>NC_132789.1:71254960-71566349 GCF_048418805.1 Vulpes vulpes | reverse complement strand
TTCCATCTTACCACAGGCTAGGTGGAGCCGCCCTGTCCCTGTACATACCTCTCTGTCACAACTCTTCAGTTACCTCTAACGATAATAATGACAACAACTCACATTCACTGAACGTTTAATAGATGCCAGGCTCTGTCCTAAGCACTTTGCATGTATCATCTCATTTATTTGGAACAACTTGAGGGCCAAGATTATACTTTATTAATTTCCATACCTAACTCACAGCAAACAGTAGAAAGTTGAGAAACGCCTGCTAAAATAATGCAGGAAAAAAACTTTCAGAACTTCTCATATCCACTCTTTCCTCTGATTTATACAGTCCCTCCTACACTGTGCTTACTCTGGTAATAAGGAGAGGGACGAGATGCCCACAGAGGGAAGACAATGCAACAAATGGGGCCTCAGAAGAAACCAAACCTGAGTGCTTACTCTGGTTCATAAGGAGAGGGATGAGATATGATTATTCCACCAAAGGTTTTAACAGTTTCTTTGAAATATACTCCACAATTTAGTGAAAAAAGTTATGAAGAATGCCTTTCCAAATGCAAGAGGGAAAACATCTAATCTACTATCCAGAACACTCACATATTTACAAATCTCGTCAACTTGAGGGTATATAAAAAGATTTTAAAATGCCACAGGCAAAGGCTTCATCACCTATAGTAGAATGGCTCCAGAAAAACGAAAGATTTAGAAACCTAATATTTAAAAGCATACAAGCAGGAGACTTAGGAAAGAAATCAGGTTATATAATATCCTAGTGAAACACTTTGAAATAGAATACTAATAGAAAGATAAACAGAAAAATACTTTAAACAGAATGAAAAATATTCCTCATAGTTCTTAAAGAGTAATTGGAGAAGGTCATTTAAGTCCAGTGTACCCAGCCCCCACCTCCTGCTAACTGAAATGAGACGACCAGTGGCTAGCCTTAGTAATTTGAAAAGACTACTTCAAGTTGATTCAGAAAGTTTTACTCTCTAAAGAAAAGTGTGTGTGTGTATTCATGTATTTTTTTTTTCACACACACATGCAGCCTTCTGAATTTTATTCTTTATTTGGCATCATGTGAGAAATTCCAGATTTAAGTGTTGGTATCAAGTAAATAATAACTTTCTGGAAATGACTGGAGTTCAGGAAAGAGAGAGATTCTAAATGTCCTAGAGTAAAAACCCAAATACTGCATTTCACTACTCATTTGTTATAAACTATGGTTATCTCTGGGCAATAAGATTATATATGGGTGACTTCCATTTTCTTGGTATCTTTCTAGAGTCTTTCCTTTTTAAACAATACATATGTCTTGCATTTATACTTGGGAGAAAAAAAGAGCTATCTTCACTTTTTAAAACATATGTTTTGTTAAAATGGTAAGAACATTTGTTATTAATTTATAAGTCATTTTCATGTATGGCAGCTAAGTTTCCATTTATGATAACAAATATATATACTTTAAGTCACTACATCTGATAAGTGCTATAAGGCCCCTATGTGATTGACATACTTCACAAGAAAACGTGAGGTTTCTGTGATGTCTTGAATCTGGGCTCTGGGACAGCTTAACCAAAGAATATAGTGCAAAGTTAATGCTATGTCAGTGTCTGGGCCCAGGCCTTAAGAAACCTGCACCTTCTACTTCCTGCGTCTTGAAACTCAACCACCATACTGTAAGGAACCCCCAGGCACCTGCAGAAAGGCCTACGTGGAGAGGAACCAAAAATTTACCAGAAATATGAGTGACACATCTGGGAAATGGCTCCTCCACCCCCAGTTAAGCCACCCCACCTGACACCAGGTGGAGCAGAAATGAAGTGCCCTCTTCTGAGCCCTGCCCAAACAAATGACTGTTACTGTAAGCCACAAAAGATAGCTAGAATACCACATTATATTTTGTTTGCCTCTACCTTTCCCCAACTATAATTTAAACTCCTTGACGGGTATGATTCCATCTTTACGTTCACCTTCATAGTCCTGATTTCCATTCATTCAATAAGCATGTGAGGACTAATGAGTATCTAGCACTATGCTAGCTAGGTTCTGCAGGCACAGAAGTAGAAACAGTCTTTGCCTTAGAGATGATCACAGGCTATTTTCAGAGACAAACAAACAAACAAACATAGACAATGACAACCATAATCTCACAGCGTTAGCAGGACAGCCAGCAATCGTAGACGGTCAATAAATGTTGGCTAAATAAATGAATGGATAAATCAGGTTCTCAGAACTACTCTGGGAATTATGTACTATCATCATTTTACAGATGAGGTGCACCAAGTAGCAATGCATAAATTCTGAGCTCTAAATTCACCCTCTTTGCCCTGCTTTGTGACCCCAGGTTCGGACCCTGGGATCCGAACATTCTCCTTTGCCAGATGGTGCAGTGTTGGTTTTCATCAAAAGAGGGCACTGGAGGGTCACTGAAAGGCTACAGCAGAGGAAGGGGCTTTTCACTAGGCTTGGGATGCTTTATCCTTTGTAAAGTATACTTCCAGTGGCATTTGGGAAACCCAAAGGTGCTTCCTCTCCATGGAAGTTCCCTGCCACTCAGTAGACTTCTAAGGATCAACTCAGGTTCACCCATGTACTCTACCAAGATTCTCAACCCAGTGGGCTGCTCTTATACACCAGTTCGAGCAGGTACTGCTCGGGCAAGTTCACTGGCCGCCAGCAAGCCACATATTCATGTGGCAGTCACATCATCTTCAAAGAGGGCTGAAACTCAGTCTTGAGGATGGGGAAGAGCCTCTTGCAAGTCAATCTGGACACTCCTTCAGCCCTAGAGAAAGTAGCTTCTTCCATCTGCTATTCCTGTATTCCTTAGAGACCTCTTTACCCCTTCAGTAGTTAACCATAATTAACCTTTTACTAGTTAATAATTCTTTATATGAAATTTTCTTTGTTCACATTACTGGGTGGGTTTTGTCTCCTAAATGGATTCTGACTGGCACACAAAAGAATAAAAGAGCTCAAATACGAGAGGCCCAACCCGATAAAGGACAATTGTCCACAACACCATCAAAGGGCTGATTCAGAATAAAAAGAAACTGAAAGGGAAGAGAAAAAAGACTCCACAAACAAAAACTGCCATGTCAACCTCATTCAGAATCTTTATTTTGTCTAATCACATTTCTGAGAAAATATTTTTTATCTTCTTTGGTATTTTGTTAACCTCCCATTTGGTAAACTATTTTTAAAAACACAATGAAAATACTGGCTACATGTGAGGGACCCAAGGGAAGAAAGGTAAAAGGTAAAGAAGCTGTTCTTTCAGAACCAAGAACCGGTTTTAGGGACGGAAGAGCCTAGCAATTAAGCATAGGCTAGAGGACCAGACTGTCAATGTTCAAATCTCAGCTCTTCTACTCTCAAGTTATGTGACCTTGGGCAATTCATCTAATATCTTCATGTGTAAAATGCAAATGATAGTAATAATACTGACCTCAAAGGTCTATGAGGATAAAGTGAGTTTATGTATGTATGTAAAGCTTTGAGGCTTGACCCCAATCCAAACTCTCTAACTACCTCTTGACTTCAACATTCTCAATCTGTTTTTTCCTCCAATATCTTCTCATTTTGGAAAGGTTTCAGAAGACCTATTCTGCTATAAAAACTGCTCTCCTTTATTTTTCCTACCGCCTCTGGCCTTCAACCTGGGCCTTGCTATACTAAAATGTGAAATATTCTCCTTCTAAAAGGGCTATCGCTTTTTTGTTGTTGTTGTTGTTGTTGTTTTCCAGGCTCACAAGTGTGGAACTTACTTGTTCAATATAAAAACAAGGGGAGTGCTATGGTATAGTGGACATCTCTTAATTGGCTTTCACCTCTTCCTTTTAGATCTGTCCCTTCCCCACTCCAGTTAACTCTGGTGTCCTAAAGGAAGGGCTCATGACTCAACCTAGGCCATCAGACCCTGAATCTTGAGAGAAGGTTCAGTGAAGTAACTCAGCTGGAGATGGTCACCAATGGCCGGAGATCCCCAGAGTTGCCTCATTCCTGGCTTACTGAGCCCTGACATTTTAGCAATTCCTTTAAGGTTGTGAACAGCCCAGTATATGTTAAGAGAAATTCCCATTTTTGCTTATGTTAGCAAGAAGTCTATTGCTTGAACTAAAGAGCCCACATACATGCTATTAGACTTACTTACATCCTTGAGTTTCCTCACCTGTACAGTGGGGGTCTCTGAGGTCCCTTCCAGCTCTACCCTTCTACAGTTCTTCCAACAGGGCAGGTCCCAGCAGATGCCATAACAATGCGGTCATTACCACTCAGCACCCATACACCTTATACACAAATGGTGGAACTGAGAGATGCTTTAAAAGTCTTATATTTAGGTTATGAAATCACAAAGCTCTCCTTTACCACTTACTACATCTCAGCAGTATTATTTTGGTAGCAGCGTCACCACCCTCTCTGCTATGGTGCTGAGCATAAATAGAACATGAACATTTCCAGGAATTGTCAACTTGGCACTTCTTACAAGGAGTTAAGATTTCTTTTATAACATTAAAAAAAATAAAGCCTAGGACTAAACTTCTTTTAGAGGTCACATTTCCTTCTCAATTAAAATTTACTGTTTGGAAAAGCACAGTGTACCCTTTTTTTCCTCTGGGGAAAAAGTCCTCCAAAGAATCATATACATCTACTCCTCACTGTTCAAACTGAGGAACAAGTATAAACACAGCTGCCTATTAAAATTAAGCAAAGGCAAACATTCCTGCAGCTAGCTCCAACAACAGCCTACAAGTTTGAACTACACCCGTAAAGAGAAAGCCACCTTGCTAAGTGTATGGTTAAACTCTGAAGTTGTGCCACCAGAAGAGCTGGTTATTAGTACTGATGGCTTTTGACTTTCGACAGCAAGATTTAAGAGCTGCCAAAGCGGAACCTGATTCTGGTACCAGGAGAGCCAACACACTATCTCCGAATCACAGCCAAGAAGATTTAGTTTTCTTCTACTCTCAAGGTAGCAAGTTGGGATAGCAGCAACCCAGGAGCTCTGTTCCTTGACCCCATAGGGTCTCCTATTATACCTTGCCCTCCAAAAAAAAAAAAAAAAGAGAGATGGGGGAGAGACAGAGATGCCAACCAGAATTTAGTCTTCTGACCACAGGCAAGAAAGAGAAAGACAGAAAAGCCTCTTGGGCTGTATGTCTGGGAGTGACTGGAATAGGAGAGGGAAGACTACCAGGGGCTGGTAAATGATGGGTTCTGGAGCAGCCACGGGTTGTGAGGAGTAGCGCAGAAAGAAAAGCACATCTTGAAAATGTGTTTTCATAGGCTATGATTAGCAGGCTTTGAAGTACCTGGATTCCAAATTTGTCTCTACTAGGTTGTATGACCTTGAACAAGTGATCGGAACATCTGATTTCTCATCTGTGCAGCAGCAGTAATGATACCACCTGCCTCTCCAAGTTATTGCCAGGATTAAGTGAATTAAGGATCTAGAGCAGCACCTGGCACAAAGTAAAGCCACCAATAAATATTATGATAGTTATTTTATTGGCTAAGCCATTCCCAACTTTGTCTCTCTTCTCCTCTCATCCATCCTCAAGCCATCTTAGCTCACTCTGTATCTGAGGGCAGCATCCAACTCATTCTCCACTGGCAGGTTCTGTCTCCATTTGGACAGCTTGATCTATAGAGCACAAAGTATTCCAGATGGTTTGTAATTACCTAACAATGTGAATATGCAATGAAAATAATTCCCCCAAATCCAAATTTATCTGCTAATTCAAAACACCACAGTCAATGTTGTTCTGTGTACATCAAGCCCATGTATCCCCACAGAGCTCTAGTGGATTTTAGCGTTGGTAGTAGAATCACATCTCTGTGGGGTCTGAGATTCTGAAACATTCTTGAGCAATACATTCAAGAAATTCAAAGACTTGGGGGACGGCAATGAAGAGGGCACTTGATGGGATGAGCAATGGGTGTTACACTACATGTTGGCAAATTGAATTTAAATTTTTAAAAATGTAAAAAAAAAAAATTCAAAGAATTAAAAACACTTGTGATCACAGAATCAAAACAAGACTACATATCCTTCTGTAGCTCCATTCCCACACCTTTCCAATTCACCTCACCAAAAAAACAAGAACAACTCTTCAATCAAGTACACAACTTTGGGAAGCTCATACTTGGGGAGCAACAAGTGACAAAAAAGCCATGTGCCTAACCAGCTGGTCAGATTTAACAGTTCTCAACCCTGGCTGCACCTTAAAATAACTTCATGAGCTGTTGCTGCATGGGCCTGTGTTTGCACCCACACATGGGTACACATACATATGTGTACGTGTGTTTGTTCATGTCTGCATGTGCATGTCTGCATGTGTCTTAATATCACTGGATCACACACCTCCACAGATTTTGGCATGAATTGGCCTGGGATCAAAGTCTAGGGATCAGTAGTTTTTTTAAAGCCAGGGTTGAGAAACACTAAGCAAAATCAACCACAAGAGTCAATAGGGTGATTGATGGAGCTAAGTGGCCCATACAACCACAGGAGGGAGAAAAAAGTCACAGTGAGAATTCTAAGAGAAAAGAATATTAAATCCATTTTTTTCTTTTTTTAAATATATTTTTTAAAGTGAAATGGAGGCATCCCTGCTGGGGAGAGGCCTGTCACATGATTTGCTATTCCTAGAAAGAGCTACAATTAGCTGCCAACAGATGCATTATTTCATCAGTCCCATAAATACTCGATAAAAGTATTCTGCTCTTCCTTTATGTCAGCCTTGTAGAAGGGGGGAGGAGTGGAATCTTCTGATAAAATGCAGTACTGAACTATCAAAATTTCCTCTTAAAAGATTAAAATTAGCATTAATAAAAATAAAATATTTTAGCAAAATCTTATCTCAGTATACCCCTAAAAGCCCTTGAAAATTTTCCTCTTAAAACAAAAAAAGCATTAGTACAATTTTTTAAAAGCTCATTTCAATTATTAACACTACAGCATAATACAATTCCATTTCAAACCCAGTGGGAAGCCAAGATTGCATAGCAGAAAAAATCCTAAATCAAGAGCTAGGAGGCCTGGATTCTAGTTCAGCAATAAATTACATTAACTAGCTATGTAATCATGGGCAACTTGACTAAATCTCCATAGGCCTTAGCTTTCTCGGAGAAAAATTAGATGATCTGTGAGTCCCTCATGGCTAAAATTCTGGAATACTGGAATTTGTCTCCATCTTGCTAACTCTGGCATATTAGCAAATGAACATATTTATAATTTAGAAAACATAAAGTTAAGTCATTCTGGCATTCTACTAATAAATTTAACCAATTCCCAGCCACTATGCATAATCTGAATGAGCAAAACAATGAAGTACCTTTAATTTGGCACCATTTTCTATCTGAACTAGAGCTGGAGACTTCCTTCCCCAACTATGCAACCAGAGGATTGTTCCTACCCCAACTCCTGTCTTTTCAAATGAGAAAATGCATGAAAAGCATCTTGACAATTTTTGCCACATCTTCTTACCATTATTTTCATAGTATTTTTCTTTATGTGACTCATTTTTACTTAAATAAAAGTAAGGTATTTTCAAAAAGTAACTTCATAAATAGAAAACAGTTTCACTTGCCATAAATGGAAGGAAACCATTAGATTAATACAAGGGAAAGAAGGCAACACAACTCAATTCCAGCTAAATACTGTTGTCTGCAGAAAGCTTTAGGCATAAGGAACTTTTTCTCTCTGTTAAAAAGAAAAACCAGCAAGTGTCAAGAGAGATGCTATGGCAAACGGAGACTTTCACCTGGATGTCATCAGGATTGAAACAGAAAGAAAACGGAAATGACTCCTACCATGTGATTCACTTCCACAGTCACATTTCATCTAAAATCATTTTAAGAACCACCCAAGATCACGGCTGTGCACACATCTCACATTTTGTGAAGCACAGCAACAAACGGGCCTTTGCTGTGTGCAGTGTGAGTCATCTCTCCGTGAGGATGGTTATTAGCCACAGCACCTGGGCTCCAGCCAAACTATCACAGAGGGCTCCCGCTGGAGCCCCTGTGCATCTGCAGTCCCCTCTATCGGAAACATTCTTCCTCCAAGTACCCACTCTGTTGCAGAATTCGGGTCTCTGCTCCACATCCTCACAGCAGAGAGGCTTTCTCTGACTGCCCTGCACAACATGCGGAGCCCTTCCTCACCACTACTGTTTTTCTTCGTAGCACTGTAAGTCACTCGCTTGCTTCCTGTCTATCTCCATCAGACTATAGCACATCAGTGAGCTCTAGAAGGGCAGGGCTTTGTTTCCCAAAATACCCTAGCACCTAATGTCAATATTCAACATTTCTTC
Source organism: Vulpes vulpes (assembly GCF_048418805.1). Classification (NCBI taxonomy): domain Eukaryota; kingdom Metazoa; phylum Chordata; class Mammalia; order Carnivora; family Canidae; genus Vulpes; species Vulpes vulpes. Next base: position 71,558,040 of record NC_132789.1, on the reverse strand, counting down.
AATGAATGAATGAATCCCCTCGGTTGATCTTTATTACCAAGTCATATAGATAGCCTGCTATCTATCAGTTGGCCCTCAGGCACTACACGATAGTTCTGCTGGGGCTCTCTGTGGCCTTGGCCCTCACCGCAGGAAAGGGTCTGGTCTTACCATAGATGCTGACCCACCATAGCCTCTTGAGGACACAGGATGCCACAAAGTGAAATCCACTCAGCCACAGTGCAAGTGCCCGAGCAGACCATAAGCTAGATAAGCTGAGATCAACACCGAATTTACTGTATGCAGAATAGGGCCAATTCATGGTATGACTGGAGAATACTCAGCTAGAAATCTCTCCAGTAAACCTATTACAATCCCTGAGATTTTTGCCATTATTGCTTCAGTAACTTCAGACGCATCCAAATATACATCTGAGCACCAGAGTAGATCTTGAGTCAGTAGGTGATGCACCTCCGCACGGTCATACAAGGCCAGCTCCAAAAGGGATAGGCTGAGCCTGGAGCCCTTGGATAGAGGGAATACAGACCAGCCCTGCATCCTGCACCAGTGAGGGCAGCCAGAGCCAGGGCATGGGGTCCACAGTGAGGACCCACTCAACAAGCAAAGCCAAAGCAAATAGCCTCAGGAGGCTAAAGAGTTGAGGCATCTGATGCTAACGTATGAGGCACTGAGCTGTGTTCCAAGACATCTGTCCTTCATCCTTCCCAGTGGCTAGAGGGACGTAAAGCCAGAATCTAGCCTGGGCCGGGGGGGGGGGGGGGGGGGGGGGGGGGAGGGGGGGGGGGGGACGGGAGGGGGTACAAAAACCTCCTAAACCTAATGTAAGACTGGAGTTAAAGAAAACATTGCCAGGCTGGCTGATAAGTGAGAAACATAACAGAGCCCCAGTCCCCCAAACAGGGCTGGGAGTCCTGGGGCCCAGGAGTCACTCCCACCATGCCTTAGGCTAAGTCCCACCAGCTGGTAAGACTGGGGCTGCCACCAACCTCCTTTCCAGACCCAGATTAGCTCAGGCCCTAGAGAGAGCAAGTCAGCAGACAGGGCCATGAGCAGTAGAAAGCCAGGCAGGCAGGCACAGGCTGCCTACACCCACACTCAGCACTGTTCTCATCTCCTAAAAGACCAGACAGGAGCCCAGAGAGGACAGCCAGCTGATCTGCTGTCTGCTATGCAGTCTTAGCCAGCAAGGGACACACTATGAAGTATCCTTTCCACGGTGCCAAGCTGGATTAAATAATTTTATTGCCAGAATTTCTCCTCTAAAATATGGGTCCTCATAGTGTGAGAAAAACACAAAATCAAATATTCATTAACATCTTAGACATTTTTTTTTTAACAGAAATAGGAAGACCCATCAGCTAGGTAGACTAAGAAAGAATCAAAGGTTTAAAGTGTTTTTTTTATGTTTTGGGATATGCTGAGGATAGGCTTTAAGAGATCAGAGAGGATTAAGATACAACTAAATTCTTCCCTAAAATTTACATCTAGAATATAAATTTGAAGCAACTAACTAGTATCAATCACCAAGTATGGCCTTTTGAGGCAACTCAAAATTTACAAGCATAACACAGAAATTAAGCAAAAGGGAAACCAGGATTCTCTGAGAAGCCCAAGACAAGAACGGCTCTTAAGAAAATGAAATCAGTTAATTCTTGGAGAAGTTTCAGCCTCTTGGCCAAAGAGAAAGCCATTCCTGCCCATTTGTTCTCAAGCCTCCCAGGAGGAGATCACCAAATCTATACAAATTAATTAATAATGACAATCAAAGAGAGTAAAAGATCAGGCAATGTTAATATATACACATAATATATAAGCATCACATTTTCCTACAGTTTAGTTCCTCAAAATTCAAAATTGCCTTTACAAAAATTTAAATGGACTTTTTAAAAGCTTATTAAAACTACTTTCTCACAACTGGAGAAGCACAGGGTCCTGAGAAATAGACCTCTGGTTCTATCTGCATTTTTTACAGGAACATTAAGTTGAAAGCATCTCAACTCTGATACACTTTCCAGGATTAAGGATTAAAAAAAAAAAAAAAATAGGTTTCAATTAAGTCCCAATGAATTTTAGAATTAAAATATCACCATCCACTTAATTAAACACTGAAAGTTTAAGGTCCCAAATAAGAGAAGGCTGTTAACTAACTCCTTTAAAATAATATCATTTCCAAAAAGATTAATAAATGAATCGTTTCCTCCATCCCTTATTCTCCCCCACACATTATATATATTTTTTAATTATATCTTTATATACCTTGCTAAAATTTAAGGTATTGCAGATTTTCCATAACATATGTGGATTTTAAAAGTGATTTTTATGAGAGAGGAAACTACAACATGAAGAAGGGAATGATAAACTTCAAATTAAGGATTTACCAGTAAGTGGGTGTTGAAGCTGAGCTCGGACTGAGGAGGAACACCCAAGGTTCTCAAAGGCAATGGTAATATTTCTTTTTTAAATTGAGTGATGGGGAGACAGGTGTTTGCTACACCATTATTCACCATACCTTACTTGTATTTTATGATCTTACTTAAAATACTCAATAATTAAGTTATTTTAAAAGTAAGATTTTGTGATTATCATTGCTGATACATGTCAATCAAACTCTCTCTTCAAACATTTTTCAATAGCTGTGTTACTCGACAAAAAGTAAAGTAAAACAATTAAGAGTACATAATTTGTACAGTAGCCAACCTATCGTTCCATTTGAACACTTCCACAGAACAAATTAATATTTTTCACACAGACACACTCAATTTTTTTCTCACGTTATACTGTTTCATTCTGCTTACTTAAAAAAAAAATTATTTTTCCCTCAACTTCTGTATAATTTTCACCATTTGGTAAAAAAAAAAAAAAATCATAATTTCTTCTTGTTCTCTAAATAAATCTTGAAGAAATGAAAATGGAGTCACACCTTTATGAACAACATAGAAGAGAACTGGTTACATCACCCAAAATGATTGTAAAATTAAATGAAATATTTTGGTAGTAACGGGGTTTCGGTTCGCTTGTTTTGTTGTTTCCAACTATCTGGTGCCAAGAGGCATCTCTAAGTTAAACACCAGGAAAAGACACTGGATACTCTAATACTTCTCTTAACATGTCCCCAGTTCCACAATATTTATTCTGTTTTCAGTAAACTGGTAGAAACGTCTTAGATACTTTCGTTTGGATTTGTTCACATACCTGGAGTATTTAATTTTGTAAGGACACTTGAATTCCTGTGGCCCTGAAAGGACAGCTATTTTCAGTATTTCAAAAAGCCTAACACATACATTTACCTGAAATTCAGCCATGCTAGGAAATGAAAATATGTTTGCTTTTTCCACTGGGGTTTAACCAAGCCTTCCTAAGTTAAGTGGCTATCTCATGCAGAGCAGATATTCAGACATATGTCATTAATAAAAATAGAAGAATTCATCATGATTAGTTAGTACCTGCAGTCTGAAAAATCATTCAAAATAAAACAAAATATGAGGTCCATGGGGCAAAAATAATAAAATTGGTCTTTTATTACTGGTAGTTGTTTTTTAACCAGTTATGCTGGTATTTTTAAAACTGCAACAACTAAGTCTGAGAACCACTGTCCCGGAGGAGTTCTGACTATCACTACTTTCAAAAACTCCGGAAAATGTTTATTTCCTAACTATTAAAAATTTGCAAGTTAACTTTCAATTTTTTATTTTTTTATTTTACTTATTTCTTTCTAAACTAATTTATGTTATTTATACTTTGGAGGTTTTGGGGGGTTTTTTTGTTTGTTTTGTTTTTTTTGTTTTTGTTTTTTTTTTTTGGTTTGGGGGTGGGTTTTTGTTTTGGTTTGGTTTGGGTTTTTTTGGCAATTCAGTTCTCTGCTCCTCAAGCTTTGGAAAACAGTAAGTCATGGAAGTGTTAAGAGGGAAAGTGTCTCATATCATATCTTCTTCCTGCTACAAGTCAGGCCAGTAGCATCAGGATTGTTTCTCTTTTCCATTGCTTTCAACTTTCTTTAAAATCAAAACAGACCCTCTCCAAACTACTATTCTTATAATATTAAATACTCTGGGTGTCTGAACAAAGCCAAACTAAAAAGAATGACTTTCAATCAATAACCTTTAAAAACTTAACCAGCTCTCTAAATAATCCCCTTTGGCCTAGGGAACAGGTGCAAGGCATGCCTTCCTAGAGACTGTCTCCTCCTTCATGAAGCTGACCTTTTCCAGCCGGCAGCTCTGGCACCCCACAAATCAGTTATCGGTAGCCCGATGCCTGCTTTCCCATCTGTACTTTCCAAATGGCTCCCGATGCCAAGAACTGAGATATGACCTGGCTCTCAGATGAGAACATGCCTCCCAAGTGACTTGCCAAGTTTCCCTGGAAGCATTTCTAAATGTATTCTGTGACCTCCCTCCTCACCCTCTGCATCATGGCTCTACACTTCCTCTTTTTTTTTTTTTTAATATTTTATTTATTTATTCATGATAGACGTAGAGAAAGAGAGAACGGCAGAGACACCGGCAGAGGGAGAAGCAGGCTGACGCGGGACTTGACCCCGGGACTCCAGGATTGCGCCCTGGGCCCAAGGCAGGTGCTAAATCACTGAGCCACCCAGGGATCCCCAGCTCTACCATTCCTAATTCCACTTCCTCCTCCTCAGCCTCCAACACCATGTGCCTTCACGCCAAACTCCTTACCCACTGCTCACCTAAAACCCCAACTTCACATCCAAAGGACATAGTTTCCACAATTCTGCAGCTGGTCAGAAGTGATCTTTTCAGGCCTACCTGCAGGGAGCTCAGTTATGGCTTCTTCCCTTGCCTTCTCCAGCTTCTCCCTAACCCAGGGAAATTCCTGCAGGGAATCTAGGAATGCATCAAATGCTTTAGGACCTCTAGAAGGTAGGATATCCAGCAGCAGCATTGTTTTCCGAAGGCCTGTGGCTTGAGCTTTGATTTCTTGAAGGTGGTTTTCTGTCAAGACCCCTTCCTGGTAAAGATATTGAAGAACCAGTCCCTCTACCAGTACCTCTGCACCCAGCTCCAGGCGAAGGGAGCGAAGCACTTGCTTGTCTCTAGCCTCCATTTCTCCCTGGGAAGACATGAAATAGTAGCTCAGATTCCAGGAAGCTGACCAACCCTCCTAAAGGCAAACTCCTTAAGGTCAGGTACATCTAGGAATCTTGGCAGAGTGCCAGGCCGTGGTGTTTAGTATATGGCCGTTAAGCCAAATCAAAGTAATCTTGAATATTTCTGAGCATAATGACCAACCCTGAATATGAATCATCTAATTTTGCTTTCCACACAATGGGGTCCTCGCTGGATTCCTTGCTTGATAAGGACGTTTGGAAAAAACTGGGCCACAGACCCTGCTTAAAAGCAACTTTGATCTGAGAATTACAGAGCAGCGTTTCATTTTAACATACTAACAAGAACCAGCGGCTTTACTTTAACGTCGACTTCATCAGATATACCCCAACACCAGAGAAACTGCCACCGCGCGCAGGCGGCCTTCGGACCGGCTTCTGCTCAACCCTGCAGCGCAGTGGGCGTGGGCGCCAGAGACCCGCAGGTACCGAGCCCTGTAAGGTCCTCCGCGCCTGGGAGCAAAGCCCCCGCCCCGTCACCTCTAGGTGTGCTCTACGGGCGCCTCCCGTGTGGTCGCGGCACCCCTCCCCCTAGGAGTTCCGAATCTCTATAGCACCACCGCCAGGACCGCACGTGGGAGGGACGCTTATTGGGGATTTACCCCCACTGCAGCCCTGGTCAGTAGCCATGCCCGCCGCCGAGTCTGGGGCGCCGGTGCCGAGGCTTCGAAGGCGAAGCAACTGGGGGGTCGGGGGGCGGCACAGGGGGCTCCGTGGGGGTGGGGGGAGGGGGAGAGTGACGGGGGGGGGGTGGCGGCCGCCCACGCCCGTCTGGAGCTCTCAGTTCCCTCCTTGCCACCTGAAATCCTGCTGTATTACCAACAGGAAGAATTAGGAGGGATTTTCGGGGCAACCTGAGAAGCAGGGAATGATCTTCAGAACGGATGGAAGGGGGCGCTGCCCCCCCCCCCCCAGCACCGCCACCGCCTCCCCAACCCGGGCCGGCTCGCAAACGCCACAAGTTAGGTGGGCGGGGAAGCCACGCGGGGCCGAGGCCGCAGAGGCCACGGTGCGGGGCCTTCGAGAAAAAATGGATACGGGGTTTCTGGTTTCCTGTTACTTACGTCTGCAAACACATGTATTTAAAGAAAAAAAAAAAAAAAAAAAACCGCAACCGGAATCCAGACTGTTAAGGAACCTGTACCATAAGTACCATCTTTGTTGAAGGTGAAGCCCCTGAACAGGAAGTGCTGTCGCCATCTTTGTTGAGGGCAAACACAGGAAGTGTTGTCGCCAACTTTGTTGAGGGCAAACACAGGAAGTTCTGTCGCCATCTTTGTTGAGGGCAAACAAGGAAGTGCTGTCGCCATCTTTGTTGAGGGCAAACACAGGAAGTGCTGTCGCCATGTTTGTTGAGCGGGCCCAAGTGTGGGGGACTGAAGCTTTTTTCCGCCATATTTACTGCGGGTAAACAATATCGCCTCCTGGAAATGGAAAACAGTAAGTACGTCACGTAGGGGTTTATCTAAGGGAGTATTTTAAGACAGGATCTCCAGCAGGGCCTTGCACACAACTGACCTGATAGATAAGTCTCAAAAGTCGCCTTCTCTACGAAACCTTTTCTGACCAATCTATTTAAAATTGCAACATTAATCTCCTGCATTCCTCATCCCTTTTCAAACTTTGTTTTTATCTGTGGTACATTATCAACCTCTTATTAAAACTTTTACTCAAGTATTGATCTGTCACTTGTCATCTGTTTCCCTCCACTAAAATGCAGGGTCGTTTATATTATTTTATATCACAGAGTTCCCGTTGCAGCAACCAGCTAGCTACTCTAGAAAGAAAGGGATTTGTCATGGTAAATTGGGGACATTCACAGTCATTAGAAAGGCTGGAAGAGGCCTAAACAGCACTGCCTGACTCATGGCCACAATCAAGAAGGAGGAGTCGGAAGCCACCACTCCACAGTCCCAACCTCTTGTCAACACTAACAGAGTAAGTGACTGGTCATTGAAACACTGCTGCAGAAAAGCCAAGGTCTGCAGACCTGTATTTTCCAGCAGCATCAAAAAAGCACCTGCAAAGCTTACTTGGATGCATGCAATTGGTGACAGCTATTTCACGTGGAGAACATTTGCAGCAACGCTGTCTGGAGCGTGTGGTTTGGAGAGTTCCGGCTTCTAAAGCACAGAAAGACATTCTAAAAAGAGAGCAGCTGATGCTGGCTGGTGACCTGCTGAGTTCACCACATTTTTCATTCAGAAGACAAGAAAAATGCATGGTCCAAATATAGAGAGATACCAGAATATCAAAAGGAGGGTCATCCCTGAATTCCTTTATGAAATAAGGCATATAAACACATTCATTGATTCGCTTTAAATCAGTTTGGTGCTATATGCAGAAAGTCATAGACCTGCTAAGAATTGGTTTATGGTAACAGGAAAAAAAAACCCTCAAATATCACTATTTCTAGATGTTAGGTTTCCCGATGATTGGCGGAGAAATTAAAGATGGCAGAGCCCGGCAGCAGGTTCGAGCCTGCTTTAATAGGAAGTGCTCCCGGGCGAGGTTGGGTGATTCAGAGTCAGGGAAGTTGCGCCCAAAGGGGGAAGTGTGCAGGCTTATAAGATGGGGTAGGGCGGGGTTGTTGGGAGGTTGCTAGCCTCAAGTTGTCTATTTTGAGGTCCCCAGTCTTGCCAGCCCAACATTCCGATCCTTTTTTGTTGTTGTTGTTATATGGGGCGACTCAGATCTGGCTGCTTCCTGCTGACATAAGGGTGTCGTAGGGCTTGTCGGAGGTGGGCAGGCGAGTGTAGGGGTGTAAAAGGAGTTGGGTGACTGACATCCGGGCGATTTCTTGGAGCTTTCCCTGCAAAAATCAGATGACACAAGGAGCAAAGGAAATTAGGATGATTATGGCACATAGGGGGCCAGCCAAGGGAAAAAGCCAAGTCATCCATGTATTGGGGAAGAGGTCCCAAGCAGTGGCACCCTGCCGTCATGACTGGATGCGGTCCTGGAGTTCCTGGATTTTGGTGGTGACAATACCCGATTGATTGATACAGTAGCAGCACTCTTCATTGAGGAATAGACATGTTCCTCCTTTTTCAGCTGTGAGGAGGTCTAAAGTCCACCTGTTTTGGAGGGCCACTGCTGCCAGGCTAGAGAGTTGGGTCTGTAGGGCTGTTAAGAGAGTCGGTGATCCATTCCATGTCATCGTTAAGTTCCTGGGAAAGCTTATAATCGAAGTTGACTGAGGCCCCGATACCTCCAGCCCCAGGCGCCACCCAGGTCAACATTCCTGGTCCTGAAGGAGACGATAAGCCCCAGTGGGCTTCCTTAAGGGGAGGATAGGGGTATTACAGGGCGAGCTGATGAGGAGGCATGAGGAGCCCCTGTTGTTTGAGGTGGTCTACAATGAGCTTAAATCCTTATCGGTGTGTCAGGAAGATGGGGAACTGAGTACGGGCTAGATAGGTAGATTGGTCTTTGAGTCTGATTTTTATAGGTTGATGGTGTGACACCACAACTGGCTTGGAGGTATCCCAGACCAGGGGATCGACAAACGGAAGGCGGGAGGATTTGGACACCAGAAGGGGAAGAGTAAGGTGGCTAGAGGTGGTGGGAGAGGGGGAGAGTCGTATAGTGGCCCGGAGTTTATGGAGAATGTCCCTTCCAAGAAGGGGCACCGGGCAAGAGGGAATGATAAGGGAAGAGTGAGCAAAAGGGAACCTGTCCAAGCTACAAGTGAGGGGCGGGGTTGACCTAGGACTGGAGGAGGTGCCATCAGTTCCCATCACCATCACTGGGGAGGGCTGACTAGGTCCCGAATAGGAGGGCAGGACAGAATAGGTCACCCCCGTGTCCAGCAAGAAGGATATGGACTTACCCGCTACCTGGAGCATAACCCTGGGCTTGGCGTGGGTGAGTAGGGTGTCCGAGTCTGGGCGCCGTCAGTCGTCCTCCACACCCAGTAGTTGTAAAGCCGGATTCACAGATTCAGGGTCTCCTCCACGTGGAGGCACCGAGGATGGGTGCCGCTGGGATCCACTGCCAGGATCTGCCTCCAGTGTCCCTCGGTGGCACATTTGAAACAGGCTCCCGGAGGGGGTGCGAGTATTTCCTCCCTTTTTCTGATCCCCGGAGTTTGCGAGCCTCAGGGCAGCAGCCAAGGCTTGGGTCTGTAGTTGGACTTTCTGTTGGAGTCCGGCTTGCCATTTCTGTTCGGCAGCCTCCTCCCAGGTGTTAAAAACTTTAAAGGCCACTTTCACCAGGCCTGAGATGGGGGTTTGAGGACCCTCCTTCCGCCTTTTTAAATTTTTTCCGAATGTCTGGCGCCGACTGGGATATAAAATGGGTCGCCAGCACAGTCGCCCCCGCCGGAGAGGTTGGATCTAATTGGGTTATTGAGTTAAGGCTTCCGTAAGTCTATTTAGATGAACACGGGAGGGTTCTCATCGGGGTTCTCGACGATTTCTCGCAGTTTGTCATAACTACCACCTTGTTTGAGGCCGCCCTCGTGCCCGCCAAGAGGCATTGCACCATGCGGTCCCGGCGTCCGCGGCCCTCCTGGCCGCCCTGGTAATCCCATCCGTGATCCGCCGCTGGGATCCACTGCCAGGATCTGCCTCCAGGATCCGCCGGGGCGCCCACGGGCATCGTGAGGCCGGGAGATGGGCCTGGTCGGCGTGTTCCCGCGCGGCTGCCTGAATGTGCTCTCTCTTCAGGAGTGAGAGTCGTGGTCTGCACCACAGGTAGGTGGTGCCATGTAAGGTCACAGGCCTGAGCTAAACACTGAAATTCTTTGATGTAGTTACCTGGGCTGGCAGAGAAAGAGCCCAGCCGTTTTTCAGCTCCTCCCGCAAGGGGCAGACAAGGCCTGACGGTGTCTGGTGAGACCTGGGCCGGGCGGAGACCGGAGGGGAAGTCGAGGAGGTGGGGGAGCCGGAGGGGAAGGAGCAGGAGGGACAGCGTTGGGTTCAGGGTAAGGGGGAGGTGGAGGAGCCGCTGGCCCCAAGCGGTGGGAGGATTGAGGTTCTCCCGGCTTTCGGAAAGGGGAGAAGGGGAGTAAGAGCCGAGGTCCTTGGAGTTGGTAGGAGGTATGTCGGGAGGTGGGGTACGGGCAAGTAGGACTTGGGTAGGCGAACATCGAGGGCAGAGGGAGGGCCAGGAGCGCAGATCCCAGAAAGCTTGTATATAAGGAACCTCGGACCATTTGCCTTGGTGTCTGCAAAAGTTATCAAGATCCATAAGAATTTGGTAATCGAAAGTTCCCTCTGGAGGCCATCGGGACCGATTGTCTAATTGGTATTGAGGCCAGGCCCCGTACAATAATGGGTTAGGCGACGCCTCCTCAGGTCATGGGAGAACCCCAGACTTCAAGGTAGCCTGTAGGCAGCCCAATGGAGTTTTCAGATCAATCCTGGACTGGGTGTTTCCCATAGTCGTGGTTGGGCAATTCCAAGGTCAAAACCCTGGGTGCCGGTTCGTCCTTGGAATTACGGAACAGAATCAGTGGCCGCCGCGGGGAAGAGGACCGCTCCAGATCTCCTGGGAGCCGGCCCGGGTGGGGGCCATGGGGGCGGAGGCCGTGTCCCGACGGCCTGGGGGGGGGGCCATGGGGGCAGAGGCCGTGTCCCGACGGCCGGGAGGGGGGGGCGTCCACGGGGGCGGAGGCCGTGTCCCGACGGCGGGGGTGGGGGCGTCCACGGGGGCGGAGGCCGTGTCCCGACGGCGGGGGGGGGGGGGCGTCCACGGGGGCGGAGGCCTTGTCCCGACGGGGGGGGGGGGGGCGTCCACGGGGGCGGAGGCCGTGTCCCGACGGCGGGGGGGGGGGCGTCCACGGGGGCGGAGGCCGTGTCCCGACGGCCGGGAGGGGGGGGCGTCCACGGGGGCGGAGGCCGTGTCCCGACGGCCGGGAGGGGGGGGCGTCCACGGGGGCGGAGGCCGTGTCCCGACGGCGGGGGGGGGGCGTCCACGGGGGCGGAGGCCGTGTCCCGACGGCCGGGAGGGGGGGGCGTCCACGGGGGCGGAGGCCGTGTCTCGACGGCGGGGGGGGGGGGCGTCCACGGGGGCGGAGGCCGTGTCCTGACGGCGGGGGGGGGGGGGCGTCCACGGGGGCGGAGGCCGTGTCCTGACGGCGGGGGGGGGGGCGTCCACGGGGGCGGAGGCCGTGTCCCGACGGCCGGGAGGGGGGGGCGTCCACGGGGGCGGAGGCCGTGTCCCGACGGCGGGGGGGGGGGGGGTGGCGTCCACGGGGGCGGAGGCCGTGTCTCGACGGCGGGGGGGGGGGGCGTCCACGGGGGCGGAGGCCGTGTCCCGACGGCCGGGAGGGGGGGGCGTCCACGGGGGCGGAGGCCGTGTCCCGACGGCGGGGGGGGGGGGGGTGGCGTCCACGGGGGCGGAGGCCGTGTCTCGACGGCGGGGGGGGGGGGCGTCCACGGGGGCGGAGGCCGTGTCCCGACGGCCGGGAGGGGGGGGCGTCCACGGGGGCGGAGGCCGTGTCCCGACGGCGGGGGGGGGGGGGCGTCCACGGGGGCGGAGGCCGTGTCCCGACGGCGGGGGGAGAGGGGGCCACGGGGGCAGAGGCCGTGTCCCTCACCCAGGTGAGGTCTCCATCTCCCCCCGGGTTTCGGCACCAGTTTGTGAGGTTTCCCGACGATCGAGGATCGATCGACGATCCGCGGAGAAATCAAAGACGGCAGAGCGGGCGGAAGGGGGGAGGTTGGGAGGGCGCGGCCGAGGGCGAGGCGTGCAGGCTTCCGCGGCGCTGCGGGCTGCGGGCCTCGGCGGCCATCTTGAGGCCCGTCCCACAGCCTGACACTACCCGGGTTTCCTCAAAGAACCCCTCTAGTGGAAGATGAGAAGATCTTTGTAAGCAGGTCAGTGGAAACCCGTTCTAAACCTCCCTCCTCAAAGCCTTCTCATTTTTGTGACCAGTCTGAAGTGTTGCTATTACAATATACTATTTTATTACACCAGTAGTGACCATTTCTTTACATGGGTGGCAAGTATTATTATTATCAGCATTTTACAGATGTGAAGACTTGTGGAATCAAAGTGGTCAAATATCCTAACCAAACTTCCACAGCTAATATATAGCAAAACCTGAATTCTAACCAGGTCCTTCCAATTTCATGCCCTTTCCCGTACACAGTATCTACCACACAGTCGCATATGGTGAAGCATTGGTTGCTCTAACGACAGCCGGAATATTGGCAGATCATTCAGGTGCCACTTCTCACTTGATACTCTGAGCTCCTAGTACTCTCTTCACTCTCTCTCTCTCTCTCTCTCTTTTTTTTTTTTTTTTTTTTCTTTTTTCTCCTCTGGAACTGCTGTTCCTTTCCTGGGCAAGATTTAGCTTTTGTACGTGGACAGGCAGGCATTAGCAACATTCTCTGCCTTCATCCAGATGAAGTGGAGACCTCTTGCAACACTGGCAATAGCTGAGGTTACAGCAGACTTTTGGGTGTAATTTTTCCAACTATAGACTTCGGTAATTTTCAAACAAAAACCAAAGTTGAAACAAATGGCACAAAGCACACCCATATAAAACTACCTGGTTTAAAACACTTCCTAATGTCTTGTTCTATTTGGAAAGGCTTGAGATCTTCTGGGAACTGGAAGGACATATTAATGATGACGTGCAGCAGAGGTGGTGAGCAAAGTGAGTTCCACGAGAGTTCACAGAGGACAAGAGAGTCAAAGGCAGCAAGAGACCGTTCCTGCAGGAGCTGAGGGGCATGGAATCCAGATATTGAGCAACCTAAGAGGCTAGCTGTTAAGGATCTGACTTAAATTCATAAAGAGAAGCCCTTGATTATTAAATTCCTCTTCATGTGGCAAAGTTAGATGAGCATTCATGCTACCCTCTAAGCAACTAGGCTGGCTTTGTGATTGAACTAGTCAACTGCCCTCAGTCAGCTGACTGCAGGATTGCCACCCTACATTAGCATACAATGATACTTCTCTGAGCAGCAGACCAAAGGTTCAGCTTCACTCAAATAAATATCTAAGGCAAGCGGACTGAAAAGTCAAACACAGATCAGAAACAATATCACAGATGATTACTCCTCCACTCTGTTTATTCCTTCTCTGTAGGCTGGAAATGTGCCCCCGCAGAGGATTAAGCACCTGTTACCCAGTGGTAACAAATCTATTTTCAGGAAGGACAGATATTTCCCTTTTTCTCTTTCCCCTACCATGTTTACTTGTGTCAAGACATACCCATTGTTAACATGCAGAACAAAGAGTTGAAAAGAACAAATGTATTTTTCTGTCTTCTTATTTGGTCTTTAGTCCTGCAAACTTCAAAACAAAAATCAAAGAAGTCAGACATTTTTGGTTCTTCCTGTTTCATGAATGTGGAAATTAAGCTATGGGGAAAAACAGATTCTTTTCAAGCACACTTGAAACAGTTACAGAAATAGATCACGAATTAAGTTATGGAGAAACCTTGATAAATTAAAAAAAAATATCATACAAACTATGTACTCCACCATCTCACAATAAAATTAGAAAATTTAAGGGTCGCCTGGGTGACTCAGCAGTTAAGCACATCTGGCCTTCGGCTCAAGGCATGATCCTGCAGTCCCGGGATTGAGTCCCGCATTGGGCTGCCTGCATGGAGCCTGCTTCTCCCTCTGCCTGTGTGTGTGTGTGTGTGTGTGTGTGTGTGTATCATGAATAAATTTTTAAAAACCTTTTTTAAAAAATTAGAAAATTTAACAAAAAGATAGTTTCAATAAATCCCATTAACTAAGTAAAATAACTCTCACACTCGATTTTAAAAAAAAGTCACACTTCTATTGGTAGTCATATGGAAAACAGCATGGAGATTCCTAAAAAAATTGAAAGTAGAACTGTCATGATCCAGCAATCCCATTTCTGAGTATAGATCCAAAGGAAATGAAATCAGTATGACACAGATACCTTCATTCCCTAGTTCATTGCAGCATTATACACAATAGCCAAGATAAGGAATCTACCTAAATGTCTATTGGTAAATGAATAAAGAAAATGTGAGATTATATGTATATGTGCATGCATAACTACATATATTACAAATATACATATATTTGGCCCTTAAAGAAGAAAATTGTTGTGCCCAAGATTGCGAATCCGAGAAACCACGGAGGAGGTGACGCCGATGCAAGCACACGAGGGTTTATTAACAAGCTCGAGCTTGGGTCCAAGTGTACCAAACAGCGGAGCAGGGACTTGGACTCCAAGGTTAAGAGGCGAAGCAGTTTTATAGGGGCCAGTGGCCAATGAGATTATAACACACACAGTCATGTCGGTCCACACGCAGGTGGCCAATTGAGTTACAATTTATAGTGACCGTTTGAACTAACCTATCACTGGTCAGAATTGGCACGCAGGTTTGGCGGGCAAAAGGCGGGGTTTACATTCTTTGGCGGTTAAGGGTTCTGCATTCCTATTTGAGCGGGTTTCCGTTAAGGGTGTGCCCAGCGGTTGACTAGGGTGGGGCAGCGCCTTAAGCAATAAGCAGGTCATGTGGGGGTTATACAGGAGATGGCGGGTGTAGCACAAAATGGAGTTAGTCCTGCTCTGCTTGTCCAGGGGTAGGGGATTTTTGTTAAATTCCTTGGGCCCCACAAAAATCACACCTATTAGAATGACCAAAACCCAGAACTCTGACAACACTGAATGCTGGTAAAGATGTTGAGCAACAGGAACTCTCCTTCATTGCTAGTGAAAATGCACAACAGAAGAGCTACTTTGGGAGACAGTTTGGCAGTTTTTTACAAAACTAAATATACTCTTATCATATGATCCAGCAATGTCCTCCTTGGAATTTACTCAAAGGAGTGGAAAACATATTCACACAAAAACCTGACACAAATATTCATAGCAGCTTTATTCATAATTGGCAAATTTGGAAGCAACCAAGATGTCCTTCAGTAGGTGAATGGATATTTTTACTGTCACACATCCAGAGAGTAGAATATGATTCATCCCCCCACCAAAAATAAATGAGGGCAGCCCGGGGTGGCTCAGCGGTTTAGTGCTGCCTTCAGCCTGTTGGACCCTGGCTCACAGGTGCCAACGTGTCCTGGTGGACGCCCCAGAGACTCAGACCCCAGACAGGCAGATGCAATTAGCAAGAGGGTTTATTGAACGTTTGCTCAAACGGGCTCTCCGCCTCCGAGGAGGAAGAGAGCCCCGATTAGCAATTACAGGTATCTTTTAAAGGTAAAAGAAAAAAACACTTAAAGACAAAAGAACCGCGGGAGTCGCATAGCATCCAGGTTGATTTCTCAGAAGGTCAACATGAACCTATTCAGGGACATTCCAATCAGGGTATGGGGGGAAATGGTTTTCTTATCACAAACAGAATGCTTTTTGTTGCTAAAACTTCAGGAAGGCACCTGTATGGGCTGCCTCTGGATTAGGGCTGATCCTACTTACAGGGGGGGTTTCTTCAAGCCCAGGGCGTGGTCCTAGAAACCGGGGATCAAGTCCCACGTCAAGCTCCCTGCATGGAGCCTGCTTCTCCGTCTGCCTGTGTCTCTGCCTCTCTCTCTGTCTCTCATGAATAAATAAATAAAATATTTTTTAAAAAAAAATGAGTTATCAAGAATGAAAAGACATGAGGGAACCTTAAATGCATATTACTAAGCGAAAGAAGCCAATCAAAAAAGGCTGCATACTGTATGTCCTGACTATATGACATTCTAGGAAAGACAAAAACTATATAGACAGTAAAAAGATCAGTGCTTGCCATCAGATTGGGGGGGGGCAAGTATCACTAGGGGAGTCACAGAGGATTTTTAGGGCAGAAAAAATACTCTGTATGACACTATAATGATGGATACATGTCATTATACATTTGTCCAAACCCAAGGAATGTAGAACACCAAGAGTGAACCCAAAGATAAGTTATAAACGGGCGATTATGATGTGCCAATGTAGGGTCATCAGTTATATCACTCTGCTAGAGGATGAAATAAATGGGGAATTCTATACATGTGTGGGGCAAAGAGTACACGGTAAATCTCTATACCTTTCCTTCAATTTTGCTGTAAACCTTAAACTGCTCTAAAAAATAGTCTTAACAAAAAAAGGTGGGGGGGAGAGATAGAAAGAAATCTTGTCATGGATGAATATGGAGGATATTATGCTAAGTGAAATAAGCCAGATACAGAAAGACAAATACTACATGATCTCACTTATATGTGAAATTTGAAAAAGTCAAACTCATAAAAGCAGAAAGTATAAGGGTGGTTGCCAGGAGCTGCGGGTGGGGAAAGTAAGGAGATGTTGGTCAAAGGCTACTAAGTTTGAGTTGTACAGAATGAATAAGTTTTGGAGATCTAATGTAGAGTGTGTGGCTATCATTAATAGTATATTGCATACTTGAAATTTGCTAAGAGAGTAGATCTTAAATGTTCTGACCACACATAAAATGATAGCTATGTGACATGATAGATATGTTAATAAGGTTGATTGTGGTAATCAATTTACAATGTATAGATATATCAAAATATCACATAAATGTAAGCAAATTTTATTTGTCAATTATATCTCAGTAAAGCTGAGTACAGAAAGTCACACAGTTCTGACCAATAGAGTATAGAAAGGGAGAAAAAAACCTTTATAGCAGAGAAACATAGCAGACACTACCTGGACCAAATGATCAAGCTTAACATCACCAGAAGTAAATCGTATTGACATCTTGTGCCCCAATATGAGTGACAAGAAAGGAATATCACCTCTGGGCTATCCTTCCCCAAAATTCATAATCTCAGTGTTTTCATGAGGAAACATCATATTATCACTTCTCGGCCTTTTGGCTAAGATCCACTGAAACATCCATATGAACCCCAATTGGGACACCTTCCACAAAATATCTGACAATTACTATTAAAAAGTCATGAAACTCTCACAGATTGGAGAAGACTAAGGATTTGACAACTAAAGGAAGAAAAGAATAAAGGGATAGGAGAGAAAAGGAGGAAAGAAGTAGAAAAGGAAGATGGTGAAGGATGTGCCCATCGTCAGGTAGGTATGAAGACTTCTGGACCTGAATTCTTTTTTTTTTTTTTTAATTATTTTTTTTTTTTTTTTTTTTTTTTTTTTTAGTTTTATTTATTTATGATAGTCACAGAGAGAGAGAGAGAGAGGCAGAGACACAGGCAGAGGGAGAAGCAGGCTCCATGCACCGGGAGCCTGACGTGGGATTCGATCCCGGGTCTCCAGGATCGCGCCCTGGGCCAAAGGCAGGCGCCAAACCGCTGCGCCACTCAGGGATCCCCTGGACCTGAATTCTTATTCCCTGTTTCACATTTGCTATTTTCTGAACATGCAGTAGGAATCTCATATAGCTTCTCTTCCCCATTACTCTCCCGGCCACCCAAAAGGATTTAAAAACAGTATTTGTCAAAGGAAATACAGGCATCTATCTCTGTAACTGTAAATCCTAAAACTATACTTGGAATATGCAGCCACGCTAGCCCCTCTTTCTGTATAACTCTTGATAAAGGTATTATGCTGTAAATAATAATAATATTACCTGAATCATGTGTACTAATTAATTATTCTTTTACTAAGTTATGAACTCTGATGATTCCTCAAGTTCTCTAATATTTTGTTTTGATTTTAGGTTAATTATAGCTTATTGCAAAAATTCTGAGACAGTTTATAAAAACCTAAATTATAAAATCTTTTAAAAGAGTCAAATAAGGGCACTTGGGTGGCTCAGTCAGTTAAGCATCTGACTCTTGGTTTCAGTTCAGGTCATAATCTCAGGTTCATGAGATTGAGTTCTGCATCAGGCTCCCCACTCAGCAAGGAGTCAGCTTCTCTCCCCTCTTCTCCTATTGCCCCTCCCCCTGCTCCTATGCTCTCTCTCTCTCTCTCTCTTTCAAATAAATAATCTTTAAAGGAGCCAAATACATTATTATGCAAATTATTGTGTACTGATATAATATCCCAACAACATTTCCAGATGTTTGAAGTATTATAAGACTTGTGATTGATAGTACTAGGATTGCTACAATTTATTCAGAATTTGACAAGTTTTTATTGAACACTTACTGTGTGCTAGGACTGGCTAGGGCTAACATACTGAAAGAGAGATATGATCTCTGTCTTAATGAACCTTAGAGTCTAGAGGAAACAAAACAAATAATCACTGTATTTATTGTATTATCCAATAATACAACATAATTATAATTATTATACAATAATGCAATATGATAATACAATTGTATTGTACAACAGTATATTGTACATTACAATTACAATGGTGGAAGAGTGCTTTGATAAGAAAAACTGGTCAGGGATCTAGGGGAGGAGAGTTGATTTAACTGAGTCTCCAGAGAAAGCCTCTTAAAGGAGGTGAACTCTCTTAGTTTTCTTCAAAAACATAAAGTAGTTATAAAACTGTACTGTACACATTTAAAAGATGGATAAGAAGCCAGGTAAGACTTTAAGGTAATAGGATACCTAAAGATATTAGGGCATGCTAAAATAAGTTCTGAGTTTCCCAATATTCATCATAAAAAGAGAAAACGATTTGTAGTGTGCAGTTCCCATCTCAGAAAATACACTGTAATCTAAAAAGACTAACATTTCTCCAATGCTGGTTGCAAGCAGGAGTTTATCATCTGATTCTTTATATAAGGAATATTAGATCAATTAATACCATGATTTCCCTGTGTTATTTTGTACAAGATACCAAAATGTTGTTCAAATGTACCTTCCTGGTATTACCCAACATAACGCAGAAGATAATACATCTAGGTCTGCCTTTCTGGTGATATAACTAAATGCAGTGACTTAAAGAAACTAGTACGTGAATAATGAATGCCATTTAGACTGTCAAGCACTAGCTAACAACCAAATCTAAGTCTTCTGAATGGCAAAATTTAATAGCTACGTTCTCTGCTGAGTATTTACTGGGCTCACATCATGTACCATTGATGGAAGAGAAATCCATACCCTTTGGATAGCAGACATAAGTAATTAACATTCCATGATGAACAATTTAGAAACCAACCTTCTATTCTTGTTCAAGGAAAATGACATAGAAGCAAACTATGCTGGCCTCAAGGAAAAGGGTCAAGGTGTTTCTCAAGGAACAATACCACCACACATTTTAAACTGTTTAAGCATATAGCCAAGTATTTGGCTGAGACAACAGAATTTGACATCATAAAGCACCAAGAAATTATTTGACTCCACCTCCCCCTCAAAACCCTAAGTATTTCCATTACCAATTGGCCACACTGACCAGCAAAAAAAAAAAAAAAAAAAAGAAAAGAAAACCTTCACATGGATCTTACTGAGTGTTTCTTTCCAAGCAGTACTTCATCATCATGATGGGTCTGCCAGGATGATTTATCAGTAAAGGTACCAAGTATTTGAATGAACTAAGCTTTTAACTGGGTTTACCTCATAAAGTCCATTTAAAAATTAGACAATGACTACTAGATATAATGATTTTCATTTCCACATAATTGATGCCAGGCTGTTCTTTCTGACAACAATCTGCCAAAACATTCAGTTGCATCTTAAGGCAAATTTAACCATTAGCCCAGAAGAGGTGCTTCTCTTCCTTCCCATTTGCACTGATAATTGGGCATACTTCCAACTCATCCACTAACTATACAGGAAGTATAGAATTTTGAACAAATAGTGGATTTTAATATTGAAGCATTAGAGCTGTTCTTCAAGGAGACTGTGTTTAATTTAACAGGGGAAAGAAATCCGCCATTAAAAGTGCTGATGGATTCTTTATGTCTCTTCTCCCTGGATAATGAGGATTTGAATGCTGGGATGCTTGGAGTACCAGTCAACTACAAGTATGAAATGGACTGAAATGAGCTTCTGTCTGCCCATGGAAGTTCTCCCAATGACAAAGTGGGTTTTAGACTATAGGCTACTTCACCAAATTCATTTGGCCCACATAGATCTCCCAATAGACAATGGCCTAAGAACATCAGATAGGCAGAAGGAAAAGGAAACACACTTTCCTCGTGACTTTTGAGAGGTTCTCCTCTTGAGTGGCACCTTTAGACTGTCTTCTCTTGGGAACAGAGAACTGATGTCCCATTTTTGTGGTCTCTATCAAATCATCTAGTACTATGAACACAGCATGTGTTCAGTAAATATGTTTGGCCAACAACATAACTAGTTCTTTTGATTTCATTTTATACATAGTACATAAAATGGTGCCTGCAATAGGCACTCAAAAATATGGGTCAAATGAATACTTATAAGACCAGTGTATTACAATCAGACTTCTTTTTGGTCCCCATTTATATATATTAAAGAATGTAAGAAAGTCAAAAAGTCCTTTCAGTTCATTTTTATGTGGATAAGTCTACAAGAGTTATATATTATTATTCTAAAGTTTTGTTATGAGTCATAAGTACCTGACATTTTAAGAATACTCCTACAACCTCTTCTCTTTTCTAACTCTATTCATTTCCCTAAGTACACTCATCCAGCTCACTCCGTTAAATATTATCTAAGGAAAAAAAAATCCTAAATGTTTAACTCTGGTTTCCTGTACCTGGTTGTTTGCTTGAAAACTCCATTCAGAGTTCAACAGGCAACTCAATTTGTTCAAATCCAGACTTCTGATTCTTCTTATCCATCATCCTCAGCCACATCATCTCCAACCTGCTCCATTTCTATAGATGGCACCACTACCCCATCTAGCCAAGGCCATAGGAGTCATGTTTGATTCCTCTCTTTTCCTCATACCTCCCATCCAACCCATCAATGAATCCTGTTGATTCTCTCGCCACATCTCCAAATCCAATCACATCCCTCTCCATCTTCCTCATCATCTAGAACTTTGCTCCATCTTGTTATTCAGATGACACCTTAAATGCCACTTCTCTAGGGAGGCCTCTCCTGAACACCTGATCTAGAACTGCTCCCTCAGACTCTATCACATCACCTTGTTTCATCTTTTCCTTAGCATTTATCACTATCAGTAAATTTTCTTGTTTGTTATTAATTGCTTCCTACTTGTTTCTTTCACTTTCGGTCTCTCCTTGTTAACATGCATATCCATAAGAGCAAAGACATTTGCATCTTGTTTGCTGCTGTGTTTCCAACATCTACAAAGAAATCTGACACATTATTATGAATAGATGCTCAATAAATAGTTCTTTTACTTTATTATTTTTTAGTTGTCTCCATGCCCAATGTGGGGGTCAAACTCATGACCCTGAAATCAAGAGTCGTACGCTCTACCCACTGAGCTCACCAGGTGCCCCTAAATAGTTCCTGAATTAAGAAGTCAGTGAATCAAATAGCCAATAAGACACAACTTTACAGTAAGAATAAACAGAATGCAAAACAACACAGGTTCTTATGTAAAATAACATATTCACCAAGACCCAGTTTGATTGATCCAATTTCCCTCAACAGCGCTAATTTTAATTTTTTAAGCTAATAATTATTGAACATTTACTTCCTCCCAGGAATTGCGGCCATTCTTTATACATATCATCTTATTTAGCTTTTTTCAATTCTTGCACAACCTTACGAAGTAGGTATAACTAGCTAAGTGGCAAAGCTAGGATTCAAATATAAGTCAGTCTTATCCCAAAGTCCTAAGACCTAATTACTGCTCTATTGATACTTTCCTCCCTTCAGCTTGGCCAGGTCCCCTGGAAATATTCACCCAACAGTGGCAGCTTAGCTTCAATTTAGAGCCCATGGATCTCTCCTGGAAGGTTGCAGTTCATCTTAACAGCACATGGAGAGTAAGGGTTGCCTTCCCCCAAAACATTCTTCCTAGGAGGCACATCCTGAAAGCACAGGAAGACATTATCCAAAACAGCATTTACCAGAGTCAGCTCATTATTAAACGTATGAACCTTCTGCAAACCTACAACAATTATTATGTGCTAAGACTCAGTAGTCTGAAGATAGATGTTCTTTTGCTATACAAAAGGATTGTGTTCTCATAGAAGTCAAGTGAGCGAGGGCATATTCTGAGGAAAAATATGAGCTATTTCACAGAATGTGCAGTCTCATTCAATTGCAGATTTTTGGACGTGGAAAGGAACTAAGAAATGGCCCTTATTTCACAAAACTAGAAAGGGAGGCACAGGAGAAGTAAAGTGACTCCTGATTGCAGGGCTGGTAACTGATAGAATGAAATTACATCATTTACCAAATTTAATTTGCAATATGTAGCTGAGCAATGGGCTTGTCAGTCATTTTGCCTAAATTAATGCCCATTATTTCAAACTTTCTTTTTAAAAAAAATTAGTTATTTATTTGGGGGGAGGAGGCAGAAGGAGAGGGAGAAGCAGATTCCCCACTGAGCAGGTTGCTCAACACAGGGCTTGATCCCAGGATCCTGAGATCAAGACCTAAGCTGAAGGCAGACACTTCATTAACTGAGCCACCCAGAAGCCCCTATTTCAAACTTTCAAAATGTTGCCAAGTTTATGATATGGATATGCACATATTTTTTTTCTAGACTTCATATTTTAATTTACTTAAAACTTTTCAGGGTACCAGTCTCCGTTGTCATAAGCAATGGACATCATTTCACGTTAATGTCTCTAGTGGGAGAAAACCAAAGAAATTACTATATATTCTCAATAAATGATCTCTTTGAAAACTGATTGTCCATAGATGCAACGGGTGAAGTTGTTTATAAATGGCTCCAATTTCATCAGGAAGTTAAGTGCTGGCTTCCTAGAAAAATCTCTTCCATGACACACTTTTCCCCTCTATGATAACTTTCTGAATTAATTTCTTCCACAGTTCAAAGTGGCTCGATAGTTCAACAGTTGTTGGAGATGGTCTACTTGTACCAAACTGAACTTAGCCCTTTACTATCTACTTCGATGTGTCTCACACAGTAATCCTAACCCTCTAGGTCTGTGGTTATCAAATTTTAATGGGCATCAGAATCACCAGGTGTGCTACTAACTGCAGAGTGCTGGGCCCTGCTGCCTGGGTTTCTTATTCAGAGGGTGGGGATGGGGCTCAGGAATTTGCATTTCTAACAAGTTCCCAGGTGATGCTGTCTAGAGACCCTTGTTAGATTACACCAAGTATTTCTGCATCAAGATTCACTGGAATTGAATTTACTTGAGTTGGATTTTTTTTAAGATTTTAATTTATATATTCATGAGAGACACACAGAGAGAGGCAGAGACATAGGCAGGGGGAGAAGCAGGCTCCCCAGAGGGAGCCTGACACGGGCGGGACATGATCCCAGGACCCCTGGATCACAACTTGATGCAGATGCTCTGAGGCAGACGCTCAACCACTGAGCCATCCAGGTGTTGAGATGGATTTTTACAGTGCTGGATTAAACCTAAAACACACAAACACAGACATACACACAAACAAACAAAAAACAACAAACAACAAAAACCCCCTAAAACACAGATCTATACCTTCCACAAAAATGAATATCCAAAACCTTGCTGAACTCCTTCATTTAGGGAACAGAACATGCAAGCTTTTGTCAGAGCCTCCTGTGAAAATTAGTTATCAACTGCTGATTAGTGCTCTGAAAAATAATGAGTGTTATTGTTGTAACAAACAGTAAGATTTTATTAAGCACTTTCCATTTAATAATTCTTCATCAGGCAGAACAAAGGATTTTCACTCCAGAGCAGGCCAGACCTGGTTCCGTTGCTTAGCAATGGGCTTCATGTACCATTACAGCATTGTGTTTTCCTCTTCAAACAGGGACAGTGTGCCACAGGTACTTTTTAACTTTATACCAGAGTGCTCCCATGAAAAAGGATTAATAATCACTTTGTATTTAATCTAACAGACCAAAAATTCTCAAGTTGAGAAGCTCTCTTTTAAGATGTTTAAGTGCTCTTTACTCTTTCTTCAAAGTGAAGCTTTATGATTCACAATCCCTGAAGTAACCTCTGGAGGGATTCATCTTTCTGACAAAGAGCCATCAATCAGTTAATACATGTTGTAGACCGCCTTGTCCATGTTCAGCTGGAGCTGAACAAGTAGGAAATTCAAAAGATGCATCAAAGAATATCTGTGGACACATTCTGTAAAAGGAGCAGGTCTAGATATTATGAAGACAGCGTCTCCGTGAAATTTATGTTGCATAAGAAAGATGATTAACTTGGAAGAAACAGTAGCAAACTATATAAGACAGTATGCAATTAGCTACTAAATTATGAGGCACTCCACTGAAAGCCTTTTAGGCATTCAGAAAGGGTAGAAGCTAATAGGAGCTGGCATTTATCAAGTGCTTCCTACATGCTGGGCACTTCAAATGCATTATCTCTTTTAATGGTCACAACAGTCCAGTGAAGTCGGGATTATTATTATCCTCATTTTCAGATGAGGACACTAAGGTTAATTAGTTTGCGAGTAAACAAACCCAGGTCTAGGTTAAGTAAAGGAAAGCTTGGTGGAGTGTGGCTAGATAGAGACTCACCCATCATGCTGCCCTTTCTCCTGGCATCCCTCTGCATTACTCATAAATGCAGGGCCTAATTCCTACTTCCTCAGGGAAAAGACCTGAGCTCTAATTCATGCTTATAAACCACTGGGAATACCTATCTTTTCAGCCCTTTCAGCCAAATGAAAGTCTCCCGAGACAAAGGTAATGGAAGAAGGATCTCTTTGTATATTATCTTTGAACCATGAGTTCTGTAGAGTGATGCCTGATTTGCACACAGTATGTTGACCTACAAATGCACACCCCATGTTTTTGTAACAGCAGAATCACATCGGCCTTCCGGATTTGAATTGTTCAGTATTTCTGTCCAAACAACCTTTCTCTTTGATTGCATCAACCACACTGTGGATCTATCCCGATGAACTTTTTCATCTTAATTATTCCTTGAATTTTATCTCCAGCTATGTCTGAAAGTGCTCCAACTCTCTAAATAATGGTGTATCATTCTACCCCCAACACTTTGCCCCTATTTCCCATATAAATGTAGACAAACATAAGAAGATAAGTAGTTATGTTTTGCAGAAAGCTTTTGAAATAGAAGGTAAGAATGGCTACATCACCTCCCTGCCAGACAGATTAAGGGGGCTTACCAGGGCAAACCCAAACGCTAGGCCTACAATTTTGTCAATTATCTTAAAATATCTGAAAAATTTGTAGGAAGTAGAGATAAAAAAAAGCATAAATGGTTAATATTTAAACGACTACTGAGCCTTGGGTTGGGAATAAGGAATCCTGAATTCCAGAACTGTTTCTGTCCAAGTTCTGAGGCTTTCAGGGTCTATAAAGTACAAGTGGCAAGAATGAAAAAATCTGACATTATCCAGCACTGTCTGGGATACACTGAAATAAGAAGTCTCATAGGCACCCAATGGGTTTCTTCTACAAGCAAGGAAATCATCAAGAGACTGAAAAGGCAGCCTATGGAATGGGAGGAAATGTTTGTAAACCATATAATTTACAGTTAATACCCAGGATATATAAGGAACTCCTAAAACTCAACAACAAAATAAACAAATAACTCCATTTAAAATGAGCAAAAGACTTGAACAGATGTTTCTCCAAAGACGATATACAAATAGCCAACAAGCATATAAAAAAAAGTGCCCAGGGATCCCTGGGTGGCTCAGCGGTTTAGCACCTGCCTTTGGCCCAGGGCGCGATCCTGGAGTCCCGGGATTGAGTCCCACGTCAGGCTCCCAGTATGGAGCCTGCTTCTCCCTCCTCCTGTGTCTCTGCCTCTCTCTCTCTCTCTCTCTCTCTCTCTCTCTGTCTATCATAAATAAATAAATAAATCTTAAAAAAAAAAGTGCCCAAAGTCAGTAATGATGGACAAAATGTAAACCAAAACCAAATGAGATATCATACCTCATACCCATTAGGATGGCAAAACATCAAAAAAACAGAAACAACAAGTGTTGGCGAGGATGTAGAGAAATTGGCACCCTTGTGCACTGTTGGTGAGAATGTAAAATGGTTCAGCTGCTACAGAAAACAGTATGGAGGTTCTTCAAAAATTAAAAATAAAATTACCAAATGATCCAGCAGTCCTACTTCTGGGTATATATCCGAAGGAACTGAAAACAGGATCTTGAAGAGATATGTTTACATCCATGTTCATGACAGCTTTATTCACAATAGAAAAGAGGAGGAAGCAACCCAAATGTCCAACACTGAATGAACGGATAAACAAAAGGTGGTATTTACATACAATGTCATATTATTCAGCCTTTAAAAAGAAGGAAACCCTGTCATATACTACAACATGATGAACTATGAGGACATTATGCTAAGTAAAATGTGTCAGTCACAGAAAGACAAATCTGTATGACCCCACTTAACATGAGGTATCATGTAGTCAAATGCATAGAAACAGAAAGTAGAATGTGGTCACCAGGAGAGGAAAATGGGGAGTTGTTCAATGTATGTAGAATTTTAGTTTTGCAAGATGAAAAGATTCTAGTGGTGCCTGGGTGGCTCAGTCGATTAAGCATCTGCCTTCATCTCAGGTCGTGATCCTGGGGTCCTGGGATCCAGCGCTGCATGGGGCTCCCTGCTCAGCCGGGAGTCTGCTTCTCCCTCTCCCTCTGCCCCTCCTCCCACTTGTGCTCCCTCTCTCTCTCTCTCTCTCAAATAAATAAATAAAATATTTTTAAAAAAATATTCTAGCGATTTGTTGTACCACATTGTGCATATAGTTAACATTACTGAGCTGTACATTTAAAGATGGTTATAATAGTCAGTTCTATGTTATACATTTTTTACAAGTCATTTTTAAAAACATGATCCAGGTAAGCAAAATAGATGTTAGACTTCATTAAAAATCCTCGGGGATCCTTGGGTGGCTCAGCGGTTTGGCGCCTGCCTTTGGTCCAGGGCATGATCCTGGAGTCCCAGGATCGAGTCCCGCATCGGGCTCCCTGCATGGAGCTTGCTTCTCTCTCTGCCTGTCTCTGCCTCTCTCTCTCTCTCTGTCTCTCTCTCTGTCTATCATGAATAAATAAATAAAACCTTTAAAAAAATTAAAAATCCTCTAGCGACAAATTTTTGTTACATAAATAACATTGAAATTAAAAAAAAAAAAAAGAAAGAATGGTGAAACTATGGTAAAAGAAGTAATTCATATAAACCACACACAACAGTGCCTGGAACACAGCAAGTCGCAGTAAATAATGACTGTATTATATTATGTTGTTACTGGCAAGGTTTATACAGCAGTTTGTGTTCAAGTAATGAAACAACTTCCTAGGTTAGAACAACTTTCTTGAAACGACTAAACTTTCTTTAAACTCTGAGGGGCATCTGGGTGGTTCAGTCAGGTAAGCATCTACCTTTGGCTCAGGTCATGCTCCCAGGGTCCTGGGATCCAGCCCCACATTGGTTTCCCTGCTCAGCAGGGAGTCTGCTTCTTCCTCTCCCCCTGTCCCTCCCTGCCCCGCTCATGCTCTGTCATGCTTTCTCTCTCTCTCTCTTAAATAAATAAATAAATAAATAAATAAATAAATAAATAAATAAAATTTATAAAATGCTGTTTGAAAGCCCCAATTCTAAGCATCTAAACTACAGAATGCTTTTCAAGTGCACATGAGATATGTTTCTGAAAGTTTTTTACATGGATACTGCCCCTCCCAAAAAAGTGGGAAATCAACCTATCTAAATGTGCATAAATCTCAAATACTTATGCTTACCAGAAGATGGCAAATTTGATGTGCATTTTGAAAATACATGGAACAATTCTCTCTCTCTCTCTCTCTCTCTCTCTCTCTCTCACTATATATATATATATATATATATATATATATATATATATATATTTACTTACCTATGCAGGAAGCATTCCAAAATATGTATGGTGATACCTAGCGATCCTCAGGATAGATATTACTTCTAAGAGATAAGGATAGATAAGGAAAAAATAAAGGGATGAAGGAGAATTTAAGCTGTAACTATTGCATTTTATTCCCTAAAATTAAAACAAAATGAGGGGAGATATCTAAAGCAAAGCTTACTGTATTTCACATGGGTTGTGGATACACAGAGTCTGTTGTAGTATTTTCTGTGTTTTGTGTATGTTTAAAATGTTTCATAGTTTATAGTCTATAATATTAGAGTGTTAATATTAATTTCCACATGCATTTTTATTACTCAGTGAGACTCATAAGTCACCCCTCTTGAAAGCCTTCTCAGAGGCTTCCGGAAGTTTGTCTTCCTGGGTTCCCTAGGCACTTGTTTTAGTCCCCCATTGTCAGCTATTATTTTTTTTACGACTCAGGTGTGAGCTGTTAGATTCCCAATTGTAGTGACTGGCACTTATTCACCTTTGTATCCTATCCAAAGCTTAAGGCCCGAGTGGCTATATTAGTATATGCTTAATAAACATGCAATAAAATAATGAGGCTAAATTTCATATTCCATAATTGCTGATGAACTGTGATGCAGCTCCTCATAAAGATGAGCAAAGAAATGGATACCAAATAAGGTATAGTCATGAGACAATACACCTGATAAATCCAATTTATTTATCAAATCCGCTAAAGCCTAGATCTCGATCTGTCTTAACTTGGGCTACCATAACAAAGGACCATATACTGGGTGCCTTGAACAACAGACATTAATTTCTCACCTATCTGGAGGTTGAGAAGTCCAAGGTCAAGGTTCTGGCCAACGTGATACCTAGTAAGATCCCTCTTCCTGGCCACCTCTTTACTGTGTCCTCACATGACAAAGACTGAGTTCTGATGTCTCTTCTTCTTGTAAGGACCCTAATCCCATCATGAAGGCCAACATTCAAGACCTAAGTAAATTCCAATTACTTCCTAAAGGTCCCACCTCCAAATACCACCACCATGGATGTGAGGGCTTCCACATACAAATTTGGGATTGGAAGGGGGGTAGACACAAATATACAGTCCATAATAGCAGTCCACACTTCATACTCCACCTGTGAACATTATCGCAAAATGAGCAGACTGAGTATAGGCTCTGGGACTACTACCCAGCCCAGGGTCTCACCTCTGGGCGAGGCAGGGAGAGGACAATGGTTGCAGAACTGTATAGCTTTTTTCCTGGCGATATGTTTCTAAAATCTCTTCCACATCTGAGTGCCAATGGATTTTAACCTTTAACACTTGATAATTCACTTCATAATTCTCATCAGCTTGTCATCGATTGCTCTCATGTCTAGATAATGGAGAATTATAGAATTTTGCATTCAATTACAGAATTTCATAATCAATTACACAGCCCTTGAGTGGTCCACATCTCCTTCATGCAAAAGTCATTTCAATGTTTTAATTATTGAAAAATCTCAGTAAGGCAAAGAAAAAGTGATCTGATATGTTCATTTTCTATGGTTTAAAAAAAAATCCTACTGTAAATGTAAATTGTTAGCGTTAGATCTAGATAAATTGTTGTAAAAATCAATTTAATAGAATTAGCAATAATTACAAATCTAAATAACTGTTTCCACATAAAGGTTGGTTATGTTAACATAACCAGGTAGTTGTTTATTGCACCAAAGGGTGCATAATTATTCATTATCTGGGAGATGATGCTGTTCATCATTGTGTTGATGGGCATCATAAACCACATTATAAAAGGAGACATGGTTCATTTATTTAAGGCTCCATGAAAGGCAATTCTGAATTTTTGTCCTGAAACAAAGAGGATTCTTTTTTAATTTTAAATCATGAAATAAAAAACTGTACACTTTCCTCATTCAGAATTTGAAGCTCCTGTTTGAAAGATAAACTTCCAAGCCTCGCATTGCCAAAACAAGCTTTCAGAAGGCCCCCACCACCACACACACACACATACATACATGTTTACTCGGTTCCCATAAACCTAGGATTCAAACCAATGACTCACCATATTAGTTCTTCAGCAATAGACTGATACTTCTTCCTATTGCTGTCCAGAGTTCTATAAGTCCAGTCTTAAGAGACCATAAGAATTTCTCCCAACTGCAAATTCAATCTCATAAAACTGGATAAGAATTATACAAGGACTCATTAACATAAGGCTCACTGTCAAGATGAACAAATCTGTAATTAGTCGGTTGCTTTTTTTCCTCCAGGTGAGGAGTTTTTTTCCTCCATAGCCCCTCAAAGCATCTTCTGCTTAAATAATGATGACATTGTAATGGTCATTGTAAAACTGACTCAAAAGCTAGCCAATGGAAAGTATATTGAACTAATAGGAAGTAAGCTGAGCTTTGGACTTGACTGCCTGACTTATTCTGGAGAAATCTCTTATTCCATTCCCAAGCTGCCTGAATTCTCTAACCCATAACTTTCTAGTCTTTAGAGGTTGTGTGCACTGTGACCCACTCTTCCCCCTAATCTTACTTATTACTGCAATACACACAGCCACACTATATGCAGACACACAGCCTTGGGCTCTTCAGGGTTCAGAAAATAAAAGTCAATTTTAAAAGGACATATATCTAGGTGTAGTTTATGAAATAATGTGATTCAGCAAATCACAGTAGAAATACCATGACCAATAAATACTTGAAAAATGTTCATTCCCATTAGTAATCAAAGACATATAAAATGACAATAGGGAACTATCTGTCACCATCAAATTAGAAAAGCCTTTTAAGGGGGCTCTTAGGTGGCTCGGTTGATTAGGCATCTGACTCTTGATTTTGGCTCAGGTCATGATCTCAGGGTCTTGAGATCAAGCCCCACGACAGGCTCCAGCAGGCTCTGTGCTGGGAGTGGAGCCTGCTTAAGATTCTCTCTCTCCCTCTGCCCCCCCCCCCCAACCCTGCTCATACACTCTCTCTTCCATTCTCTCTCTCTCTCTAAAACAAAACAAAATGAAAAGACTTTTAAACATGTGAATATCCTATTCCAAGTAAGGAGGTAACTTGGCTCCTATAAGACAACTACTCTCAAATCTTCCTTAATAACAAAAAGCAAGGGGCACCTGGGTGGCTCAGTTGGTTAAGTGACTGACTCTTGATTTCAGCTCGGGTCATGATCTCAGGGTTGTGAGATCAGGTTTGGCTCTGCGCTAAGCATGGAGCCTGCTTAAGATTCTCTCTCTCTCTCTCTCAAAATAAAAAATTTTTAAAAAGCCATTTTTCTGAGGTATTGGATGTGATAGGATACATTTGGATGATCTAAGCCAATCACATAATCTTGCTACCCTTGCCAGCACCTGGTTTCTACATATGCATGTGATACAATTTTGTCTGTCAGACATAAGGAGAAATCTTCTGAGAAGGGGAAGGGGGGGTTCCTAGGAATATTTTCCACTTTCTGAGAAGGCTACCCAAGACAGTAACTGTCATTGATTTCTTGCCTTTGGATCCTGTTTGCATACCCCTGGACCTAGCAACTATATTTCTAGGTCTTTATCCTAAAGAAATCATCAAAGGTATGCAATGGTTTACATCCAGGGCTGCTCATAGTAGAATTATTTACTATAATGAAAATTAGAAATAGTCATAAACATCTAACAATAAGTTTTGTTAAATCAAGTATAGGACATCCACCCATACAGTATGACATATTCATTCAAAATTATATTGCAGATGAATAAGAAATTCCTTATGCTGTGTTGTCAAGAAAGACAAGTACAAAATCAAAAAGTTTTGGAAATTATGTATATGTATGTGACGTGTGTGTGTGTGTGTGTGTGTGTGTGTATTATACATACATACCTCCTGGAGGGTGAGATGATGGGAGATTTTTCTTTTCTTTTTCTTTTTTGGTGTTTATTTTCCAAAGTTCGCAATGTTAGGATTTTTTTGATTATTGCAATTAGAGCGAAAAAGATATTAAAAAAAAAAAAGCATCAGTAGGTGTTGTAACAGAGCACAAAGAAGACATAGCCTAACTGTAATTCTGAGTGTGCTAGTCCTGAAAGGTGTGCTGGAGCTGAGTTCTGAAATCAGCCAGGATTCTTTGCTCGTAAGGGAGAAAGGATATTTCAAGCAGAGGGAGAAGCGGAGCCTGAAAACTGAGCCTTTGGGGAACATGGTCTTTTCAGGGAAATACTCATAGTTTAACCCGCTTAGAGTCTGTGGATGGAGCATGTGATAGGACCCAGCGGGAGATCACACTGGGGAGAGCCTCTCCCAAAGGGCCTTGCAAAGCAAGCTTTGAATCTTGACTTTTATCTTTTAGGCAGTGGGATCTGACAATGATATAGAAAATTATTTCCATGGAAAAGCAGACATTTCTGGGCTACTTTTTTGTTTTGTGATATTTGTTGTATGCTTTTGGGAGAATCAAACTTCTATTTTTTCTACTATACATTGCAGCACCATCCTGAGATCACTTTGTGGACTTCCTGCGTCACGCTTGAAGTCCAATGCACAAGAAAATGATTCCCACCCTTCACCTACTGCAGATGTTCTCATGGCCTGCATGTCTGGTGTAGCCCACAGGCCAGAACAGGCAGCCTCACAACTCTGGAAGGGCGATATTGTCACATTGTATAGTTTGAGAGCAGCTAGGAAAGGCTACCCAGCCCCAATAAGTAAATTAGTTACCTGATGACTAAGCCAAACAAATCCTTAGAGATTCATTCTTTGGAAGTATATAAGAAAAAGAGTTTGTCTCTGCTCTGCCCATGTTGCTTTTCAAAAAGGTTAACAGTGGGGCACCTGGGTGGCTCAGTTTCAGCTCAGGTCATGATCTCAAGGTTCTGGGATCGAGCCCTGTCAGGCTCTGTGCTCAGCGCAGAGTCTGTTGGATATTATCTCCTGCTTACTAAAATAATTAATTAATTAATTAATTAATTAAATCTTTTTTTTAAAAAAACCACCAAACACATTAACAGCAAGTATGGGGCACTGGGTAAACATGATTTGAGTTGGCTGCCAAGCACCACTTTTCTGGAAATTACCCCTCCTTATCCCACAGATATCCTAGATTGATGGTTCAGAGATTGACACCTATTTTGAGCTGGACTTAACCCAGTTCTCTCAAAGGAATTTGAAATATGAAATAAATGTTTTTAGTTGCCAACAAGCTGTTCTCTTGAATGGAAGAGAGGTCACCTTGGTTGCTATTGCTGGTGGCCAATTTCCCTCATGAATAAGAAAGCAGAGAAAGCTGGTACACAACAAGAGAGACAGATGATGGGGGGTGGGGGCGGGTGATAGGGGGAAGCAAGCTCAAGGTATGGTGTAGTAGGGAAGACTACTATAAGAAACTGTCCCAAATCTCTGTGGCTAAATAAACACAATGAAAGTTTATTTCTTGCTCACACAAAGTCCACTGTTAGTGCTGTTGGTTGGGCAGCTCTCTGGCACAGCTCTCTCCAGGTGGTGATTCCAGGACCCAGGCTCTTTCATTCCATGTAGTGTCTCCACAATCTGGTAGTTTCAAGATCCCCCTGGCATCATCCCATCCCATCCCAGTCATGAAGAGAGAGAATAGAAGAATCACACGGGACATTTTGTAACCAGGTCTACAAGAGGGGTATATCGCTTCTCTCCATGATCCGTTGGGCAGAACTCAGTCAGGTAGTTCAATCGAGATGCCAGGAGGGCTAGGAAACAGAACTTCACTTCCTGTCTCTGAAGGAGAGCAGAACCAGATATTGGTCAGCACTGGAAGGATCTGTTAAAGGGGAGAGAGAGACTCTCTCCATTTCCCACAACCCCTCAATCTTGCCTTATCTGAGGCCTCATTAGTCAAACCGAATATCCCTTCCTCAGGCTTGCTCAGTTGGTCTTTATTTACAACCCAAGGAAAAGACTAATAAATAATCACAACACTTTTCAGATCACAAAGCATTATGACCACTCTCAGTCTCATTCAATTTTTACATCAAGCCTGGAGGATAACAATTATTACTGTTCTCATTTTGTTGATGAAGAAACAGTCTCAAGAAAATTATATCAATTGCCTGTGGCAACCTGGACAGTCAGGACCTTCCAACTCCAAAGCTGAGCTCTCTCTCCTCTCCACTGTGTGTAAGAACCTCCAGGAGGAAGGAAATCACACTCCTAACTTCTTAGGGTAAGTGGTTTTTATGAGCTTCCTCAGGATCCTTGCATTGTGGAGTAAGGGCCTCCAGATCTCAGCGGGAGGAAGGGTGGCTGTGAACAAAATGAAGGGTGCAGAGAGGAGAGTTCAAAAACAGCGGACTTCCTTAGCTCCTTCCCAGTTTTACAGAGGCTGTGCTGGGAATTCAGAAAGAAAATTTGATCCAAGGACCCCTGGGTGGCTCAGTGGTTGAGCGTGTACCTTCCGCTCAGGGTGTGACCACGGGGTCCCGGGATCGAGTCCTGCGTGGGGCTCCCTGCATGGAGCCTGCTTCTCCCTCTGCCTGTGTCTCTGCTTCTCTCTGTATCTCTCATGAATAAATAAAAGAAATCTAAAAAAAGAAAAAGAATTGTAAATGGAATATCCAGACATTCACATTCCCTGAAAGTTAGAGCCTCCATTCTCTTGCCCCATGTTTTTAATTTCCAGTGGAAACAGAAATGACCAAGAAGTATTTTGGGGAAGGAACTAACATTTATTAAACACCAATTATAGACTGAGCATGGTGCTTGAAACTCTGTTTATATACATCATCTCATAAACTTTTTTTTTAAGATTTTATTTATTTATTCATGACAGACACAGAGAGAGAGAGAGAGGCAGAGACACAGGCAGAGGGAGAAGCAGGCTCCATGCAGGGAGCCAGACATGGGACTCGATCCTGGGTCTCCAGGATCACACCCTGGGCTGAAGGCGGCGCTAAACCACCAGGCCAGCAGGGCTGCCCATCTCATAAACTTCTAACTACAACATTCTGAGGTATTATGGCCCCATTTTCCAGATGAGGACACTGAGGCTCAGTGACAATAAGATGCTTGCCCAGAGGTCAATAGCTAAGTGTCAGAGTCCAGCAGAGCATGTATTTTCACCATTACTCACCGGGTTCCTCTCTCTGCCTGGAGGCAGAACGAATGGCTGTAGAAACTGAAATGCAGACAACCCCTCCTCTCAGAACCCCTCCTCCCACTGTTGCCACATTCATCACCTGTAGTGTTACCTTCGTGCTCCAGGGTCTGTCCCATCTAATCCTGAACTCTCTTAGCAGCTCACATCAAAATTATTTTACTTGTCCTTTCCAGGAAGCCCAGAAAGTCACTTCGATGTGCCAAGTTAGAAGAGAATTTATCTGATCAAATAATACATAGTTATCAGCGAACAGATGAGGACAAAAGAACAAACCCCCTGCAGGATACCGATGATGGCCCTGTGTTTATTAACAACCCGTTACTGATTCTCCTGGTAGGAATTTCAAGTCTGCTAACAGGATTGCTCAGCAGAAATCTGGTGGGGTCTCCCACTTCCACTCTCCGTAAAGCATTTCTTTGGTAGTAATTACCAGTTCAAGACTATGATGGTTAAAAAATATATGTATGTATCTGGTTCCCAACAGCCACAAAGACATGAAAAAGACAAAGACTCTCTGTACCGGGTTGAACAGTGCCCCTCGTGTTCCCACTCTCAAATTCATGTTCACCAGAAATCCATAAATGTTACCAGATTTGAAGATAAATCTTTCCTAAACGTGAAATCCTACTGACTTGGTAGGCCGTCATCCAATGCCTGGTATCATTATAAGCAAGAAATCAGGACACAGACACACACACAGTGGGGAAGGTGGCCTCATGAGAAGGGAGGCAGGGTTTGGAATGGAGCAGCTATGAGCCAAGGAGCACCAAGGATTACAGGCTACCACCAGAAGCTAGAAAGAGGCGATCTTCCCTTCAGAGAGAGCATGGCCCTGCTGGCACTTTGATTTCAGACGTCTGGCCTCCAGAACTGTGAGAGAACAAATTTCTGTTGTTTTAAGCCACCCTATCTGTGGTTCTTGGGAGCGGCAGCTCTGGGAAATGAACAAACCTATCACATTCCTTCAGTGAGAGAGTCCTTCTCATGTAAAATGGCTAATTCTGTCCAAAGTCATGCTCAACGCAACCTCTCATCAAATACCTAAGACTCTCCATCCTAAGAGAAATCTCAATGGGATTGGTGGTGGAAGGGGCAGTTGAACAGGTTGACACTGTATTATCTGGAGCATGTTGGGCCCCAGCAAGATGGCAAGCTACCAGGCCTGTGGGGGGCGGGGGGCATGCCCCGGGAAGCCTGCATTGAGCAGAAATTGAAGGAGGCAATGAAGTCATCCGGCAGGCAGAAGACTCCTCCAGACAGAGGAGTAAAATGCAGACGTGCAAGGACTTTGGGAGGGAGTGTATCTGGTGCCTTGAAGAACAAGAAGGCCTGGGGCCTGGATCAGGCGAGCAGTGGGGCATGAGTGTGGAGCCACCAGAACCCGAGGGGCCTGTGTGGTCTGTGGAACCCATGTGAACACTGTGAGAAACTCTTGGCAGAATGAGGCCAGTCAGAAGAAGAGAGGATTTTTTGAGGAGTTGGCTTCTTCTCACAATACCCTGGGTGGATTTTTGCCTGCCTGATGCCACTAGGAACACAGAAAAGCAGCAGCACCAGCTCCGCAGTGCCAGCTGGTGGGCAGGGTAACACATTGGCAGGTGGCCTTGGAGCTGGCTGGGTGAGGAGAAGCAAACAACAGGTGCAGGTGGACCGGCCAGCACTAGGTAGGCCCTCCTGCTCTCCTGCCTGCTTCCCCTCCCCTGGGAGAGAAAAGCTCTTGGAAAAAGGCTTGAATGTAGGGCAGAAGCGATGAGGTTCCCCAAGAGACAGGTGACCTGCCCCCTGTGCCATAAGCAGGAGACAGCCAACATTGCTCAAGCGTGTACTAGGGGACTGAGAATGGGAGGCAAGGAAGTCTCCGACCTGGGGAAGGAGATCTGCCCCCTCCCAGGACCTGACCCCACCGCACCCCAAGACCTAACAGCTCCCCAGTATAAGTACATATTGCCAAATATGATGAAAGTGAAAAATGTAAATTAAGAGATGAGTCTCACGTGTATGAATGGAGACAGAGTTCTCTAATATCAGATATAATGAGCAAAGAAAGAGCCATTCAAGAACTTGTGTGAGGATAGTTTGGAGGGAAAATAATAAAGTCCAATCCTTCTTCACTCCCTACAATAATTTTTTCAGGTGGATTAAAAAGATTAATGTTAAAAATGAAACCAAATAGCTAAATAAAGTATGATCATTTCTTGTATCTTAATTTGGGGAAGGACTTTGTAAGCATAAATCCAGTAAAAGAAATATCATAAGGGGAAAAAATGGATGCATTTTTTGACTTCATGAAAATAAAATCTTTGAAAACTCATTTTATCCAACAAGGAGATACTAGAAAAATCAGACACCAAAAATAAATAGGAAAGAATATTTGCAACAAAAACTACAAAAGAAGAATATCTACAGTATATTAAATAGTTATGAAATAGGAAAATAAGCCTTTCTAAGAGTTGGGCAAAAAAATTCTTTCACTAAGAATATACAATTGGCTAATAAACATGAAAAAACATTCTTAGTAGCAATATAAAAATGCAAATTAAAACTGAAATTTTCCATCTACTAAATAAGTAAGCTAGCACACTCATACACTCCTCTTGGGAATATAAATTGGTCCTATTTACTGGAAAACAATTTCAAACTCCATGTCAAGAGACTTTTAAATTTTCATAAGTTGTGACTAAGTGATTCCTTTCCTAAGCACCTGTCTTTAGGAAAAAAACCTACACATTCATCAAAACAGGAATACTAAATTTGGTACATCCATACTGGGAACAGTAAAGCTCCATGAGAACATAGTCTCAGCATCCCCAGGGCCTGCCACACAGCAGGGACTCAACAAATGTTGGTTAAATGACTCTGAAATTCTATGTGGCAGTTAAAAAAAATAAATTCAAATTATTAAACAGAAAGATCCCCCAGACATATGTTAAGTGGCAAAGAAAACAAGACAACAGGACATACAGAATGATCCCATGATGTAAAACTAAAACCATCACCCAAACAAAAAACATATTCTCTCTGTCTCTGTGTCTCTATCCCTGTGTGTGTGTCTGAGCATGTATTTATAAATACATAGACAAATACATGAAAAGGTATATACACCAAACCAATAAAAAGGATTATGTCTAGAAGGAGATGCAGATGCCCTATAAAGGGGACTTTGTGTTGTCTGAATCGTTTTGGATATAAATATATTCTCAGATGAATTGTCTACTTTAAAAAACAATGTTTCCTAAAGGATGTGTATATAAAGAAGTTAATGATAGCATCATTCATTACAATGATAAGTTGAAAATAATCCCTTAGGAGAATGGTGAGATGTGTGTTAGTCATGGAATATCATGTAGGCATGATAAGTTATGCTTTCCGAGGAAGAGCTGACAGGAAATAACATGGGACATTATCAAGTGAAAACAGCAGCAGCAACAACAAAGATTCAATACAAAAAATATAGGCTCCCTTTACCAGGAACACCAAAGGAAATTATTTAAGCTGAAAGCAAGTAACCTTACAGAATAATTTGATTCCATGCACAAAACACTAAGAGAAGGAGAGAAGGCAATTTCGCAGGTAATTGTAAGGAGGATAAATGTATATTTCTTCTCTTATTTTATTATTTATTTATTTATTTATTTATTTTAAAGTAGGCTCCAGGCCGAACATGGGGCTTGAACTCAAGACCCTGAGATCAAGAGTCATATGCTTTTCTGATTGAGCCAGCCAGGTGACCTTCTCTTAACTTATTTTAAAAGAAATTGTATAAAACTATATGTACATATACATCCTATATATATAGAAAGAGAGAAACCATTGGACAGCAACAGAGGAGATAAATGGGAAAAACTTTGTTCTGGAGTAAAGAAATGACATCAGATGGTAC
Source organism: Vulpes vulpes (assembly GCF_048418805.1). Taxonomy (NCBI): domain Eukaryota; kingdom Metazoa; phylum Chordata; class Mammalia; order Carnivora; family Canidae; genus Vulpes; species Vulpes vulpes. The sequence continues at coordinate 71,519,227 of NC_132789.1, read as the reverse complement.
CTCACATCCACAAAGAGATGAAGAGAACCGGAAGGATAAATAAGATGGTTAATATAATAAACTCTATAAATATATTCTTATAGTATAAACATATTCTTTATAATGCATATATGTATATATTACATATGTACATATAAATAATATTTGTATATGCTACAAACTCAACAATACATTATGATTAGTATTTTATAAACATATCTTTTATAGAAGTTGAGAGACAAAAGGATATACATATACACATATATAAAATGTATAAAATATATACATACACATATATTAGATGCATGTAAATATGTAACACAATAATAGCACAAGAAAGGGGAAAAGGGTAATAGAGATACGTAGGAATAAATTTTCTATTTGTCATTATAATTAAGTTTGTATAAATCTTAAGTCTATTCTGATAAGCTAAAGTATATATGCTAAGACCTAGGGTAACAACTAAGAAAATAAATCGAAAAATGTGGTGAGGAAAATCATTAGAGGAATTAAAATGTTAAACTAGAAAATAAACATTTAATACAAAAGAAAGCAATAAAGGAGACTAAAGGAACAAAGAAGACATGAGTCAGGAAAGAAAGGAAAATGTCAGACATGAATCCAACAATTTCAATAATAACAGTAAATGTGAATAGATCAAACAATCCAATCAAAAGGAAGAGATTGTCAGAAAGAATTAAAAAAACAAGATCCAAATACCTGCTGTCTGCAAGAGACACACATAAGATTCAAAGATACAAATAGAATGAAAGTAAAAGGATAGAAAAATAAATACCAGGTGAATGACAACCATAAGAAAGCTGGAATGGCTAATATCAGACAAAATAGACTTTAAAACCAAAAACAATGTTAAGAGAGATAAAGATGGGTGTAGTATAATGATTACAGAGTCAATTCACCAGGAAGATATAATAATAAAAGTATAAATATAAATATAAAAAATATAAATATAAACATATTTTTGCACTTAACACAGCCTCCAAAAAACACAAAGCAAAAATTGACAGAATTGAACAAGGAAATAGATAATTCAACACTAATGGTTGGAGACTTCAATACCCTTCTTTCAATAATTGATAGAACTAGACAGAAGATCAACAAGGAAATGGGACTCTTGAACAGCACTATAAATCATCTATGCCTAACATCTATAGAAAACTTCAACAATAGTAGACTACATTCTTCTCACGTGCATCATGGAACATTCTCCAGGATATATATTAGTCTAAATAAATGTAAAAAAGATTGAAATCATACAAAATATGTTCTCTGACCATAAATGGAATAAAAATAGAAACCCATACTAGAAAGAGTAACAGAATTCTAGTAAAATTGACAAATATATGGAAATGGAACAACATGTTTTAAATAAGTCAAAGAAGAAATCACAAGGGAAAACCAATATTTTCAGAAGAATGAAAATGAAAGCCTAACATACGAATATTTATGGGTTGCAGCTAAAGCAGTGCTTTACAGAGGGATTTATAGCTATAATCACCCATATTTGAAAGGGGGGAAACCATATCTCAAAGCTGTACCCCAAACTTATATTTTAAGACACTGGAAAAAGAAAAACAAACTAAATCCAAACCAAGTAGAAGGAGAGAAATAACTAAGATTACAGTGGAAATTAATAGAGATAGAGAATACAAAAACAATAGAGAAAATCAACAAAACCAGGAGTTGGTTCTTTAAGAAGATCAACCACATTGGCCAATAATTAGCTAGACTAACCAATAAAAAAAGAGAGAAGGCTTAAATTACTAAAATTAGGAGTGAAAAGGGGGACATTGTTACCAGCATTAGAAAAATAAAAAAGTACTATAAGAAAATACTACCAACTACTGAATGTAGATGAAATGGATACATTTCTACAAACACAAATTACAAAATTGATTCAAAAGGAAATAGAAAATCCAAATAGTCCTATAATAAAGAGATTGAATTTGTGTATTAATCATGTATTTTTTAAAGAAAGGTTTTATTGTTTGAGAAAGAGAGAGCACTCACAAGCAGGGGGAGCAGCAGAGAGAGGGAGAAGCAGGCTCCCCACTGAGCAGGGAGCCCAACGTGGGGCTGGATCCCAGGACCCCAGGATCAGGACCTGACCCAAAGGTAAACGCTTAACTGACTGAGCCACCCAGGCACCCCTTAACCATGCATTTTTATTTTCTGTATTTCTGATGCTTTGATAATCTGGAGCCCTGTGGTACCTAGAGAGAATGCCCCTTCCAAATTAGCCAGTCCTTACAGATAATAACTTACTCACCTGTGAGTGCACCTTTCATATGCAAACTAACAAATCCAAAGTCCGTGCCTCTACCATCTCTGCTATTGGGCTCTTATACTTTGGGCCACTATTTCCCTGCCCTAATCACCCCAGGTCCAGTTACCAGGCAACTAGGAACAACCCCTATGCCCCAGAGCCTTCTAAAATTATTCAAATTAGCCAATCCTAAACCTCCTTACACTGCCTTCCATGGAAACCATTAAAAAAGTTCCTGCCAATGTGTTTACCTTGATCTCTTTGTCTCCTGACTGACCCTGTTGTTTTCCCTTGTGTGTAAGACCTTGGGAACTGTAAGTAACAAACTATCTTTTCAATGGCAATTACCTCTTGATCTAAGAGCCTTACCATGCTTGAATGATAATAAAACACATGTTTTAAAACATTTAGTAATTTTAAAACTACCCACAGAAAACCCCACATACAGATGGCTTCACTGGTGAATTCTACTATTTGTTTCTTTGAGAGAGAGTGTGTGCACAAGCAGGGAGAGCAGCAGAGGGAGGGAGAAACAGACTCCCTGCTGATCAGAGAGCCAAGTGACAAGGGGCTGGATCCCAGGTCCCTGTGATCATGACCTGAGCCAAAGGCAGACACTTAATCAACTGAACCACCCAGGTGTCCCTCCCTGAATTCTACAAATATTTAAAGAATCAATACCAATTCTTCACAAACTCTTCCACAAAATAGAAAAGGAGGAAATAGTTCCCAACTCATTCTATGAGGCCAGTATGACCTGGAAACCAGACAAAGATATAACACAAAAGAAAACTATAGACTAATATATCCTTTATGAATATAGATGCAAAAATACAGACATTTGACAAAATCCAACACCCTTTCATTAGTTGAAAAAATACTCCATAAACTAAGAATAGAAACTCTCTAGCTAACAAAAGGCATCTATGGGGATCCCTGGGTGGCGCAGTGGTTTGGCGCCTGCCTTTGGCCCAGGGCGCGATCCTGGAGACCCGGGATCGAATCCCACAGCGGGCTCCCGGTGCATGGAGCCTGCTTCTCCCTCTGCCTGTGTCTCTGCCTCTCTCTCTCTCTCTCTCTGTGACTATCATAAATAAATAAAAATAAAAAAAATTAAAAAAAAAAAAGAAAAAGAAAAAGGCATCTATGAAAAACCTACAGCTAACATATTTAATGGTGAAAGACTGAATGTTTTCTCCCTAAGACCAGGAACAAGACAAGGATGTCCATTCTCACTTGTATTGAACATTGTACTGCAATGAATCAGGCAATTAGGCAAGGAGAAAAAAATAAAAGCATTCATATGGGAAAGGAAGAAGTAAAACTATATTTGCAAATGACATAATCATATGTAGAAAATCCTAAGGAATCCACTAAAAATTATTAGAACTAAAAATTGAGTTCAGCAAAGTTGTAAGATAGAGTATCAGATATAAAAGTCAATTGTATTTCTGTATTCTTGAAATGAGCAATTTGAAAATGAAATCAAGAAAATGGGGATCCCTTGTGGCTCAGAGGTTTAGTGCCTGCCTTCGCCCCAGGGCACGATCCTGTCCTGAAATGGAGTCCCATGTCGGGCTCCCTGCATGGAGCCTGCTTCTCCCTCTGCCTGTGTCTCTGCTTTTCTCTCTCTCTCTCTCTCTCTCTCTCTCTGTCTCATTAATAAATAAATTCTTAAAAAAAAAAAAAAGAAATCAAGAAAACGATTCCATTTATAATAGCATCAAAAGGAACAAAATACTCAGGAATAAATTTAACAAAGGAAGTACAAAGTAGATAGCCTGAAATTTATAAAATACTGCTGAAAGAAATTAAAGAAGATCTAAATAAATGGAAAGACTTCCCATGCTCATTGATCAAAGGACAATACTGTTGGATATGGCAATTTTAATCCAATTGATCCACAGATTAAGTGCAATCCCTTTTGAGATTCTAGCTCACCTCTGCAAAACTTGATAAGCTGGTTCTAAAATTCATACAGAAGTTCAAGGGGACCAGAAAAACCAAAACAGCCCTGAAATAGAATGAAGTTGGAAAATTCACACTTCTCAATTATAAGACCATGCAAACTACAGTAAGCAAGGTGGTGTGATTATTGGTACAAGAACAGATATACAGACCAATAGAATAGAATTGAGAATCTGAAATCCTTACAATTATAGTCAATTTAATTTCAACGAGGTGCCCAAACAATTGGATGGAGGAAGAATAATTCTTTCAACAGACGGTACTGGAACAACTAGATATTCACATGAAGGAAAGAGGACCTTTATCTTACACCACTTACAAAAACTAACTGAAAATGGATCAAAAACCTTTAAAATATAAGAACCCAGGATGCCTGAGTGGCTCAGTCAGATAAGCATCTGACTCTTGATTTCAGCTCAGGTCGTGATCTCAGGGTTGTAAGATCCAGCCCCACATCAGGCCCCATGCCCAATAGGGAGTCTGCTTGAGATTCTCTCTGTCCTTTTCCCTCTACCCCCCTCCCCCTCCTCACTCCCACTCTCTCTTTCTTCCTAAAATAAATAGATAAATCTTTAAAAAAAGAGAGAGAGATAAAACCCTTGGAAGACACTATAGGTGGAAATCATCATTATCTTGGATTAGGCAGTGATTTCTTAGATATAACACCAAAAGCATAGCCACAAAAGAAAAAATAGATAAATTGGACTTCACCAAAATTTGAAACTTTCATGCTTCAAAGGCCACTATCAGGAAAGTGGAAAGACAACTCATAGAATGGGAGGAAACATTTGGAATTCATATATCTAATAAAGAAATTGTATTTGAAATATATAAAGAACTTTGACAATGCAATAACAAAAAGACAGATAAACCAGTTATAAATAGGCCAAGGATCTGAATGGGTATTTCTCCAAAGCAGATATGTAAATGGTCAATAAATAGATGAAAAGATGTTCAACTTTATTAACCATCAAGGAAATACAAATCAAAACTACAATGAGATACCACTTCAAACCTGCAAAGACAGCTATAATCAAAAAGGCAGATAATAATAATTGTGTGTGAGGATGTGGAGAATTTGGAGATCTAATACATTGCTGGTGGGGATGTAAACTGATGTAGGCCCCTTGGAAAAAAGTCTGAAAGTTCCTAAAGAGTTTAAACACAGAGTTACCACACGACCCAGGAATTTTACACCTAGATATACTAGCAAGAGAAATGAAATGCATTCTCATGCATGAGAATGTCCGCATGAAGAAGTATACAAATGTTTGCATCAGTATTATTCATAACAGCCAAAAAGTGGAAACAACCCTAATGTCCATCAACCGGTGATAAATTAAATGCAGTATATTCATGCAATGGAATATTTCAGCCATAAAAAGGGATGAAGTACTGATATAGTATAATGTGGATAAATCTTGACAATATTCTAAGTGAAAGAAGCCAGACACAAAGGGCTGCAGAATGATATATCATATGATTCCATTTATATGAAATGCCCAGAATAGCCAAATCTCTAGAGGCGAAGTATAGATAAGTGATTGCCTCTGGATACAAGGGAGACTGACACTGAGGTCGAGAGAGCAATTGCTGTACCAGAGGTGCATACAAGGTACAGCGCTGGATCCAAAGCTCTGGTGCAATTTGGAGAGGTAGAGAGGCCAGAGAAATTTTTTTTTAAATGCTTGATGTTGGATGTTGAAAGACAAATAGGTGTTCTCCAAGCAGAAGAAGTAGAGAAGGGCATTCTAGGAAGGGGGTAGCATGTTCAAAACTCTGATGTGTAAGGCATTGGGCCCACTTGGCAATTGTGTGATGAGTTAGGTACACCTGGATCGCAGAGTGTGTCGGGAGGTTTCAGTGGCGTTGGAGGCAAGTCAGCAAGATTAGGCTGGAGAGGGGTACCACACTAAGGAGTTAGGATGGAGCGTAGTCTGCAAAGATGTATCTGCATTACAGCCCGACATTGCCTTAAGAAGGCTTCAAGGAATATACTGTTAAGGCAAAATGGCAGCTGTGGGATAAGCAAAAAGAGACTCACTTTACTTTAAATGCTCCCTACAAAGACTTAAGCAATGATCTCAAGCTGTAAAGAGCCAAGTCCCACAGAACAGTTTAACAGCAGGGCTAAGAATTTGCGGCAGTGTCCACCCTGGGTGCCTCTCATGTCTCTTATCGCTTTCATCAGGCCTTTTCCTTTTAGTTACTGAGCATCCTATATTTTCAGGGATTTTTTAAATAATAAAAAAGGATTGCACCGCTGACTCTGTTAGTCTCATTACCAAATGATTTCACACACAGGGTTTTGATGCCAGAAGAGTTGAAGGTAGCAAAGCAACTGATCCGATGGGCAAAAGAATAATGATATGCCCTTCTTTTTCATCAAGGAATTCTTAACCTTTGTGAAGCTGAATCCTGAATTTAATACTCTTGGTTAAACCTGGGACTTGGTTAAAGATTAATAATCCAAGGTTTACACCAATTATACAAACTAGGAAGCTACAAGTGAAGACACGCACGGAGAAAGCAGAGATTTGCTACTCTATGACTGAGTAAACAGAACTCTATTTTTTAGAGTCTTATTTTGTATGTGTGTGTGACACATCCACAAAAAAATTAAATAAATAAAAGAACTAGTAAGGCTACATGAGTCACTGAGGATGTTTTAAACTATTTGGCTCCCCCAGGAGATGGCCAGAGAGCCGGTGAATGATTCAGCATGGGAAATAACCAGTAAGAGCAAATGCCAACAGTGAAGGGATCTGAAAACAACATCAGAGGTGGGGAAGAGTGGGGCCTTCACTCGTTACTGAGAATTTTAAAAGGTTGATCTCAGGGGATTAGTGAAGGACTGGGCTCTGGCCTGCTTGTTGTAAAGGTAGTTGGAAAGAATGATACAATTGGAAAAGAACGATAAGAAGCATCTGTCACTGTCATTGCAAACCCAAGAAGGTTCTAATCACCAAGAAACCTTCTGTTGGGTCTTGTTTTGGGGTTCCGTCTTTAGCATGGAATCAGGAACAATTTTACCTATACAGCTTCTACTTACTACAGCTTTTTCCCCCTTGGTTTATGAAATGGCATGCAAGCCCTGCTAAGAAATTCTAACAATCTCTGATGTCTGCAGCTGTTCATGCCCTGCTCTGTTATTCTTGTACAAAACAACGCCCTCCAGACTTGTTTGGGTGATGACTACCTGGAAGGTTATGCCCATGCCCCTGGATAGTATCTTAAATGGCATCTTAGGTGTGTACCTAGAGACACAATAAAGATGGCTTGGTGCTGTTGATTATTCAGGTAGGAGTAACTATCTTAATTGAGTTTCAAACTCTAAACAGCAAAGTCATCATGCCACTTTCAACCTCTGTAGGGCTCCTTTCTAAAGAACTCAAAGTGATTTAAAACAATAACAACGTCAACAATAAAACCTTTCCTAAATTAATCAGGCCTCCACCCTCCCACAAGACAGAAAATTTAGTAGCTGTCATTTGTTGGATGCTCATTATGTGGCAAGCAGTATTCCAAGCCTGTATTAGTTGTATCACTTTGGGTTAATTATATATTCTTTATGAGCTTCAGTTTACCAGTAAAATGGGGGGAAAAAATCTTCCTTAAGAATCACAAATTCGGGGCAGCCTGGGTGGCTCAGTGGTTTGGTACCACCTTCCGCCCAGGGCACGATCCTGGAGACTGGGGATTGAATCCCATATCCGGCTCCCCACATCCGGCTCCCTGCATGGAGCCTGCTTCTCCCTCTGCCTGTGTCTCTGCCTCTCTCTCTCTCTCTCTGTGTGTCTCTCGTGAATAAATAAATAAAATCTTAAAAAAAAAAAAAAAGGAATCACAAATTCGGTTGCCCACAGGTAGCTTAGTAAGTGGTGGGAGCTGGGTGTAGACACTTGAGTAATTACTAGGTGAGCTGTACCTGGCATTCTTGGTAGCCTTCTCACCAATGTTGTCTCTTCTTTCCTGCAGGCAGATCTTGCCTTCCTACTTAGAACAGCAGGAAGTGCAAGCCATGCTCCCTGGCCACAAGGGTATTGGTAATATGATCCATCCTGGACACTTGTGAGCTGGGGGTGGGGATGTTGGGGGTGGAGGGGAGTTAGCTGGGTGTTTTTCTTTTTTCTTTAAGGATTTTCCTTTATAAGATAAACCAATGGAAGGGTATCCTCTCCTCTTCTGGACGTTTGTGTGCTTCCATGTGACATATAAGCCTTTGGGATATTGGTAGAAATGAGGAGGAACACCATGGCTGACGTGCTTGAAGATCCCAGAGAGGAGAGGCAGGGAGCATCAGCGTTGGGTGCATGGGGGGGGGGTGTGCCCAAATGTTGGACTTCCTCTACATTTTTATGCCACAGTATCAACGCTGGAACTACCTTACCTGGGACTTGACTGAGGTTACAAGCTCTGCTTGAAGTGACTGTTAGCTGGGTATCCATTTCATCCCACTGTATCGCGCTGCAGAGTGCATTCCTCCCCTGAAGAAGTGGGCAGCATGCAGCTCCTGCCGGTTGCTGCCAGACCAGGAGTCCTCAGGAGCAGCCAGGACTTCAGATTTTTATATAAAACTCCAGATTTAAAAAAAAAAAATCTCCAGATTTTTTAATGTTGGCTCAAATTAAAGAAATATGTGCAAGCCAAACAAAACACATTTGGAAGTTAAGGTCGGCCCATAGGTGGACAATTTTCAACCCCTGATCTACCTCAGAGAGTTGTAGGAACTAAATTAAGTGAGTTTAAAATCAGATCAGTAATAATATCAGACACTCACATGGCACTTCGTATGTCCCGGTCAGCATTCCGCTTGCTTTACCAATCTAGTCCTCATGTGTAACCAAGTCTTACAAGCACGTCACAGAGAGACAGAGCTATGATTTCCACTTCACAGATAAAGTAGGGAACAGAGAGCCCTCTCGTCTTACCCCTTCAGGCCTAGGGGCCGGGATGGCTTTCCCTGGGAGCCTCCCTGTGCCTCACTGGTCCCCTTAGCCCTGCCCACATTTCTGTACGTGGTCCTTTTGTTAAATTCTTTTTGGTTATATGCTTTTTTGAGTTTGCCATCCACTGCTTACTGGGACACTCACTGGTGGAAAGGGTGAAGAAGGCAGACGAATCCTTGCCCTCTTGAGGTGTTCATTCTGGGAAGCAACTATACAAACAAGATAGTCACGGGTACCGTGAAGAAAACTAAGTAAGGTAACATGATTGCAGAATGGTTGAGGGAGGCTACTTGAGGGGGTGACATCTGCGCTGAGAGAGACATAAAGGCTGAGGGGGAGCCAGCAATCCCAAAGTCTGGGAGACCCCTCTTCAGGCAGATGTACATATGTAAAAGCTTTAGGGTAAGGACAAGCACGGAGTGCTGGGAGAATGAACAGAGACCAGGAAGCCTGGAAATTGGTGAGATGGGAGAGAGTGCGGGGAGGATGGTCATGGATGTAGAAGGGACCAGTCAATGGTGGGCATGCTGGGATTTGGGCTTTAAGACTATTAGGAATTCTTGGAGGGCCTTCACATAGGGGAGTTATTTGAGTTGGGTTTTTTTTTTTAAGATTTTATTTATTTACTCATAGAAACACACACACACACAGAGAGAGAGAGAGAGAGAGAGAGAGAGAGAGAGAGGCAGAGACACAGGCTGAGGGAGAAGCAGGCTCCATGCAGGGAGCCCGACGTGGGACTCGATCCCTAGTCCCCAGGATCACACCCTGGACCGAAGACGGTGCTAAACCACTGAGACACCGGGGCTGCCCTTGAGTTGTTTCTTTTATGGCTATAGTCTTTTCCTGTGTGGACTGTGGATTATTTATCAGCGAGAGTGGGAGGTTATTGCCACAGTCCAGCCTACAGTTCCCAGTGGCTGGAACGAGAGTGGTGGCAGTCCAAGTGGAGAGACATGAAGGGTTTTGAGACCCATTTACGATTCTGAGGTATCATAACACTCTGGTTTTTCCCTCCTGGGTCCCTGGAGGATGGTGAGCACTCTACTATACGTTTTTTGATTTGTATATTCATTTTTGTCATATACTTTAAAATTAATATGAACATACTCTGGATCATGTGTATGCCCACCTTACAAGAGGATGGAATCACCACATAACTTCAGTGGCCTCATGCCATTTCATTTCTGAGACCCCCGCAGCAAATGCCTGCCTACAATGACCAGCATTTAACACAGTGTAATGTCTTTATTGAAATACAACACCACACACACAGAAAAGTACACCACCCATGAGTACACAGCTCAATAGATTTTCACCAACTGAACATCTTCATGTAACCATTTTAACCGGTTTAACCGGTTTAAGACCACAACACTCCGGGAACCTCTCTCATGTCCTCTCCAAGCCCCTCCCGGCCCAACCCCAAAGGTAGCCATACCAAGAAATCGTCCCGCTTTCTAACACCATAGTTTACTTTTGCTTTTTATATGAATGCAGAGAAGAGAATTCCATTAGCAGGATGAAGCTGACCTCTAAAAATCCCATCCTGGTGTGTGGCCACTATGCGGTCCCCACCAGGGACAGACTCTCAATTTTAATTCATGCTTCTTGGGCCTTGTGATGAAGATCTGACCTCAGAGACTAGAAACCAAATTACCCCAAAGTGTGAAGCAATTTCATTAGCATGTCACAGTGGCGTAGCTGCTTGCCTGGATCCCCCTCAACAGACACAGCCCGGCACAGTCACATCAGTAGTGCTGGGTGTAGAGAATGTTCATTTGTTGTGACCGTGGCTGTTCTGCAGCTCAGTATTCCCACACCTTAGGGCAGTCACGACATGTTAAGAGTAAAATGGTAATATCTTGACTTCTGTCCTTGCCTTTCCAGTCTGCACCCCCAGCAGCGCCCCCCAGGCCCAGACCAAAAGGCGTTTTCATTAATCTAGAAGAAAAGCCCAGGTGAATCTGCTTCTAGTCCCATTGACAACCCCAACCCCACTCTCCCAACCCCAGCATCTAAATAGGGAAGCAGGCAAAATTTGTTTTGAGAATGAACGTGAACAAGGTACAGCCCCTGTCCCCTAGGACAACAGTCTTGAAGTAGGCAGAGACACAGAACCCACTGTTAGCAATTTAGAATGTCAAGGGCCGTGGCAGGATCATAGGGCTCAGATAAGGGGCACCCAACCTGCAGAGACAAGGTTAAGGGCATGAAGAGATGAGGGGCTAGTCAGAGACTTGGACCCGAAGGTGAGGATCCTGAACAGGGTCTGGAAAGAGAGAAGTTAGCATGACGAGAAGAGCAGAGAGAGAGCATCCACAAGTGTACCCAAGTACATTTGTAGACTGCAGCGCAGTCGCTCTGAGCAGCTGCTGTGTGGAGCTTCTCCAGGCAATGGCAAGAGGGGAGGCCAGGCCTGACCATGAGGGAACTGAAGGACCAAACCAAGAAGACTGGATGTTCTGGTGGAGGCCCTGGGAGCTATTGCAAGATGTCAGCAGGAGAATAACACCTCATATTTACAGAGAACCTACTAGTATCATGTGGATCCGAGAGACCCAAGACCAGGTTGCTGTCTACAAGAAGTCTACAATCAGGCCATCTTAATGGCCAAGGGACGTCGTGTGCAGTATCTGTCCACTTGCTTTTGTCATTTTTGTGTTGTGCATATTTGTTTAGTCACACTTCACCCTTTTCCACGTGTAATATAAAGCTCACTCCTCAGAAAAATGCCAGCACCTGAAACAAAGACTTAAAAAGCCCATTCCTGTCCCCAACATGGTTATGAATGATCCATAAATCTCTGCTGAACATTTGACTGCACTCCACTCCTGAGATCCCACATCTGACTGGAAGACAACTTGAGATCTCTGCAGACCCCAGATAGTATAAGGATTTTATAATCTACCAGCATTAAAGGGGCAGACCTGGGACCCTCTGCCGACTGCTCAAAGAACCTCATCGGTCTGCCTTCTGTAGGATGGAGAAAGTCCAATTTTCTGCAGAAAATTGCCCTACACAAAGGGAATCATGGATTCCCTGCATGCCTAGGCTCGCGGGGAGATGATTCCTTATGGCATAAGTCCTCGGAGGATCGTGTATCTGGAGGAAAAGCAGACGTGCACCTGACCACCAGGGTTACCTTGGACAGGAGAGAACCAGGGAAAAGTATTAATTGATCTGTGAAAATAATCAGGTGAATCTGATCAACCCAAAACCCTGGTCTCAAGACCAGGTGGCTTCCTGACTCTGTCATGAAATAGTGAATACAGGAAAAGTGGCTGTTTACACAGGAGCCTGACACCTTTGGTGCACTCTAAGGACAGTCAATTTGTCATTGTGTGGGCTAATAACCACGAGGACTTTTGCTAAACATCACGCAAAGTGAGAAAAATGTATCCTAAAAACTCTTATATTTGGCTTTGAAGTCCATTTGGGGGAAGGGGGTACCAGCTTCAACTTTCAAGCTCTGGTTCACTGAAGATTAAATGACAGTGACAATGACAATTGCTCCTTAGAGTTGTGCTATTTTCAAATCCTGTTCATATCCATCGTCTCACCTAACTTCTCAATCTCCAGTCCTGTGAGCTGCCCACCAAACGTGCACCTGCAGACCAGGGACGAAGGCGGGAGCCACTGCCCTGTGGCTAAAGCAGCAGAGCCAGGTCTTGAACCCAGTCTTCTAACTTGAATCCAGGGCTCTCTCTAGGAGGAATGGAAAAAAGCCCTAAACAAAACAAAACTAAAAAGCTGGTGGGGAGCAGAACATAAAATATTGCTGCGTAGGCTTTCCACAAGGATGAGAAATGAGTAACAAAGAGGCCATTTTTCACGTGGACTCAAATGCAAGTTCTCAGTTTTTTTCTACTTGTACAAGAGCTTTGCTGTCTTAAAAGGCCTTTCTTCTCATTCAAAATGAGAAAATACCTTCTGACAGCCATGCAATTAGCAGAGCCTTCGGATATTGATTTGCTCTGTTTCTTGGCATGAGCCTCTTTCACAGGGCTCCACACTGGCTCCTGATAGAAAAGCTGGAGTTACTAAACTGGCCTCTAAACTAATTTAGCTGCTTCCCATCACCCTCTCTCAGCTGCTTTCCCAAGGCTTCCTCTTCCCTCCTCAGTGACAACAGGGTATCACTAGGCAGGGATTTTAGAAAGGGGGTGGGTCAGAGGAAAAGGAACCCAAAGTGGAAGGAGAGGGAAGAAGAAGAGAAGGGGGAGCAAGTCAATAGAGCCCCTAGGTAGAAAGTCAAGAAATTCCCAAATAAAAGTCATATTCCCTTTGAAGAAAGGAGAGGGAGTGAAACATAAAACAAATTACTAGCGATGCTATTATCATTCATTTATTCATTCATTCACCCCACAAACGTTTACTGAAATCCTACTGTAGGGACTACCAGGGACTACCATAGGCTCTGAGAACACACAGAATTGGCAACAACAATGTACTTCTTCCATTTGCAAGAGGGGACAGCAAGCAGCAAGCAGTTCCCCAGGAAGCTGACTCTGAGATAGGGATTGGGATGCATAAATTGCATCAGGGAGTACCCTCAGGATTAACATCCATGGAAGGAAGGGAAGTACACAGGAGTGCACAGAGGATGCCGTAAAAATATGAAACTGTCTCAAGAGAAGCTTGGGCCAGCCCCGCAAGGGGTTCTAAAGATGGGATGGCCTTCCAGAGCCAGCCCCAGATGCATGAGAAGGCCAAGCCTACGTACCCCCATGTAGACCAGTCATTGGAAGGGGCAGCTCTCTTCAGCTGGGGCCAGACCACTGGGGCTGGCAGCTGAGGGCCACACTTCTAGCAGCAGATATAGAGAACAGCCTTTCACGCTAGAGGCAGATCTGCGAGGCCCACCAGAGCTAAGGCCATGAAGACTGGTGGGGAGGGAGCCCACCATAACATCATCACAGGGAGAAAAGCATAATGGTGCGGTGATTGGTGCTACAAAGAGAGGTACATGGTACCCTGAAAAACTGCAACCTAGATTTGGGGAAGCAGACCTACAGAGCCTGGGGTTGGGAGGGAGAGAGAAGGGAACCAAGACAGGGAGCTTCTCTGAATGTAAAATGGGACCATTTGTGGTTGAGCACTCACCCATGCCAGGTACCATGTTCCACATTTTAGATGCTTCTTCTCTTTTAACTTCATGACAACCCCATGAGTTAGATTTTGCTCCCAGCATCCTTCTAGCGTCTCTTAAGATTAAAAAAACAAAACATCATTTCCTGGAGCCATATGAAGCCAGGAATGACAGGCCTGACTGGGTACTGAGTCAAAGCCACAGCCAAGTAGTGGGGCAGAGAACAAACTAGCAAATTCTCCAAGCCCAGAGAGGAATTGTAAGGACACGGAGAAGAAAGCTCAACTAGGCTCCTTTGTGGGAACCAAGAAGGAACACAATCAATATAAACTGAACACCAAAGCATGTTTTACCGAATTTACACATAATAGCACTGACCATTGCAACAGAATTCAACAAAACATTAATTTGGTTCATTCCTGTGTTCATTTAGCCACACTGCATCTTGAGGACTGCAGAAACCAAGTAAACTTTGCTGAAACATAGACTCGATCAAATAGGACTCTTGAGGCAGCCCATAATACAGCATAATGAAAGGATTCTTAGAAATACTTGTTGGCGGGTAAGTAATAATGTAGCTCTGGTTTCTACATCTGATGGTCCAACATTTGTTGAAATAATAGACTCTGCAAAGCAAAAATCACTTCCTGATTATTTTTTCTTAATTGGAAAGGATCCATGTGATTATATGTGTGTGTGTGTGCATAAAACATTTGAGAATGGAGGCCATGGAGGCAGCGAGCTGAAATGCACCAGCTCCCCAGGTTCGGCCACCTGCTCCCGCCTTTGTTTGGTGAACCAACATCCATCCAACATCTGTTTGAGTCCTGACATTTGGAGAGAGCCTATTTCACCTGTTGGATCCTACAGCATCTTCTAAAGGCAGGCGTTTCTACCCTCACCTGGAAGCCCGAGGTGGACACAAGCCGGGAGCCTGCAGACAGGATGGCCAAGTCAGCCCAAGGGCTGGTGGCTCGGGGGTGTCACTGTGCAGAGTCTGTGCTGGCTCGTGGATGGAGGGGTCTTGGAGCGTGGGAAGCATCTCAGCAGCGAATGAGAGAGAATTTCACGGGCTAGGGGAGGTGATTTTAGCAGGTAGAGGAGGCCAAATTAAAAAAGACATCACACGGTAAGAAATTATACCAAAAATTGCTCGTGCTTAGGATGTAGCCCTTACCACATGCCAGACCCTGTTACAGGCGTTTCCTAGAGCCGGAGTAGGCAATATTATCGTCCTCAGGTCCGCAGATGAGGAAACCGAGGCACAAAGGCCACACAGCTGGTAGGTGATGTGGTCCTGGAACTGGAACCCAGGCATCGGGACAGAAAGGCCACCCCTGAACTGTTGACCTCAGCCTGCATCATCGTCTTTGCACCCGTCTGATTCCACGCAAGCCGCTCAGGTGGAGAGCTGGCCAGGCCTTTCCACCAATCTAGCCTCTGATGTTGTCTTTGTTCCTACAGGTACCTTCTATCCGTGGTAAATGATTTTCACGAAATGGATTCTCACGAAGACAGAGATATAAAGTGCCTTTTATTTACAGAAAGTAAGTTATTGAAAGAAAAAATACCTTAATACTGATCATCCCGAGAGAGTTATGAAGGTGGCACATGGCAGGTTGGTCCCAGGATGAGGGAAGAAGATACAAGGGTGGGGGCAGGTGGCCAAACCTGGGGAGCTGGTGCATTTCAGCTCGCTGCCTCCACGGCCTCCATTGTCAAGCGGTTTTGGTTCTCGAAATTCCCTTGTTACGTTAAGGAGCCTTGTGCCCCAAACAGGGAGGTACTCAGCATTCTTAACAAAATACTTTCCCGGGGCCCCAGGTGGCTCAGCAGCTGAGCGTCTGCCTTCGGTTCAGAGTGTGATCCTGGGGTCCTGGGATCGAGTCCTGCATCGGGTTCCCCGCAGGGAGCCTGCTCCTCCCTCTGCCTGTGTCTCTGCCTCTCTCTCTCTCTTTCTCTGCATCTCTCATGAATAAATAAATGAAATCTTAAAAAAGAAAAGAAAAGAAAAGAAAATACTTTCCCCTTTCCCTAGTGGCTCTCCATATTTCCTTCTGCTCTGATTTTCAAGCCTCCTTCAGATTTTTCTCACAAGGAGCCCCGATCCAACAGCCAGGGTCCCTGTATCTGAAAAGGAAAATACTGCAGCAGAGATTCCTGTCCTTTCATAGCTTATTCTGTCTTTTCTGGGTCCTTGGGAGAGCTACGCTTCCCAGTCTCTTTAAAATTAGGTGGGTCGGTGAGACCTGGTTCTGAGCGGACTCATGAATGCGAGTGATGTGTAGCATTTCCCAGGGAGTGTGCATTTCCCACGCCTTCCCCGTCACAGTGACCTGGGAGCCCCGAGGGGGGGTCACCTGCTGCAAGCCGCTTCTGTCCCTCTCAGAAGCTACCCCAGAGACCCATCGGACCCACAGTGGACCCGGGGTGGGAGGGCAAAAAAAGAACCTTTCTGTGCTACCCCAGGTTTCGGGGCTCACTCTAGCCTATCCTGACCAGCATAGCTCATCAAGATATTACCCGCTACGTTAGAAAGCACTGCCCCCTCCAGAGAGTCATTTTCTCTGCAGTAGAGAGGAACTTTCTGAAGCATTCAAGAGGATTTTGCAAGCGGGGATTACCTGGAAGTAGGGGACCTGAGCCTTCGGCAGGTTGCTCCTTGTGCTGCAGGACCCTGGCAGAGTTGAGGGGACCCTGCAGGTGAGGGATATGAAAGGTGCGAAGGCAAGTTGAGAGAACGTCTCAAATTCTGTTTTTGAGAAGCTACCCCTTGCCCAGAGCCAGCCCATCTCCAACGTCGTGGTTCATAGAAGCACACAGCCTGATTCTGGTGGATAAATGTGGAACCTTCTCCTCCTCTGGAACCAGGGGGAGAAGCATTCGCTGCTCTGGGAGGGTTTCTCTTTGCTTCTCTTGTCAGAATTAGCCCAGCAGCCTTTCACGTAACTACAGAAGATACTTCTCGACCCTTTGTAAGAGTATATTTTCTTGTATGGTTTTAAAAATCAAGTGGAAATCTCTTACCCAAAGATCCATCCAATTAAGCCTTCTGCAAAATTAAGAGGTAGCGTAATCATGAGAAAACGTGCATGCAGGTTGCCTTTATTTTATAAAAAGAAGACTTGCCACTTGCTCAGTGATTTTGTGTGTCCTCCAACGCGTACACATCACGTGACGCTCTTTCGATGACAACCTCAACTACCAAGCACACTGTGTGTTAAGCACTCTGCCTGCCTTCCAGGGACGCCTCTCCCAGCCCCACAAGGTGGATATGGACACTGTTCTCAATCTAGACACGAGAGAGGGCCCAGTACCTTGCATAAGTCACGTAGCTAACCCACGGCAGCAGCGGGATTCGAATCCTGGCCTGTCTGATTCCCAAGCCTGGGCTGTTCATGGCATCCCAGGCACTGCCACAGCCCTCCTTCAAAGGAGAAGAGGACACAGGGAGTTTAGGTTTTTTGCTGCGTGTCCCCTGTGAGGTCAGTGAAAGCCTTGCAGCATTAGTGGTTCATGATTCACTATTCTGCTGGGAAATGTTTATTTTAAAAACTGTTTAATACTATGCTACCTCTGGGGTGGAGACAGAGAGGTGACGCCTTCATTCTTCACTCGGAGCCCAAGGTGATTTGTTGTTTTGTTTTGTTTTGTTTTCTTAAGAATCTATTTACTTATTCATGAGAAACAGAGAGAGCTCGGCAGAGACACATGCAGAGGGAGAAACAGGCTCCATACAGGGAGCCCGACGTGGGACTCGATCCCGGGTCTCCAGGATCAGGCCCTGGGCTGAAGGTGACACTAAACCTCTGGGGATCCCTGGGTGGCGCAGTGGTTTAGCGCCTGCCTTTGGCCCAGGGCACGATCCTGGAGACCCGGGATCGAATCCCACGTCGGGCTCCCGGTGCATGGAGCCTGCTTCTCCCTCTGCCTATGTCTCTGCCTCTCTCTCTCTCTCTCTGTGTGACTATCATAAGTAAAAAAAAAAAAAAAAAATTAAACCTCTGAGCCACTGGGGGCTGCCCCGCCCGAGGTGATTTGAACAGCTGCTCCCACTCCAATCCCAGTGCCCAGGACAACCAGCCTGCAGCCCCACCGCAATGCCTGGCATGTCCCCAGACACGCTTGGAGGTGACCCGCTCCAAGGCAGGAGGCACAGGTGACAGTTTCTGGAAATGGAATCATCATCATCACCAATATACCCATATTGAATTCATTTAATCCTGGTAATGACTCTGCAGAGGGAATCTCTGAAGCTCAGAGAGGTTTAGGAACTTACCCAATGCCACACAGTAAGAGAAGCTGAGCTTTAAAGCTAGGCAAGCTGGCTTTTGTGCCAGCACGCTTAATCACCACATGGTGTACAAAAAGGAGACTATGGATTGGGAGCCTTGAGGGTTGGGTCTAGGCCTTATGTACCACTAATTGTATGTCCTTGAGAAAACATAACCTTTTTAGGTCTTGTAAGAGTCTATTACAATGATTGTCCTGAGGTTGGAAAGAAGAACAAAGAAGAAAGTGTATTTCTTTCTATGAGATATAATAGCCCCAAATGTGAAGCCCGAGTATCCAGGGAAGCTGAGATACCACTCCTTCCCATCAGCAGCATTTCCCAACTCATGCTTTATATCCATTATCTCTAATCCTCACCAACAACCCTGAACTAATATATGTGGTAGACACCTATGATTCAGTCTGCCTGGTATGTCTGCATTTTACAGGGAAAGCAACCCCCCTTCTTCTGAGGACTACCCTTCCACCAACTCCAACATGTGCTTTTTTTTTTTTTTTAAAGTAGGTTCCATGACCCAGGGCTTGAACTCATGACCCTGGGATCAAGACCTGAGCTGAAATCAAGAGTGCAATGCCTAATCAACTGAGCCAGGCCCCTCCAACCTGTGCCTCTACTGAAGGCTGTCAATCACAGTAAACCACCCACCCTTGCCAAAGCTGTCTGGTCCAACAGTCAGCATGTGATCCAACTTAGGCCAATTAGATCCTTCCCAGGATTTGTCAAATGAGATCGCAGGGAAGAGAAGCAACCTTCCTCTGGTGGAGAAGCTGTGAAATAGGAGGCCACATTGCCCATCACTGGAAGAACCACCGCTCCTTAGGAACTATAGTCTTTCCACATAGGGACAAGAAGAGAAGTGCCCTAACCATGTTGCAGACCCTGGTTCCATCTGTCACTGAGATCCAGCTATAACCCACCCTTTTGGGGCTTATAGGAAATCATCCAGATAAGCCCTGCTGGTTGATTCCCATTTATGCCATTTACACCCATTTAAGTTCATTTGAGTTAGGTGTTTGTTGTGTGTAACCCAGAGTTCTGACTGCTAGAGTATTACTGTTATTCTCTTTCCACACTCTCAGTGTCAAACTGAAACTACTTGGCTAGTGAATGAATGTCATTCTGGGACTAGAGCCCAGTCTGTATGACTCCAGAGTCAGGGCTCTTTTTCTCACTATCCTGCCTCTTCCAACCTGAGAAGACAGTCCTAGAAGACTCCTTGCCCCGTTTGGTGCCTACAGCAAAAGCATGACGTGAGTTAGCCAAACATTTTGATCCACTGTCCTCAAGGAGGTAGCTTCTAGATTCCTCTGAAACTATCCAGAAGTCCCAAAGAGTAGACCCTCGGAGAAGACACTGAACTGGGGCATGGAGGCTTTGCTGGCTGCACAATGATAGAGTGGATGGGGGTAGGCTCTGATGTGAAGATCCCTCTGCTATCTTCATGGTCAGATTTAACCAGTAGGCAGGGCAGACCTACAGAAAACAGGGAATTCAGCTTCAGGAACATACCTATGGCCTAAGACTTACCACGGAACGAGAATGAGGCCCGCTTGACTGTTTGCAGGGAAACCCAGTCCATCCTACCACAAGCATCCCATTCTCTTTTAGAGTTCACACTTCACACTCAGGCTTCCTGATTTCCCAACCGGGTGTTCTTTCTGCTAAGTCAAACTGCCTTTGCGATACTGGCCTTCCAGATACTGCAAAAAAAATGGCTTGACAGGTAAGAGGAGTTGTCAGGAGGAACACTTACTTATTCAAGACCTAACTCAAAAAAGAGAAAAGGAGACTCATTTCATTGAAATTTGAAGGTATTCTTGATTTAAAAAAAAAAAATCCTGTAGCATCATTATCAATAACATTTATTAAGCACCTGAAGCTTTACTTCGAATTAGATAATGCAGGTCAACCACTCATAAATTCATTTACCTATTAAAAAGTCTGTATAAGTCCTCACAGCATGTAGACACTACAGTAGGTCCTGGGGGAAGAGTAACAAACCAGGCAGATACGCTCCCTGCCCTCATGGAGCCTGCATTGTAGCAGGGGAGATGGATGTGACATAAATTCCCACATGCAAAACAATAAATGAGAATCAGGGTGAGAAAGGGAGAGAAGGAGAGGAACAGAATTTATGAAGGGAAGGATTGCGGGGGATGGGGATCAGGGGGTTTCCAGTGGAAGTTAGATGGTATTAATGCGTGGCTAGACAGACAGACAAACTAAGCACAGGCTCCTACCTGTGTGTAAAAGGTAGTGTTTTACCTTTTACCTAAGTTTACCTAAGTGTAAAAGGCTAAGGGCATTTGTGACATGGTGATCTAATGGACAGCAGTCATACATTTAGCCAAATGGTCTCAGAGAAGGAACCATTAGGTCTCACAGGAGTTTAGAGCTCCTCTAGCAACGGTTCACTTAGCATGAAGAGCAGGGTTCCCAGAAGTCCTGAACCAACCATGCCCTGTGGAGCCATCCTGGAGCCTAGGACAAAGGGAAAATGTGCACTCCTATATGCGCTCATCAAAATATCCTCCCAAATATTTTGAACCAGGTAAGAAAAGTTAATAAAAGCTCTATAAGAAAAAAAAATCCATGACCCTATATAAAAACCCCACATTCATTGCCCCATCTGTTCTACACATTGTCAACCCTCGTAAACCTGCCTGGTGGGATCTGAGGAGCTCGGGGCCAGGAATGTGGGGCTGATTGGAAATAGCTGTTCCCATGACACAATGCAGTGTGGCAACACAAACAACAACCTGTCTTTATTTAAAAATTTGATGTTTGTTGATTATGAATTTATTTTGCATTTATTTTATTTTCAAAGTTTGCATTAAAATATTATTTATCAAAAAAAATATTATTTATCTTGTGCTATTCTTTTTTTTTTTGTTTAATTCATTTGAGGGAGAGAGGAAGAGACAGAGGGAGCACAAGCAAGGTGAGGGGCAAAGGGAGAAGCAGGCTCTTCCCTAATCAGGGAGCCCGATGTGGGGCTCAATCCAGATACCCCAGGATCGTGACATGAGCTGAAGGCAGACGCTTACACAGCTAAGCCATCCAGGCACCCCTTGTGCTAAGTTTTTTGACACCTCTGTAAATTTTGGTGCCAGAAGTGAATGCCACACTTGCCTAACGCTAATCCTGACCTGACCCTGGTTCTGAACCATATAAAGACTTCAACTTTTAACACCTCTAAAAGCAGAGCTCTACAATCAGGTGTGATTGCACACCTTGTCTAGGCTCTATCCTTCTGATCCAGCTTGAGCTTGAATAATGTCAGATGTGAACTTTCAGGAACCAGGTTTCCCTTTTGAAGTTTTGTTTTTGGCACATGCCAACTCTTAGAAATTGTGATCTGGGTGAAAGAAAGGGGTCACCTGCCAAATTTTGTCACATGGAAGATGCTGGTAGTTGGATGATGTTGTTAAAAAAGCAACATCTGGGATCCCTGGGTGGCGCAGCGGTTCGGCGCCTGCCTTTGGCCCAGGGCGCGATCCTGGAGACCCGGGATCGAATCCCACATCGGGCTCCCGGTGCATGGAGTCTGCTTCTCCCTCTGCCTGTGTCTCTGCCTCTCTCTCTCTCTCTGTGACTATCATAAATAAATAAAAAAATTAAAAAAAAAATTAAAAAAAAAAAAAAGCAACATCTGGTTTCAATGCTACTTCTTTCTCCTTAAAATAAAATCGCTTCTAGAAAATTTGCTTTTTTTTTCAGATTTTATTTATTTATTCACCACACACACACACACACACACACACACACACACATAGGCAGAGGGAGAAGCAGGCTCCCTGCAGGAAACCTAATGTGGGACTCAATCCCGGACCCCAGGATCACGACCTGAGCTGAAGGCAGACACTCAATCCAGGCATCTTGAAAAGTTGCTACTTTTTAAAAAAAGATTTATTAATAGAGAGAAAGCATGTCCCGTATAAGTAGGGGGAGGAGCAGAGGGAGAGAACCTTCAAGCCTACTCCCCACTGAGTCATGGAGCCCAACGTGGGCTTGATCTCATGAGTCCTGAGACCAGGACCTGAGTGGAAACCAAGAGTCGGTACTTAATGAACTGTGCCACCCGGGTGCCCTGAATATTGTTACTTTTTATTTAATGTTTAGGTGACAGTCCATAGTCTTAACATTGGGCTCAGAAAAAAAGATGTTAGAATACATATTTTATTAAAGCATTTCCTTTTATTAGAAAGATATTAGAGGCACATTTTCTAACCTAGCCAGAAGCCAGGAATAACCTGAATCAAAGTAAAGAATAACATTTCCCTGGTATGTGTTCCCAGTTCTGATTGGAAAACACCCAAACACTCATTAAAGGTCACAGAATATCACAGAATACCTCGGACAAAACTAAAGGTGTGCTTGCTTTCAACTCTAAAGCACGGGCCACACAGCTCCTTCCTGGATGATTGTTTTAAATGGTGTGATGAAATCAAGCAAACACGGATGAGGTGTGGCAGTCCCAAGGAAGCTGAGAATTCCCAGCTCAGTTCCTAGTATTAGAACTTCTCAGCAAACTCGATGCAAATTTATAAACAAGGATACAGCCATACCCAGCTCCGTAATGTACTAGCAGTGTGACCATCAGCAAATAATCTAATCTCCTTCTCAAGTGTTAAGTGGGCCGATTTGGGCTTGACTCCTAATGTTGTTGTAAAGTTAAATAGAAAATATCCACTGTGGCCCAGACTGCTTAAGGCCTCCCACCATGCGAATCTCCTCACCTTCTATAGGAATAGAAACCCCAATATTTACAGCTGCCCTACATGGCTGTACAGAACAAAGACTACATTTCCCAGCATCCCTTGCAGCTAGGTGTGCTCATGTGGTTCAACTCTGGCCAGGGAAAATGAGCAACTAGTGAGAGAGCCAAGAACCATCATAGACTATGAGTGTAAGAGCAATAATGTAGGAATAGTAGAGCAACAAGAGGAACTTGGATCTTTTTTTTTTTTTTTTAAGATTTTATTTACTTATTCATGAGAGACACAGAGACAGAGGCAGAGACACAGGCAGAGGGAGAAGCAGGCTCCTCGCTGAAAACCTGACGTGGGACTCCATCCCAGGATCCCGGGATCATGCCCTGAGCTGAAGGCAGACCTCAACCACTAAGCCACACAGGCGTCCCAGGAACTTGGATCCTTGAGCTTCATGGAGCCATCATATCAGCCATGGACTGCTTATGTCCAGATTGTTATGTGAGTGACAAATAAAACTATATCTCATTTGAGATGCCTGGGTGGCTCAGTTGGTTAAACATCCGCCTTCAGCTCAGGTCATGATCTTGGGGTCCTGGGATCCAGTCGCGTGAGGCCCCCTGCTCAGTGGGGAGTCTGCTTTTCCCTCTCCCTCTGTGCTCTCTCCACTCTTTCTGAAGTAAATAAATAAAATCTTTTAAAAAATTAGATCTTGTTTAAGTCACTGTTACTTTGGGTCTCTGTTATGGTCAACTAAATTGTATCCTAACTAATATCTCATGTAAAATGTTTGGCGAGTGACAGACATTATAAAACTTGCAACAAATGCCAGCTATGATGATATGAATTCGACATCTATCACCCCTCAGAAGAGCCTCAGACAATTAGAATAAAATCCAGAGGTACCCAGGGTGCAGCACATCTCTCTTTCTATCCTTTATTCCATTCTCTGACTCAAGTAACAGTCATACAGTTGATATGCTTACAAAGGACATCTACTCACGGGCATTTCATGTAATTCCTCTTTAGCAATTATAAATGGGCCTGAGGGGAAGGAAAACCATTTCTAAGGGACCAGCTTCTACTTAAAAAGGCAAATTGTCTCACCATATGCCTTATCCTGAAAACCTCCGAGAATCAATCATTGTTAGCATTTTCCATATTTGGCTTTAGATGATTTCTTAAAATAAAGTATCACAGATATGGTTGAAGCCCCAGATTTTACCCATCAAATCTCCAATACATATTGACCCTTCACAAGTAGTGGAGTATCCTCCCCATTGTATATTTATGTCTTAATAAGTATATGTATCCATAAGAAATATATAGTATAACTTCAGATAATTTTTAATCTTGTATGTTATTTATATACATTAACACTTGGCAGTTATCTCATTTGGCAGAGTATAAAAAAACAATGCTACAACAATCATCCTTTTTAAATGTGGAAGAGGCATTGGTATCATATTATTCTCTGGGTTTTGGTTTTTTTTTAAGATTTTATCTAATTATTCATGAGAGACACAGAGAAAGAGGCAGAGACACAAGCAGAGGGAGAAGCAGGCTCCCTGCAGGGAGCCCGAGGTGGGACTGATCCCAGGACCCCAGGATCACACCCTGAGCCGAAGTCCGATGCTCAACCACAGAGCCACCCAGGTGTCCCTATTCTGTTTTTTATTTGTTTGAATTATAAACATAATTTTAAATATAAAGTAGGAGAATTTAAATGAACTACTCAGAAGTTGTATTGACATATAAAATCACCAAGACCACTCAGGTTGGGAGTAGCAGTAGTGGCACAGGGGGATGTTTGGTCATTTCTGAAACATTTTATCCTACATAAGTGCAAGCAATCAATTTTTTTTAAATTGCAAATATTCTGAACTTACTCAGCTGATATGTTTTTTTTTTAAGATTTTTTTATTTATTTATGATAGACATAGAGAGAAAGAGAGGTAGAGATACAGGAGGAGGGAGAAGCAGGCTCCATGCCGGGAGCCGGATGCGGGACTCGATCCCGGGACTTCAGGATTGCGCCCTGGGCCAAAGGCAGGCGCCAAACCGCTGAGCCACCCAAGGATCCCCTCAGCTGATATGTTAATAGCTAACTAATCACTTTACAAATGTAAGTTTAACCTTTTCTTTAAAAGATTTTATTTGTTTGAGAGTGAGAGAGAACAGGAGGCACAAGGGGGAGAGGGAGAAACAGCCTCCTACTGAGCAGGGAACTCACTCAGGGCTTGATCCTAAGATTCCAGGATCATGACCTGAGCTGAAGGCAGACACTTAACCAACTGAGCCACCAGGGGTCCCTAAGTTTAACCTTCTAAAATACCCAAGAATAAGCTTTCCTTAAAACATTCAATTCAAGTGTATGATAGGCATAACTGCCTATAAAATACTATATCTGATGAAATGACTTCTTTATTATAGTTATTACAGTTAATTTTGATAGATGATCAATAAAACTCTTTTAAACATAAAAATACTGGATCAGGATAAAATGAATCATTTCTTCTTGGTCTGAGGAATCAAAATGCAGATTATTGGAGTCATCAATTCTTTAAAATAGGCATTCCCCATATTTCACTGATATATGGCCTATTTGTGCAAGGATAGCATCTACTCCTCACACTTTCCCCCATTATTAGAGGAGTCACGGGGACAAAAATTCAACTTCTTGTTGAGAATCTCTGTGGTCAGAAGAATGGAAAGAACAGAATGTATTTGGAAGCTGGCCCCTCTCACACCCGCATAGCCCCCTAGGGCCGTGTTTGAGCCTAAGTGTTCCATCTTCCAGGCCAGAGCTGACCACGGGGCTTGCTGACCTGACCTGGGTTGGGTCGGTTACATTCTCTGCCCCAAAATTTGGACTTGAAGTACAGAGTCAGGGCCTTTTGATTACTTAAGCTGAGGACAGATGACATTGTGAGATGTGAGGCAGTGGTGCACAAAGAAGCAGATGGACCTAACTCACAGGGAAGAAGAGGAAAGAGAAGGTGGAGAAGCAGGGACAAGGAGCCCTGGGTCCCAGAGAGGAGGTGCCTGAGAGGACAGCTGCCCAGGACCCAAGGCATTCTGGTCTCTCCCAAAGCCCCCAACACCAGATCCTTGGATTTCATGAGACAACCTTGTAACCTCAGAGCAAAAACTCTTGTCCCGTTTACGTTATTGCATATATCTATGGATATACGTATACATGTATGTAATACACACGTGCACGATGTATACCCATCACGTATATGCAAATGTTATTATTACTAATTTATTTTTGTTTAAGCTAGTTTCAAGTAGGTTTCTGCAAGCAAAAGAGGTTTGACTCTTTGTACTCCCAGAGCAGGCATTCTGTGAGGACACCACCCGCCACTCGACCTCGCCACATAATTAGTGGAGATTTTATAATGCGTACACCCAATGAGGACTCACCAGGAAACAGCCAGTGCCACAGTGTTTTCCCTCTGAGAGCTGGCAAATTAGAAATAAGTATACTGTCTCCATGGGATGTTCCCTGAACTTTTATTTCATAACCAAACCAACACTTTGTTTTCCATATGCTACTTGCATAAGATAATTGATTTAAGTCAGAAATTTTCCATGTGCAGCTACTCTGATAATGCATGCCAATCATCTCAGTCAACACAAGATCCGGGATGTGATTTTTCTGTGAAAACAGTCAACAAGGAACAGGCAGCCACATTTCTGGTTCCACCCTTGGAGCTTGCTCATACTCTGATGGTTTCATTGGCCCTTTTAAGACCACGTTCTCCACAGCTTCTGGGTACCCTTCAAACTATCAAGCAATTACCCCAAATAACAGTGTGTTGGAAAAATACTTAGGCTTCTCTGTAAAAAGAGAACATGATGAGAATAAGGTAACTTTGTGAGCCCAATAGTTTTTAAAAAATAATAAAACAAGAAGAATGGCATTTAATATCTCCCATAGAGATGGACATAATTTCTTGATTATTTCACTTGAATCCAATTATCAACTAAAGTTCTCTGAAGAACCTGGACCAGATCCCACAGAATAAACATCCCACCACAGAGGCTGTTGTGGAATGTGGGAAGGCAGGACTAAGAAGTGGTCAGAAACATAGATCGTGGTGTCTGGCTGGACTGATTTCGGTTCAGGACTGTGTGACTTAGGGCAGCTGGCCTAACATTTCTGAATCTTGGTTTTCTCACTTAGAAAACAGAGATGATAACAATGACTGTCTGTGTGCAGGTAAAACGAGATAATGCACGAGCGCACTTCAGGCAATACCTGCGCATAGTGACTCCAGGTAAATGTTAGTGGCAGCTGGTATTGTCGTTGTTGAGGTGGTGGTTACCATGGGCTGGCCTGTTAAGCTGGAGGCTGCTGAGACTCAAAGGTCTGGATTTCGAGCTATTTTTGCAAGCAGGGAACTACTAAAAATAGGAGGCAGTGTTTACTCTCATAGCTTCGGGGAACAGCTATGACTTGGTCTCTGACCATGTAGATTTGGTGGTAGCTTAAGTGGACTGGTAACAGCCTCTCAGTTCAGACCACATCCTGACCGGACTTTATTCCAGGGAGGTTTGGACAACCCAGAAAAGCAGGCCCAGCAAATTTCTATAGGCTAAGTCTCTGCCGAAGACTTTCCAAGAGAAGCAGACCTGTTGCCCTTCCTGTTTCATACAGGAAACTGCAGACATCACAGAAGACCCAGGTGACGACCTGGCTGCCAGTTGTGTGAGTTCCCTGGCTTTCTGTGTTCCTTGTCTTACTACCACCACCCCACGTAATGCCAGGGCAATGACTTAGTGAATTATAGAATCCAGGGCTCTGAGGGAGAAAAGAGCCTCTTCTTTTCCTAGGAGCTGAGCAGCTAAGGGGAGTTTTGCGGTGACTCACCCAGTGGATTATCCTGACTATAATCCTCCTAAGAGGGGCACCAGGTGGCACAGTTGGTTAAGTGTCTGCCTTTGGCTCAGGTCATGATCCCAGGGTTCTGGGATCGAGCCCCATGTCGGGTTCCCAGCTCTCCAGGGAGCCTGCTTCTCCCTCTCCTCCGATTGTGCTGGTGTGCTCTCCGTGCTCTCTCCCAATCTCTCTCTCAAATAAATAAATAAAATCTTAAAAAAAAAAATCCTCCTAAGTGTTGAAGACCATCCAAACTTGAACTACTCCTGGTTCAAGGGACCCATCAAAGAGTAGGGGCTCGTCTCCAGAAATAATACCTCCCAAAGTCTCTTAAAGACTTGTCATATGACCTTAGAATCTTAATTAGAAACTGGATCCATTTCCTGGATTTGATGTTTCAGATTGTAGAAAATATGTTCTCATGTCAGTATGTTGTATAACTCATATGACTTCATATACACGCACACACACACACACGGTATGCATGTATATGTGTATATGTTCTACTAATATTGAAAATTGACATAATTTTCTCTTTTTCGTTTCTTCTTGGCCCATGTCTTGCAATCTGTAATATATGTAGCATTTGTCTGAGTCTATAGCAGTTATCGCAAGGGATGTATGATGTCCAATCGCTTTTAAAGATCTTCTAAATTATATTTTATTTTTGTTCTCAAATTTTGCTAAAAATTACCTAATAAATTCAGTAGAGAAGAGAATAGGAGGCAAGAATAAAGAAACATTGTTGTATAGTATATCAAGATATTATATAACATACGGAGAATGAGTACCCATGCTTTATTTTCACCTACACATAGACACAAAAGCACTGAATGGAATCATAGATCCTACAGTATGGAAGGGACTTAAGGAAATATCTAAAATGCTGGCTAATTGAAAAACTAATAAAATAATTATTTATGGACAATATGACTGTCCACACACACACAAAAAAATCTAAAAGTGTCTTCAAACTATTAGAATCACAAAGGTTGATGGATACAAATGAATGAATATTAAAAAATCAATAGTAACACCATATCCCAACAGAAAACTAACAAAAGATATAATTAAGAAACAAATACAAGATTCCATTAACAAAAACTTGGGGAACTTATAAACATGTCTAACAAAGGAAATAGAAAGTTGTTATGGAGTAATGCTTGATTGAATCACATAAAAGACCTAAGTAAATGAAAGGATATGCCACATTCACATATGGGATAGGAAGACTCCAAGATGGTTATTATGTCCAAATTAATCTGTAAATTCTCTGCAATTACTTAAAACCCATATGTTTTTCCCTTATGGCATTTGACAAGTTGATCCACAAGTTCATATCAGAGTAAAGAACCAAAAATGCCCAAGATAACTCAGAATAATAAAGAAAAACAGCTCACCACACTAGACAGCAAGGCAATTAGAAAGCTACAGGTATTTCAAAAGGATGGCATTGGTGTAGAGACAGACAAATAGAACAACCAAACAGAATAGAGAGCCCACAAAGAGACCCACACTTATGGGAAAACTTGATATATGAAAGAGATAACATTACAAATCAGCGAGGAAAGGATAAGACTATTCAATAAATGGTGCTGAGTCAGTTCATTTTCTGTTTGGAATTTTTTTTTTTTAAGAAATCCATACTTCCCTTTGTTCACAAACTTAATTTCCACATCAATTCAGTAGTTAAAATAGAGGTGAGCCGAAGGCAGACACTCAACCAACTGAGGCACCCAGGTGCCCCAGAAGAAAATATTTTAATCTATAAAACCCTAGAGGGGTGCCTGGGTGGCTCAGCTGATTGGGCAGCTGACTCTTGATTTTAGCTCAGGTCATGATCTCAGGGTTGTGGCATCAAGCCTCAAGTCAGGCTCCCTGCGCAGTGTGGAGTCTGCTTCTCTCCCTCTGCCCCTCTGCTTTTGAGCTCTCTCTCAAATAAATAAATCTTTAAAAAAACAAAAACAAAACAAAAACCCCAAGAAAGATGTTTTCATTGCATAAAATCCAATGAGGTATTATTATCCAGAATATATAAAGAACTCCTACACATCAATAAGAAAACAGCTCAATGGGAAAGAAAGTAGGCATAGGCTAGGAAGAAGGAATTCCCAGAAAAGAGATCTGAAGGGCCAAGAAACATAGTAGCTAGTGATCAGGAAATGTAAATTATGACAATGGCCCTCCATTTCATATCCATCAGATTGGCAATGATTAAAAGCACAATACCAAATGTTGAGGATGTGGGGAAATGGAAATTCTCATACACAGCTAGTGAGTATAAATTGGTACAATCTCTTTGGAGAACAGTTTTGTACAAAGTTGATAATGAGCATACTCACAGAGCCCAGCAATTCTATTGCCTGCCAGATGTGTATCCCAGAGAAAGTCTGGTATCCTATCCATAAGAACCCATATAGTAGGATGCTTTGGGCAGAATTGTGTATAGGAGAAACAGATATACCTTTAAAGTCTATTAACAAGAGAATAAACAGAGAAAACTTGGTATACTCATAGAATAGGATATACACAGTGGTTAAAATGAATTAACTTTATCTAAAAGTATCAACATAAGTAAATCTTGAAATATGATGTCAAATCCTAAAGGCAGATTGCAGGAGGAGAAAGTGATACCAAGCCTTTTCATCTTATTAGAAGGCATCACGATCCTTCTGACTTACCTCTTCCCTGAAAAACTACAACAGCCTTATTGCTTCCCATTGTTGTCCCTTACGCCATCTTCTACATGGCAACTATGGCACATCCCTGCTTATGCCTTTCAATGGCTTTCCACAGCAGCCTTAATAAAATCCAAATCCCTTACCAAGGTCTTGGCCTTTCCAGCTCCCCTCTACCCTCTTCCCACCTCCTATCCTCCACTCTTCCCACCTCCTCTCCCTTGGTGCTCCCTGTGTTCGCATTACCCCAGCCTCTGTGTGAGTCTTGCTCTTCCGTGTATGCACCAAACTCATTCCTATGTGAGGGCATCAGCACTTGTTTGTTGTTTCTTCTCTTTGACATACTGTTTCTTATATTTAGGTTTTGATTTTAAATTTAGTATCTTCAGCAAGGCCTTTCCTCAGTGCCCTACCAACCCACTCATTCCCCTATCCCCTACCAGTCTGAACCACAATATCCTATTTCATCATCTTCATACATTTACAAATACCCACAATAATCTCATTTATTCATACAGTTACACATTTGGGAGAAGGGTTTTGCCTTATCCACCATTGTATCCTCAGGGTCTAGAACAGTGCCTAGCACATAGTAGGCACTCAAAAATATTTGTTGATTTCTTCATGTAAATTTTTAAAACACACAAAACTACACTGTATGATGTTACTGGCACCTAGTTATGTAGAGTAAGAGAAATCCATGGATAATAACTGAGGTAGAGTTTATTTCTATGAAGGGTAGGAAGTCAATAGGATTGGAGAGTGGAACAAAAATGCTTTAAAATCAATCTGACTTTTTTTAAGTTGTGAAAGAAATACAACACAACGTTTATTAAATCTGTGTTGTTAAATCTGAGTATATATAAGTATTGTGCTTTCCTAAGATAGTTCATAATGAAAACACAATTATGTGCTTCAAAGAGGTTTGAAATGACAAAATGACAGAGATAGAGAACAAATTAGTAGTTGTCAGGGTTTTGAAAGGGAGCATGGGGGAAGTGCTTATAAATAGGAGCTCTTGGTGGTAACTGAAAAGTTCTTTATCCTGCTCCTGGTACTGGTTATGACCTACAGGTAATAAAATCACATAGAATCATACACTTTATACCAACATCAGTTTTGTGGTCTGCGTGTGCTACAGTTACATAAGATGTAATCACCAGGGGAAACTGGGTGAAGGGTATACAGGTCCTCTCTGGCCCTCTCTGTGCTACCTTCACAACTTCTGTGAATTCATAGTTATTTTTTATAAAAAGGGAAATATGCAGCCCACCCAACAATATAATTTCTATTTGACAGATGAGACAAGTAAGGCCCTGAAAAAGAAAAGCCATTTTTGGTAGGTGATGTATGGGACAGGACAGGGAGGCCTACAGAAGCTGCAGTTTTCTTTGAATAATCAAATCAACAAATGTAGCCCTTCCTTAGGATGCTGATCTAACACTGACTCCCTAGTGAGCAACTCAGGCTGCATAGCATAGTTGCAGATCCCAGATATTAAAACAGGATAAACTTGCCTCAAGTCCCAACTCCATCACTTAGTAAAGGGATGGCCTTCTACTTCAAACTCTTTAAGCCTCAGTTTCCTCTTCTGCAAAATGGGGACAGTGTCAATATATGCCACATATGGTGTTTAAATCAAATAATGCATGCAAAGTGCTTGGCATAAAACTTGGCACACAGCACAGTAAAAGTGCGGTTAAAAGTCAAGAAACACAGCCTATTAACTGTGAAATAAATCCAAATATGTTCACTATTTGTCCCTAGGACCCTCCTTTGCTTGATGCCGTCCAACCATATAACCACTTTTTTGTGTTGGGTGAAGTATAAAGGTTGTTATGGAGAAACAGTAAGTTGTGGATAAGTAGAGATAGGGGATGAAGACAGGAGTGAGGCAAAGTACCTTAACTGCCTACACCCTCTATTTGTTATTAGAAAGTAGTTGGGAGACTCAACCAGAAGAAAAAAGGAAAAGAATAGAAAATAAAATGACTTATTTTGTTTGTGTAAACCCACAGACTACAATAGGACATAATTACACATTCAATGCCAAAAGAATATAGACCCTATCAGGTTGACCAGACACAAAGCCAAAAATAGCCATATGCTTCAAGTTCCCAAAGGCTATTGCAAGACTATAGATTGTGGCTGTTCAAAATTAGAAAGAAAAATGAAGGCACTCTTTTTCCTTTGGTCACGAACTAAATTTAAAACTACTGAAAAGCGATTGAGTCTCTGAGAAGAGAAGGATCAGGCTCTGCTTTCAGTTGGCGGAAGAAGAGCATTCCAGCTCCAGAAGCACACACACACACACACACACACACACACACACACACACGTAAGAAATTGGAGACTCAATTTATTCTCAAAAGGTACATTAAAGTTGACAACAAACCCACTTGAAATTCTGAAATCAGAACAACAAAGAATTTAGAAAGAATTAGTCTTTCAAATGAATTTATAGTGACAGGGTCTGCTCCGTGTCTGCAGAAATACATAAATCAGGTAGCTAAAAAAGGGAGCAATCTAAAATACAACTCATTTTTAGAACTAAATCACAAAAATTAGTAAAAATATGTGAAGTTTTCCTAAAGTTACTTGGAATCAGTAAAATATGCGTCTATTATAAAAAGAAAAAAAAAAGGTTGAGCATATTTTATTTTCAGCAATGAGTGAGATTCCAAAAGCATAGCCATCCGCCTCACAAATGCTTTTAAATCAATAATACTTATGACAAAAAGTGCTTGTTTCATTTTGACAAGGTTTTAAGTACACTAGTAAATCTAAGTTTAATACCCATCAAATATTTTGCAAAAGTAATGAAGTCAAGGTAATAAAAGAACCCTCAATAAATCTCTACTTTTAAAGTATTGCTGACAAGAAGAATCGGTAGTCTGTGTTTCTGGTTGGCTTATTCAATTTGACATAGTAGCAGAATGTAGTAAAATTTGCTTAAAGTACTGGTTACATAATGGTGAGATTCTTTTTTAATTTTTATTTAAAACAAAAATATTAATGACCTACAAGTACTAATTTTTCCCTTAACTCCCAGTGTTCGAGAACTCATTCCTCCACCAACTCCCTTATGTAACATTCTTTCTAGCAATGTGAGCAAATATGTATTCATATTATCAGCTCTCAGAGCAACAGAATTCTCTACAATGAATTAATTTCACATTAACTACAAAATAAAAATAGAATTACATATAAAGAAGCAAGATAAAAATAATAAAAGGAACCAGATTATTTCTTCTTATGGAAAATAAAAATGGAAAAAAATCACATCAACTCTATCAGTAAGTTGTTAAATAAAGGATAGATTTGGTAAAGAATATCTTCTAAAGTCTTCATGGACTTAAAAAGTTGTAAGAGTTGGACAGTAGGAATTATAATAGTTAAGAAACATCTTTGTTTCACTTTTAAGCTTTTTTACAGAATATGTAAAGAGTTGTAAAAATGAAAGTACTATAATATTGAAGGTCAATTTTAGTCAAAATGAGAGAAGGAGATGCAGTTTAGCTAAAATTTCCTATCTCAATTTCCTATCCTAGCAGTCTCTGCATCTCTCCTTAAATTTAAATATATTATTAATTTGAATCCATTGCCCTTAGAATTCATATTATAAAAATGTATGTATGTGAAAATGTTAAAAGCATCCAACCTTAGAACCCAATTTATTTCTCCCTTCTTATTTCAAAACAATTTATTTCCAAATTTCCAAAGCAAATAATCTCCCAGGTGCTTCCTGCCAGTTGTAAAGAACATTCTATTTAGGGACAACATTGGAACAACACATTTCACCTCCTCTCTCTTCCTGCTGGCTTCCAATGTGTTGCTGGGAAATTAAGAGTTTGAAATTAGGAGTTTTAATTAGGGAGGCTTTCTATGCCTGTTGGTTTATTTCCTTTATTTTAAGGCATAAGTCTCTGTATGGTGGTGGAGTTGCTTACAGAGCCACAGAGGCTCGACCTGAAATGGGAAAGCTATTTTAATGTAGTTCAGTTTGTTTGTTTTTCCTTCTTGCTGACACCTAGATCCTATTCTGATGTGACTGTGTCTTTGTTTAAGATGACTTTTGAGGGCAAGTGAGTTGTGTTTCAAAGGGGTCATTTTCCAAATAAGCATGTCGTTTGTGAAAAAAAAAAAAAAACAGAAACAAAACACGTGTGAAAATTCTGTGATTCCCAAAGAGTCGGCTATGATCTAAAAGGTATTTTGGGGTGCTACAGTGAAGACTTACATACCAACTTAATAGCAACTTGAACCACAAGTTTTTTTAATCATGGCTTGTATCTGGGTATCTGGTTATATCTTGGTTTCATCTGTAATAGGTTTTAACTATCAAAACCTTAAATTAAAAATAAGAAATGAAGTATTTCTGTGTCGGTGGACCACTTCAGGCATTTGAAGTCATAAGAAGAGCAAATACCCCATGGCGGGGAAAAGGGGGCTTATAGAATCAAGATACAGAGTCACATCACTGTGGTCAGAACCACACTTAAAATTATTTCCCTCTCCAGAACCACTTATTAGTTGCAGGAAAGCAATCAGTTGTCCGGTTCTCTGGTATTACCAGTGGGTGCAAAGACGGTAAGTGGCTGGTATGCAGAGAAGCAAATACAAGGGAAAGCAAGAAGAGAGAAAACTGGTAAGAGGATAGAGAGGAGGGACGACAGGCTTGTCTCAGAAGGAACTTTGTACCATGGCTGTGCTTAGTCAATGTCTTTTGAACAGAACTAATCGAAGGTGATATTGTGACACATTAAAAAAGGAAAAAAAAAAGAGTTTCTCTGATTCTGCCCTAAGATTTCTCAAGACAGTCCATTGTTTTAACTGGAGCTACAGGCACAGCATGAAACCACCTGCGTGCTCCCTAGCTCTGGATGTCTCTGGTCAGGCTGGGTCTGAGGTTCTCAAACTGGGTGCTGGGCCAGGCCTCTGGCTGGTTCTAAAGGCCCCAGGGCAGAGCACTAAACATACCAGAGACATAATTTCTGGAATGGAAATTTAATTTCCAGGTCATTTAATTAGCAAATGAACAAGCTCATTTGGTCTCAATACTAAATAATGCTGTTTAAAAATTAACAATATTTAAAGGAAAATCCTCAAATGTGCTTATAAGTGAGAAGACTGTAAGTTACTTAAGCCTGAAATATTATTCAGTGCAACCCTTTTGGAATATGATTTGGAAGTATCTACTAAAATGTTAATGCACATAATCCTTTGGCCCTAAAATTCCACTGCTAGAAATACACTCAACATATATATTCCCATAAGCACAGGGCAATGTTGACAGAGAGATTTTTTCCCTGCATCATTGTAATAGCAGAAAATTGGAGACAATCTTAATTGTACCCACTGGAAAGGGATCCATTCAATCAGGGATGGTGCAGTCCTAGGATGGAATATTGTGCGGATGTCAAAAGCAATGTGGTTGGGCTTTTTGTTACAAGAGCTATGAAGCCATGCCATACAGATATGGAGAGATCCCAGATATTACAATAAAAAAAAGAAAAGAAAAGAAAAATCCAACAGCAGAGCAGCAGGCATAATATATATTATCTGTGCCTTTTGTTTTTGTTTTGTTTTGTTTTTTTTCTATTATCTGTGCCTTTTAAAGAACCGACTTAAATATATGCTTGGCTTGCGTTTTACAATTCTGCAAGGACAAAAAAAGCAGCTTTTAACCATGGTGACCTCTGGAGAGGAGGCTGGCAATTTTACGTTTCACTTCCTATGCCTCCGAAGCGATTCGATTTCTAATCCTGGTCACACCAACCACGCTGCTGCTTTCGGCATAATCAAGAACTGGCTAAGGCGGCCACGTAGGGGAACCCACGCTCCCGTAGCCCCCGGGAGCCCCCTGCCCGCCCGGCAGGACGGAGGCTGAGCCCAGGTTAACCCGTTAGGTGCAGGGGCCGGGAGGCACGGCCTCGCCTCTCAGGGCCCCGCGCCGCAGCCGCAGCCCTTGGGCTCGGACGCGCGCTGCGCTGGGTGCTGGGCGCTCGGTGCTGGGCGCTCGGTGCTGGGCGCTCGGTGCTGGGCGCTGGGCGGGCGGCTGCGGGGCTCGGGTCTCCCGGACGCTGCAGGAGCAGCGGGAGCCCCGGGAGCCCCGGGAGGCGGGGGCGAGCTCCGCGCTGCAAGCAGCAGGCTCCGCACCAGGGGCGCGTTCTGGATCCTTCGGCGGCGCCCGGCGGGATCGCGTCGGAGCCCGGTGCACGAGGGGCCCGGAGCGGGCCGGCCCTGCCCTGCAGCCCCCGGGCTCGGAAGCTCCCGGGAACAGAGCAGGCAAAGCGTCGCCGCCGAGCTTCCTCCTCCCGCAGACAGACGGACGGACACACACACACACACACTTCCTTCTCCTCCCCGTCTTTTTCCGCGCTCCTCTGGCTGGTTCCTAGAAATACCTACGGGGCGAGTCGTGCACAGAAATCGCAGTCAGCCTGTCGCGGCGAGGGTCGGTGTTTACCCCTATTCTCCCCCGAGTTGTCTCTTCTGATGTTTTCTTGAACCTGCTCATTAAATGTCTTGGGGGGGGTTGGGGGTGGGTGGGTTCTGAAGGTCTCTGGCCTAAATAGGTCTTCCAAATATGAAAATTTCCTCCACCGTGATTATATTTGAATAATACATTAAAAAAAAATAGTCACTTTGCTCCCAGAGTGTTGTGAGGCTTCACGGCAGTGCCAACAAGTAAAGACTTGTTACCCAGCCAGTCAGTGTTGAGGGAGAAGCCAGTATGTTTAAAGAAAAATTAACTCCTTGCATTCTCAGGTAGTATCTCTTCTGCGCTAATCGGCTCTAACTTGCTCTTCACAGATGAAGAAAAGGACTGTGATTTTCATGTACAAATTGGAGGGCTAACTTTTCCATAGTCCTTTTCTCCCAAACCCTGCTCTCCCTCCCTCAAAAAAACAGGAACAGTAAGCAAACACATCTCAAGGTTAACCCCAAAGTAGTCTCTCTAGTTATTGGGTTGAGAAACGTTATCTAGAAAATAAGGGGGGGGGGGAATGTACCTTTTTCTAAAAATTTAGGGGCTCATCTAGGATCAGTAGCTAAAACTGTATTTTACTGCATCAGTAACTCTTAAAAGTCCAGATAGTTGCTTATTTTTGCCATAAATCCATATTAACAATCCAGTACCTTGTCAACTTTCTCAGCTTTGGCAACTAATGGAACGTGCTGTTAACAGCCCTCAAAACTAAAGTTCCTTTATTTCTTCTGCCACTTGAGAAAAAGTTCTGCCACAAAATTCTAATAACACTAAGTTCCTACAAATCAACT
Source organism: Vulpes vulpes (assembly GCF_048418805.1). Classification (NCBI taxonomy): domain Eukaryota; kingdom Metazoa; phylum Chordata; class Mammalia; order Carnivora; family Canidae; genus Vulpes; species Vulpes vulpes. The sequence continues at coordinate 71,481,099 of NC_132789.1, read as the reverse complement.
TGGAAACGTCTAAATGTGTTTTTCTTAGAAAAAGTGCCAGACATCAATTTTATCTGGCAACCATCAAAATACATCAGACCACAAAACTATACATTGCTGGACCTCACAAGAAGCATAGCGAGGAATTTCAGCCCGCCAATCAAATGCTCAGCTGCAACTCTATCTGCAGTCTACAAGGACACCGACACTGGAATCAACCTCCACTACCAAGCCAAGTAACAACACCCCCACCCCTTCCCACGTGGAGGAATGGGTGCAAATTTCAAATCTGCCTTCTCAATTTCTGGTTTGAGATTAGGTAGGATTATTCAACTCACTGTCACACTAAACTCACTTTCACAGAAACAACCAGAACGCCCGAGTAATGAAATTTTTATTTGCACATTCTGTGTTATTTTATATGAAGTCAAATGGCAGAAAACATGGGAATTTAGGTAAAAAGGCCAATTTCCTAGAATGACACGGTCTGTAAAATGTGCGCAACTAGAGTATGGCATAGATGATGTACACGGTGACCTCAAAAGAAGAAATGCCTTGGGAACCTATCCTTCATTCAACATCTAACATGAAAAACACAGTGGGGATTACAAGGCACTTTCCTGCAGAGAATTTGCCATCTAGTTAGAGAGGATAACACTGCAAGGGTTCAAAGGACTGTAGGATTGGCAGGTGGAGAGGAGGGGGACCGAGTGGTAGTTACTTTTCATTATGTCTTTCTGCACTGCTTTATTTTCTTCAAACCTTGCCACATGTATGGCATTAATAAAGGTTTGAGAGTTGAGCAACCTTAGGGGTGGAAAGGAAGGGACAGATGTGACAAGCAATAGGAAGAATTCTGCTCTAGCCAGAAACCTGATGGGGGAAGTAGGGTGTGTGTAGATCTGTCCCTCTGCCTTTAGGTCCCCCATCTATCAACAAGTACCCTGCTGTCTCTAGAATCTCCCACAAATTCTTCCTCCTTCCCCTCCTCCCCACCACTGCTTCAGGCTGAACGAACCCCTTCACAATCCCCTTCCGGGTATTTGAGTTCTGACCTTTTTTGACCAGGTGGGCAGTCCAGCAAGGGGACTCTGGACCCCTTCTCGGAACGTTGCCTTTAAATCATATGCATTTTTAATGCACCATTAAATTATAATGATTATAATAATTTTAATTATATATTTATAAAATTATGCAGCTCACAAAAGATGACTTCTATTAAAATGGACATAACAAATTTTTTAAAGTTGTGACATAATAACATATGTTTTTTATTAGTGCGTTGAATGACAAGATGTCACTGTGGGTCTCAAATGGCTACAGTAATTTCACTTTAGTGAAAAATGTAAAGGGTATCTTGAGACACCTGCAGCAACTGAGATGTGATATCTATATAACATATAATACATGTAATATGAAAACACCTGATTTCTCTTGGTGGTAAACTCATGTCTTCGGCTGGTTCTACTGTGATCTGTTGCCTAGATTGATATGTGAAGGAAATGCTTGATTTCAGTTAGACATTACTGACAAAAACAATGTCATTTTTTAAATCTTCCTATCCAAGTTCACAGATCCCAAGCATTCTATCTAGGGATCTCTTGCAAGCCCAGGGGCTAGATTAAGAAGCCTTGACGTCTAGGGGCATGCCCCTCCAGACCAGCGTCCACATTGCCACCACATCTGATGCTATCATTCTCCAGGTCCGAAGTCTTCCATAGCTTCCCTCACTGCCTGAGGGAAAATGCAAATGTTTCTGAAAGGCAAACAACATCCTTGGTGCTCTGTTCTTTGCTCACCAACTTGGGCATCTCTCCCAACTCTTGGAAGTCCCTCCCTCTGCTTGCGGCTCGGCCAACCCTTTCTGTCAGGGCCAGGTCAAAAGCTGCCTCCTTCCTGCTACCTTCCCTGGTGTCTTCAAGCAAACCCAGGTGTTTCTTCTCTGCTTCCACTGCCCATTGTACATACCTCACTGTGGGGATTCTCTTACTGCCCTGTAGTTGCTGGCTTGGGTGTCTTGCCACCACCCAGAATCCCTTGGAGGCAGAGACTGTGTTTTTGAACCTTCTGCTGGACCCTCCCTATTGTCTGGCTCCATCCGATGCTCAGTAAATACCTGATGAATGACTGAGTGAATGAAGGACTAAATAAATGAGAAAGATAAATATAAAGAGGGAGGGGCAGCCCTGGTGGCTCGTGGTTTAGGTCCGCCTTCAGCCCAGGGCCTGATCCTGGAGACCCAGGATCGAGTCCCATGTCGGGCTCCCTGCATGGGTCCTGCATCTCCCTCTGCCTGTGTCTCTGCCTGTGTGTGTGTGTGTGTGTGTGTGTGTGTGTGTGTGTGTCTCATGAATAAATAAAATCGAAAGAAAAAGAAAAGAAAAGAAAGAAAAGAAAAGAAAAGAAAAAAGAAGAAAAGAAAAGAAAAGAAAAGAAAAGAAAAGAAAAGAAAAGAAAAGAAAAGAAAAAAGAAAGAGATAACGCTACAGTTCCTGAGCTGGGTGAATGCAGGAAAAAAAAATGGAGAATGAAGGAAAAATTGTGTTCATGAAATTTTAAATCAAGTACGTGTACATATGCTAATATTTCAAAGCTATTAACTGACGAATGCAGCAGAGTTTAATTGTCCATTAACACACAGCATTTATTCTAGTATGGACTATGATAAGGATGCTACAGAAAAAGACTCACGCTGGAAAGAGGGTGCATTCTAAAACAAGGTTTGCAAACCCACTGTCTGGAATTTAGAATACAGTTTCCCTCAGAAGTGAGTTAAAATTAGTAAGAAAGTGTCCAATTTTCTCACAAAGTCCACTTGATTTGTCATGGGCCTGAATGTCTCCATGTTCGATGGAAATACGGTTCAGAGCTATTGTCATATAGCCAATTAAACAAAACAGTAAGCAGGAGGAGTGAACGTGAACACCATTTATCCTGAATATTGACATTGGAGAAAAGACAGGTTTAATTTTAGCAGGGTGAGGAAGTCCAGAGAGAGATTTATGAAGATCAGCAGGAACTCCTGGTGACTTGGGGAGCTTCTGAGGTTGGTAGCCCCGGCTCTTTAGTATGTATAATTTCACTTCAAGACTGAAGACTGTTTCCTTTTGGCTCACACAAAGGAAAGAGAGAAGCTATTTTGCAGTACTTGAAAAAACTTTTGGAAGACAAAGTGGAAGGAGGAATGGAATTCAAGAGGCTATACGTGTCCTATAAAGGTTACCTGAGGTCGAATTAGCCAAAATAGAATAAAAAAATAAAAATAAAAATAAAAACAAAAAAACAAGGGAGCAAACTTTATATGGCTTGGTATATGTTGGGTTATTATTGTTGCTCACCAAATATTTTTGGTTTTCTCCCCCTCCTGGGCACAGGGGAGGGCCGGACTCCCTGGCCCCCTAGTGTCTGGGTGGCACCATTCTGCAGAGTGCTGGCCGATGAGTGGAGAGAAGTTGACAGGGCATTTAAACACCAACGAGAGATCCTTGACTTTCTCCTTTTCCACTGGTCCGGCATCCCAGCCACATTTTAGGAGGTGACTGCTTTGGCAGCCTGGGTTCTAAAATGACTTAGGAGTCCCCCTTGTGACACCTGAGGGGTGTTACAGAAAATATGCACAGACCTGTCTGTGCAGAGAGATCTGTTAGATAGAAACCGTCGCTGTTTTGTGCCACTGAGAGCGTGGGGTCGTTTGTTTTGCAGCATAACCTAGCTTCTTATGACTGACATGTTATTCATCTCGTTCACCTCCAGAGAAAAGGGAAGGATGAGAGGGATGAGACCATGTGTTATGGCTGCCCCGAGATAGAGACCTAAAAGAGAACAGAAAAAGGGAGAAGAAGGTGTAGAGCCTCTGGATCTTCCCCAGCTGGTGCTCAGGGCTTGGGCATATCTTGTTGATGAAAGACCCAAAAATGCCCTAATTACAAATTGGGCAGACAGGGTCCTAGCTTTCTTGCTATTAACTACCTGTGACTAGAAGCTACATGGCCTCACGTACATCACTGAGGTACATGCTGGCTGGAGCCCTTAGAGCTTAACAGCATTTGGAAGCTTGCAGAAAAAGGATGGAAGAGTGAATTAAAGCATGGATTTGGGAATCATACTGGCTTGAGTTCAAATCTTAGCTCTGCCTCTTAAGGCACTAAATCCCTCCATGTGTCCATCTCCTTATCTCTAAAATAGAGATAAAAACAGAATCTACTTCAAAGGTTTGTTGGGAGCCCTAAATGAGGTCCTATCTGTAAAGCATCAAGTGCAGGGCTAAATGTTCTAGCTTTTTCCAATCCCCTGGAAACCCAAGAGTTGGCTTATGAGGGAAGGGCCACCTCATCGGCATACTCCGACCATAACAAATCCCCTGGCCTACTAAGTGCAGTTTCAAGCTGCATCTCATGGTGCTCAGCACTCAATCATTACTGAGCCCCCTGATGTACTCCCACCTGTGGCAGCTGCACACCCCCTTCTTCCTAGGCTATCAAGATCAAAGGTGTGCCCCACTTTAAAACAGATGCAGGAAAATCCAAATGTGCAAGATGGACAGATTGGGGCAGGGTCAATCATACTCCAAGATTCTTTTCATGTTACCAAAGAATCCAAGATTCCAATAGTATTTTGCAGGTTTTTTCTTTTGCTTTTTCCTTCTTTTTTTCTTCCTTTTTTGACTGAACTTCTTGACAAAAGGAAAAATAAAGGCCAGTGGTTTCCTTGTCCACTGGGGATCAATCAAAAAAGAGAATAATCTACGTAGGTGGGAAAATGACTTGTGAAAACACATCCTTTGCCCACGATTTTCTAGGAGCACATCTCTGACATTGGTCAGGGAGCAAAGACAGCTGTCCAGGTCCCTTGATCTAGAAAATGTATCCAAAGAGTTAGTGCGGTCATAGATGACACACATCATTCCTGTTTCTCCATCGCAACCAAGATCCAAAGCCCCAAATTCAAAGTCGTTGATGACAGGGTCCCCTCAAAGACTGACAGCCAGGTGAAAACATACAATGCTTCTAACTGACCAGGATAAAAATGGAATCAGTCGACTCCAGCTGTGAAAAAGTCCACAGTTAAAAGGAAGTTATTATATATTTTTTTCAAAATAAATGAAATATATGATGATGTGCAGAGGTAAAATCTACACTATAATTTATGTTGAAACTGAGACTCCACAGAGATGAGGAGCTCGCCTCTCCTGGGGCCGCTCCCACCCCACTGGGAGAGAGACTGCGCTCACATCTACGCACTTGGGGTGCGTCCCTGGAAGGCATCAAAAAGCAGGAGGGTGCCAAGCTTCTCATTTTCCAGATGACACAGAGGCCCTAAGAGATTCAGTGTTTGCTTTCAGGTCAAGCGACCAGAAATGGGTCCCAAGTTTTGCCAGTCCTGAAAGCTACTGCATCTTGACCTCCGCCCACACTTTCTAATTGATTACGTTCTTTCCAGCTTATGTCTGAACTCAGCCAAAGACCCTGCAGGCAACGGGTCCTGTGACGGGAACAGAAACAACCCCCGAACAGTTAAGGACCAGGCGGACACCGCGTGATGGGCCGCAAGACAACGCTCGGCCTGACTTCTGCTGCCCATGCACGTGTACCTACTGACCTTTCTCCCACATTTTCCTTCTAGAAACCTGCAAGCCTTCTTGTTCTTGGCACTCTGAAGGCAGTCTTTGAGACGTTAGGCCACTGTCCTGGCGGTGGTGTTGGCCTCAAGGAAGCAAATCCCCTTCTTGCTTCGTCACCTTTGTCTGCACCTTTGGGTTTTGTCAGCAGTGAGGGGTCGAACTTGGCATGTTGGGGACCCCCTGAGCCAGGGGCTCTTGCAGTCCTGCACCCCAATTACAGTGGCAGTTCCCACTACTGCACCCCCTTCCTTCTTCCTGAGACTGGAATGGCAAGTCCCCCAACTTGCTGGGTATGGAAGCCAGCCACCCCGAGCGAGAGAGGGAGAGACAGAGAGGGGGAGGGGAGGGAGAGGGAGAGAGAGAGGGAGAGGGAGGCATCTGCAGGCCCTCAGGCCCCAGCGCCAGGGCACTCCAGGGCACTCGTGAGCCTGCAGGCAAGGAAGAGAGTCGACATCTGCACCCCTCCCCATCTTCTCCCCATCTTGTCTCCTCTCCTCCCCACACCTACCCAGTCCCCATAACTCCACCCCTGCCCGGTCCAGGATGTTTTCCAAAGGGGCTCCAGAGGGATGATATCCTTACTCCCCATTTAAAAGCTTTTATCTAGGCAGCTGGGTGGCTCAGCGGCTTAGCACCTTCAGCCCAGGACCTGATCCTGGAGTCCTGGGATCGAGTCCCACATCAGGCTCCCTGCATGGAACCTGCTTCTCCCTCTGCCTGTGTCTCTGTCTCTCCTCTCTCTCTCATGAATAAATAAAATCTTAAAAAAAAAAAAAAAAGGCTTTTATCCATTGCCCTCCAGATAAATTCCAACCTATCAAGATCTACAAGATCTACCCCAACTCGCTCCCTACTCTCCTCTCCCACTTTCAGAGAAACACCTTTCTCGATGAGGGAATCTAAAGACTCCTTGCTACCCTTTAATGAGCAGACTCAAGGCACCTTCCTCCGAGGTCTCCTCGAACCCCTCAAGGCAGGGTGATGGCACCGTGTCCACATGTAACTATTATTGCCTTTAGCGTGGCTTTTTTTTTTTTTTTTTTTTTTTTTAGCGTGGCATTTGACAATAAACCCTTAGGAGAATTTAAGCTCCGAGGCAATATGGGATATCGAGACACAGATCTGGGCTTCAGAGCCCAAAAAAACCTGGGTTCAAGTCATGATCTCACCAGTTCCTGGTTAAGCTATGTTCTTTCTCCAAGCCTCAGTTTCATGTTAAACACGTGGGGAAATACGTACCTTCCTAGTCTGTTGCAAGGATTAAATGGACAGTGCAAGCCATAGAACATACGAGATTGTTTACTAAGTGTTCCTTCCTCTCCTCTCCATCTCTTCCCCTGGGCTATAAGAGCTCAGCCATGCAAGAACAGTTTTTTATTCTTTTGTATTCCTCATGAATAATACAGCAGGCATGCAATAAAGGGGAGAAAGAGGAAAGCAGGTTGAGAAGGGATGGAGGAAAGAAAGAAGGAAGGAAACTAAACAATGAAATGAATCAGTGAATGAATGAAGCTAGAAGCGAAAAAGAGACCCTGATCTGTTAGAGCTGAAAATGGTATTTAAATGTTAGTAACAGGGCTTTGAGAATGTCCTGTTCCTCCCATCCTAACTCTACAAGAATACCTGCAGACACTACTGTGTCACTAGGAAAAGATACTGAATCAAGAGACTGCCCAGGAAGCAATGTAGTTCAATGTAGGACTGGTACACAGATCTTTTTTTTTTTTTTTTAAGATTCCATTTATTTATTTGAGAGAGAAAGAGAGAGCACATGAGCAGGGAGGGGGAGGCAGAGGGAGAAGCAGACTCAGTGCTGAGCAGGGAGCCTGACCACGATGCGGGGCTCCATCCCAGCACCCTAAGATTTTGACCTGAGCCAAAGGCAGACTGAGCCACTGAGGAACCCCGCACGTTTATTTTGTTAATGCATTTCTCAATTTGTTCATTCCTATTCTCTCAACACTGAACTTGTACAAGGGAGGACACAAATAAACTGATCTCACCCTAGAGAGGTCTCAGTTATAGAGGATGTAATACCCTCATCAGCGGTTGTTAAACCAGACATCCAGGGAGGGGGAAAAAAGCCTAATTTTTTGTGTCTGCCAATTTCTGTGGTGCAACTATTCCCACCGTGGCTAATTCCAATCTGCCCATGATTTACCCATAATGATTTATCTCCCGAAATCCCTAAGTATAATGGGCCCCCTTCTCCATGGGGGATGCATTCCAAGAGCCCGAGTGGACACCTGAAATACAGGTAATACCAAACCCCACGTATACTGTTTCTTTCTTTTTTTTTTTTTTAAATTTTATTATTATTATTATTATTTATTTATGATACTCACAAAGAGAAAGAGAGAGAGAGGCAGAGACACAGGCAGAGGGAGAAGCAGGCTCCATGCACCGGGAGCCCGCTGTGGGATTCGATCCCGGGTCTCCAGGATCGCGCCCTGGGCCAAAGGCAGGCGCCGAACCACTGCGCCACCCAGGGATCCCCTACTGTTTCTTTCTATACCTACGTACCTATGATAACATTTATTTATTTTTATTCTTATATTTTATAGATTTTATTAGAAAGCGAGCATGAACACGGGGCAGGGGCAGAGGAAGAGGGAGAAGCAGATTCCCCGCTGAGCAGGGAGCCCAACGCAGGGCTCGATCCCAGGACCCCGGGATCACAACCTGAGCTGAAGGCTGACACTTCCATGACCAAGCCACCCAGGTGCCCCTAATTTATAAGCCAGGCACCGTAAGAGATGAGCAGCAGCACAGAACAAGCACGATATACTGTAATAAAAGTTGATGGGAGGGTGGCCTTTTTTCTCTCTCAAAATATCTTCTACTGTGCTCACCCTTCTGGTGGTGATGGGAGAGAAGATGCCTATGTGAGCAGGTGAAGCAAAGTGAGCCACACAGGCGTTGTGACGTCGTGGTCGGCTCCTGTGGACCATCTGACCTTACATCAGAACGAGGGTCACCTGCCTCCGGGACCCAAGTCGGGCATGGGGAACTGGCACAGCCGACAAGCAGGCACAACAGTGCTTTAACATGGGGCACTCAGGAGCCCTGGGCGGGCCCTGGGGTTCTCCAGCCCCCTTCCCTTCCTCACACCTGCCAGCTTTTCGCCACTAGGTCCTTTATTAACATCCCCCGTTGCCTGATGGACTTGGTGGGGGGGGGGGGGAATAAAATGAGAGATCAGAGAAGCAGCTGATTTTTCTGTCAGTAGTTCTAGCAAAGGAGATTGAATAGAAGTCAAATCCATTAGCTAGAATGTGTTTATGGGTTTCTATTATCCCCATTCTCTCTGCCCCGTATTACTGCAGATAAGTGAAAGCAGATGCCCTCACCGAATGTGCAAGATACATTTTCTGACCAAATCCCAACTTGATGGCCACAGTCTGGAAAACAGAAATGGGGAGAAAGCAGCTCTGTTGGAAACCTAAGAAAGGTCACATTCATCAAGACGGCAGAGGGGATGTTAACGTGGGACTTGCTCTGGGTACAAACAACATCGAAAATATTTTTCTGAGTGTTAAGAGATCACAGCCACTTTCTGGACCCCAAAGCTAAACAGGAAAAAGCATAGCACACTAACGAGGGGAAGCCGTTTAGCAAACCATAAAATTTGTATCTTTACATGGTTGGAAACTGGGGAGACTTAGAAAAGTTTTATGAAGTTCTGTGATGAAGTCTCACTCTCTCTCCCACAGGAAAGGGGCTCCTTGGGTGGTACTTATGCTTCCAGGGAAGAGGAAGGCAGCTGGCAGCAGTTCCTTCCCTCTCACTAGCGCTCTGGCTTGCCTTCCCTTCCCTGTGTTTCTACCGAGGCGGCACCACAAGAGGAATGGGGCTACACAGACTGTGCTCCTGCTCCCTGAGGAGGCAGCTCAGAGAGGCAGTGGTCTCCAAGGGCCCTTTCTGCTCGGCTCGGGGAAATGTCTGCGGATGGGAACCCCATTCTCTGGGACATGTCGGATCTGAGGCTCCTGAAGCAGTGAGGAAGAAACATCTAGCTTCACTCTGTGATTTCAGCTTCCTTACTGTCCCGAGCACTTGGGATTCCAGGGCTTTCAGAGGCTTTTGGTTAGTAGTTACAGTTAGTAAAGTTAAGGAACCTGAACTCCAGCCACAGAGATGAAGAATTAGAAAAATCAAAAACACATGAAGCGTGAGGGGCATCTGGGTGGCTCAGATGGTTGGTTAAGCATCTGCCTTCGGCTCAGGTCATGATCCTGATGATCCTGGGGTCCCAGGATCAAGCCCCCTGTTAGGCTCCCTACTCAGTGGGGAGCCTGCCTCTGCCTCGGCTGTTTCCCTGCTTGTTCTCTCTCTCTCTCCCAAATAAATAAATTAAATCTTTAAAAAAAAATTACGTGAAGGTGAGAATTCGTGAGAAAATCTACCTAGGCAGGAGGAGAGAAAACCAGACAACCATCACAGGCTCACTCATTCTCATTCTTAGGGAAGTGAGCAGAAGGGGGGATGGAGAGGGTATTTCTATTCCATTCAAATGAAGTGCAATCTAACAGTGAAGAAGGAGCCTCTGATGCTTTACCTTAAAAATAAAAACAAAACAAAACAGAACATGCACACAGCAAAAGTGTGGCTTTGGGGGGGGGGGGTGGCGCGGGGAGCACTGGCTCCTTGCTTCACAGCCTGAAAGGAATCGAGAGAGACTGGAGACAGATTTAACCTTCAGGTATTCTCAATCACTGGATTACCCAGCTCAAGGAGAATATAATTGCCCTCTTTCATTGGAGTAAATAAGGCTGGGCAGAGCTGCGTCAGATGAGCTAAAAGGGCAAACTGATGGCACAACAGGGAGAAAGGAAGGCAGGAATTAACTGTGTCATTAATGCCCGTGTGCAGGCAACAGAGAGAATGGGCTCCACTGGTGAGGACAGGAGGGTGGGGAGTCACCCGAGCACCCACGGCTGTGAGTCACATCTGGCAGAGGCACAAATGAGATCATAACCCTGCGTGGATGGCAGGTTTTCGGTTTTAAAACAGCAAATAGATTAGAGACGTAGCAGGAGTTAAAGTTAATGCTGAATTCTCATGTGGACCAAGACCTCAAGAGCACCAGCAGGAGCTTCCTCCTCCAGGGTGGGGTGGAAGGAGCCAAGAACTGGGATTATCCCACCCAGCATTCCAAAGGCCCGCTCTCTCAACTTTCAGGGGAAGAAAAATGTGATGTTAAAAGCACCGTGGGGCTTGCGAGGTAGCAAAGAGGAATCCTGACAATTCACACATAGGGCGCTAAGGGTCCAGCTTTTACGAAGACTAAAGCCGACCGTAGACCATCTGGGCTCAAATACCAACTCTGCAATCGATTTGCCAAGTTGCATGTTTGTGTGCGTGTTCACGCATACACACAAATCTCCTGACTTCCCTGGGTCTGAGACTCTTCTTCAGTAAAATGTTGGAACTAAAATAGAGGATCTGTAAAGTGCTTCCAAGCTTTAAAATTCTAGGAAATAAAAAATTGGGAGTGGTTACAGGCCTCTTGGTCAAATGAAAGGCCTAGAATGAATGACAGCCTTTTTGATCCAAAGCATTAGAATGGAGACCTGCTCACGGAGACCCTGCTCCCAGAGACGAGAGACAAGACAGGCCAGGCCTCAGCCCAGCTGTTAGATGGAACCACACAGTCTCTCAACCCCCACTATCCTGTGCCTAAACCAAGAAGGGTACGGCCTGGTCTCAGGACATTCTATCCCTGGGATTATTTGATGACGTCTCTGTCTCCTACCCTCCTACCAGGGTACAATTTTCTAAAAGCAGAAAAAATCCTTCCCAAGAAAATAAACACTCCAAACAACTGTCCCATTCTGTTACCTATTTGGATTACATAATTACTATGAAGTCAAGACTTTCTTACTGACACGCCAAGAAAAAACTCTCAGCTTCTAAGCTAAACTGCCTTTTTCTCCACTGCCCAAAGCTCTAAAAAAAACCCCAGTCCCTAAAAAGCAGTCCCTAGAGCCCACTATGATGGGATAGAAAAAATGCCACCGCCTCAAATCTGCTCAGAGTGGAAACTCACATCAAAATATTTTAAGTCCATGGAGATAGAGAAGTTCTGAGTAGTCTTCAATACAGTAACAAAGATAATACATTCCACCCCCACTAATGCCCCAAAGCGCCCACCATAGGGAGAGGATACTGGCTACTTTTCCTGGCTCTGCTGAGGATAATTTAGTCAAGTGTACATCCTAACTTTTTTGGTTCGAATGGGGCTACCAACAACTGGGAACTGGCAGCATTTACCAGCAACCAAAAAGGACAGGTTAACCCTCTCCTGACTTATCTCCACACCAGGAAAAAAAACCCCACCGGGGCCAAAGTGAGTGGAATCCCACAGAATACGTTAATTAAGGTACCCATACTTTTCGGTTGAGGCAGCAGTAAAAAGGGCTGAGGGTTCCTTTTATAGCCTGTTCTAACTTGTTCGTCTGGATCAATGTAGAAATAGCAGCAATTTGCTCTTCGTAATTCCTCTCCAGGAATAAAAAGGGCTAGTATGTTCCTGGAATGCCTCCGCACTACAAATCAGAAGATGCACCTCCTGTAATCACGGAACTTTGCTCATTTGGCCGGTGGGAAGATTGAGATAATGTATGCTTAGTGAAAACTTGGCACACAATAAACTCAACAGACAGTATTAGTAATTATTTAAAAACAAACAAACAAACCCAACAATAGAAAACACAGTGAAACAATCCCCACACTCCTGCCTGAAAAAAAGACGGTCCCCTGATGCTTACAACGCTCTTGGAACTAGAAGACTGAAATGTAAGGCAATAGGTCCACAGCCCGCTCCAGAAAGGTCTCTGCGAGCCTCTGGTTTTTGCATAGTAGTAACACAGGACCCCACCAACTTCTCAGCAGTGAGAAGTTATCAGAGTTTGAATCAGAACAGAAATGCAAAAGACCTTAAATTCCAAAGCCCCTGCCACTGATCCTGTGGAAGTTTTGCCAGAAAACTCAAACATCCCCCCATCCCCCAAACAGCTGTTGTTAGTGGGGGAAAAGGGATAAATAATAAAGCACAGGATCTAAATGTCCTAATGAAAAGGTCCCCATTACAGACCAGACCCCAAGAGTATAGCTCATCTTTAAATTTTAGGCTACAGATTCCTCCTAAGGCACACCTAGCGATCTTTTTGTGTTGGACTCTGCTGTTTAGACATGCAGTTACGTTTTCCTTCCAGGCACAAAGCTGTTCTTCAAGAGCTTCATGAAAATACGAATAATATCATGACATGCGACCAGCAGATTTCACTCTAATTTATAACCCAATTTTCTAATTCACTTGGGGCATACTCATGATCTATGGTGTTTGCTTTCCCAGTAACACACCATAGTATGTAACTATGCAGGACATTTTTTTTTTTAAGGTGGCAAAATGAATACTGTACGGACTCTAAAATTTAGAGGTACATCCACAACAGTCATGAGATACTGTGTGACAGGAAATAAATAGCCATAAAACTGTTAATTTTTATTTTATATTATGTCTACTCAATCCATAAAAGACTAGGACGTGTCACAATTTTTGTAGTTTCTAAACCATATTTTCGGAAGCACACAGGGCATTCGTGTCATGCCTACTCAATTTGTACTAGACCGTACTTGTACTTTCTACACATCAGGCTTCCCAAAATGCAAAGGGCCAATGCGGCCCAGAACTTCAGAGGCCGGTAGGTAATGTCCTAGCTCCTGCTGAATATCTGGTTTATGTCACGAGATGCAAGTTTTTACAGCAACTGTCTATTACCATGAACGTGTACGTTCTCTACAATTCAAAGTAATAAGTGCAACTTGTAAAAGTCAAGTTTTTTTTTTTATTTAATACATTCTAATCAAATAGTAACAGCAGTAAATAAACACTTTGAAAAAAACAGGCAGGTATCCCCCTATATCTGGAAGAAAATTAAGTCAAAGTATTCTACATGGTAGAAGGGAGACAACTGCTGATGTCCATGGTTAGACAATTCAAGGACAACTTGGAAATTTCTACAGCCATTTCCAAAAAAGTCAATGGCAACAGGTTGGGACACAGCTACTTAAAAGGATCAAATGTCTGTATCTACATGGTTTTATTAACAGGGATTGAGTTGCACCTGTAGAGCATGACATTCTTGTCTTTTAGCCTTAAAGGAAAAGACAGAGTCTTTTCTGTGTGCACCAGTTTGAAATGTTTCTAAAATAAGGCTACCTTAAAACGGATTACTACAGTACTCATTCACATCAGAAGAGTTCATACATGTAGTAAAAAGTCAAATATGGGATTTCATGGTCACTTTTTTGGTTGATTTGATTAATTGCATAAAACGGATAAATACTCACAAGCAGATCTGTTTAACAAAACTCCTAGGTACATCAAGAATGCAAAAAGAGAAAATGTCCTACAGGAGGCTCTGATCACCAGGCATCTAAAATTGACGCTAAACCTGGGCCAGTTGGGTTCCTTCCACTTCTTCAGTACTCCTATGTCCAGTTCTTCCCCTACTACGGGGCCTTGCACCTTCAACCTAATAGAGAGGAACCTCAGAAAGGCAAGGCATTCTGATCAAATGTTCCTTCAGCCTTTACTCACGACATTTTGTTTTTAACTCAAAAGCATCAACTGGTCTTGGTTAGCCTTAGGAAGATAAGCATCACTCGGGTGAAAAATATTCGGGGGAACTTTAAATACCTAGCTACCTCGTCACACGTTTAAATTATATTGGCTTCAGCTGTTTTTAGAATTCCGAGTAGTTATCCAGAGCAGTCACTCAAGTTTTGATTCTCTTTTACATAGCTGCATTCGGAGATACTCTATATGAGGCATGGTTAGAAAAAGAGAAACACTTATACCTGGAATTTATATTCTTCCAAGTAATCTTTTAGTCTTGTTGGTAAAGGCAGTCCCCAGACGGTACCGGTGCATTTGTTAATGGTGAGTCTACAGAGATGTTGGAGAGGTGGTGCTGACGTGTAGAGCGGTTTGGTCAGATAAAGGTGAACAGTGCCGTTCCGGGGGGCTTCTGGGCTCGTCTGCTTATCCTTGCACATCTGTACATAGTAATCGATCAGATGAACCACACTGTCAAATTGTTTAAGCTTGGACTTGACACATATGATAGAGTCCAATCTGAATTTCCCATCTTGGTACTCGATTCGCAGATTAGTTGGTCCAGCTGATGTTTTAACAGATATTGTTAGTAGGTAGTCTGAATGCGAGCTATCTCTAATCAAGAAAGTTCCTTCTGGTGCCTCTTTTAATTTCTCTTTGGCTTCATTAACAGTCATATTTCCCCAGTACCAACCTGGGGTTTTTGATCAAAAGGAAAAAGAAAAGAGGGTAAAATAGTTATTATCAAGAATTTTTAAAATAGGGCAAATACTTGGCAACAATTTTTCCAGCTCTAAGTACAAGCGTGTGAGTGAAAAGTCTACCCGAGACTACCATAAATACTTTCGGGAGAAATTTAATGAGAATGTGGGCCCATTTTCTTTTATGAATGCAAACTGAGAGCCAGTTTTCTGTTTTAAGAAGTAACTTTCGGCGGCTGTTCTTTAAATCATCTGAAGATTTTTTTCTCCTAATGAAACAAAAGAACATTTGCAATATGACACACTGGCTGACAAAGGGCGATGCTTCTGAGCACCCTTCAAGTAAAATCAAACTAAGTCAGAAGTAAATCAGAAGTTAGAAACAAAAGCCATGCCGTCACAAAAGTGCAAAACCCAACTCCAGCAATTCCAACGGGGTGAAAACAGACGCAATTGTTTGGAAGGTCGGTGTCCACCCTCCTGCCCAGATCTGCTCAGGGCTGCGCCCCGGTGCAAAGCCCTCGGAAATCACTGCTGTTTGCGCCTTTTCCAAGCGCAGTTCCGGTACAACAGCTCCTGTTTGTTGCTTTGATCACAACTACCTTAACAACAGTCACTGAGAAATGAGGGAAGCCCCAACTGATAATTAGTGCTTCAAGTTTACAATCGGCCACTCCTGGACTTTGCCCTTAGTCCAAACCCGACCACCCCCGGCGGTCCCCGGCGGTCCCGGCTGCATCGGCCCGCGCCAGCCGCGGCCTCGGCCGGGCTTCAGCAGGGACTCCGGGCCCTTCTGCACAGGAGGTCAGAGCCGAGTGCTCACCCCCGCCCCCCGCCCCTCACCCCCACCCCCACCCTCACCCCCACCCCCACCCCATTGCTCCGATACCTGCCGTCCGCGGCCCAAGGCGCTGACCGAAAGCCTGTGGGGCGGCAAAGACCCGAACTGCGAGGGACTCTTCCCTCTCCCTAGAGCTACCAAAACTTCAACTTTACCCCAAACGTAAGCTTTTAGGATCCAGATTCTGAAAGCTTCCGTGGTCCGCCGGATTATCCCCCCACCCCACCCCGATCCTTTCTTCTTTCCGACGCCGGGAGGCGACGGCGGGCCCCGCGCAGCGCAGGGCTGTCCTGGGCACCGGCAGCCGCCCCGAGGCCCGCGGGGCAGGGGTCGGGGGTCGCCGGCTGCTCCGCACCCCCCCCCCCCGCTCCGCGGCGCCGCAGTCGGTCGGGCCCGGCCACTTGGCCGCCAGGACCCCGGGCTGCCGCGGCTGCTCCGCTCGGGAGCCGGATGCGGCTGAAGCCGCGGGCAGCGCCGCCGCCACTCGCGCCCTGGCCCCGCGGGAAGGGAGGCGCCGGGCACTTCCCGACCCCCGGGCGGCCGCTCCCGAGAAGCGCCTCTCGCGCCCTGCCCTCCCCTGGGCCTCCGAGTCCCTCGAGGGCCGCTGTCCTCTCGCGTCGCCGGGGGCCGGGCCGAGCGGGCATCCTCCGCCGCTGCAGCCCGTCCTCGGTGCCCCCCGCGCGCTCCCCGCGCGCTCCCCGCCCGCAGCGCCCGCGCCGAGGCGGCCGCTCCTACCTGTGTGGCCGAGCTCCCGCAGGGCCTTCGCCAAACGCGCCGCCTCGGGGGTCGGCTCCTCCGCGGGCCCCGCGGGCCCCCACTGGCCCGGCGTCCCTTCCGCGCCATTCCCGGAGGGCTCGAGGCACCGCAGGGTCATGGGAGCGGGGTCCCGGCGGCAGACAGGTGCCCACCCGCGCTGGGGCCAGGGGCGGCACACGTCCTTCCTGGGCGTCAGAGGGGACCCCGAAACGAGTCCCTGCGGGGTATCCGAACTGCTGGAGGGGGGAGGCTGGGGTGCTTCTGGTTCTTGCTCCCCACGCCCCGGTGCGCGGATGGCAAAGTCCCCCGCGAGCGCGGTCACCCACAGTTTGCCTGCAGAAAGAAAGTACGGGGTTCGGTCGGTGCAGACTGGACCCCGCGGCTGGGGGGGGGGGGGGCAGACGTGGAAAATCCCGGGGACTCCTCCGCGTCTTTGCTCCTGCGCCATTTAACCCCCGGCATCCAGGGGCCGGCCCGGCCCAGCTGTGGAGAAAGGATAAAGAGCCCCGCAGGGACCCAAGACCCAGGAGCTGCCGAGGGGGGAGGGGTGGGGAGGGACGGGGGGGGGAACAGGGTGTCTTCCCGCCCAGGGCTGCTAGCGGAGCGCGCGGGCCGCAGAGCCTGGGCACCTGCGGGCAGGGCGGCTAAGCGGGCCCCCGTGCAGGGCCGGAGCGATGCCCCGCGGCACTCCCTAGCTCCCGACCCGCGCCGCCCGGGGGCCCCGGGACCCAGCACCCTGAACCGCCAGCCCGGGCGCCAGGAGCCGGAGCCGACGCCCCCCGGCGCGGAGGCCGCCTCGCCCCTCGCCCCCGCCCCCGCCCCCCAGCGCCCGGGTCCGGCAGAGGCGGGGGCGCCGCTCCCGGGGCCCACTGCGCGGCCGCCGCCGCCGCGGGCGCTGTCGAGGAATCGGCCCCGGCGCGCAGCCCTCGCGGGGGCTCGGAGCCGCACCCCCGGCCGCGGCCGCCCCACGCCGGGCCCTTACCTCGGCCTCGGCCGCCGCCTCCACACCAGGCGGCCTCCCCGGCGGACATGGGGCGGGGGCGCCGGGGGCCCGGGAGAGGAAGGGTGTCCGCCGAGGTTCCCCGTTGACTTTCAACTTGGGACCCAGAGGCCCGGGGATGCGCCGGGCGGCGGCCGGAGCTCTCGGCGCGCGCGCAAACCAAGGCGCGGGGATCCTCGCCTGGAAGCCCCGGGCTCCGAGGTCCCCACCCGGGGCGGCCGAGGAGGTGGGGAGAAGAAAGGGAGGAGGCCGGAGCCAGGGCGGGAGGGAGGGGCGGCGGATCAGGCTATTAGGAGGACTATTAATTGGGATGGCGGTTTGCGGCGGGGGAGGAAACTCCGGAGACTTCCCGTCGCCCAGGAGCCCCGCGAGCCGGCGGCAGCGGCGGCCGCGCGCAGAGCCGCGCCCCGGCGCCCGCCCCCGCGACCCCCCTCGGGGAGGAGCCCTCGCGCTCCCCCGACCCCTACCTGCCGCCAGCCCCCGGCCGAGCTCCTCCGGCGCCCCGGCTGCCGGCGCGCGGGGTCCTGAGGCTGTGCGCGCGGGGCTCCGGGGCGCCCTGTCCGCGGCCCGCGCAGCGCCGGGAGCGGCGGGCGGGGAGGCTCATGCTTCAAGGGAAGCCCAAGGCCCGCGAGCCGCGGGCGGGCGGGCGGCGAGACATGGCAAGAGTTAAACGTCGGTCCCCGGAGCGGGGTGTGCGCGCGACTGCCCGGCCCCGCGCGCCTCCCTCGCTCCCCGCCTCCCTCCGCGTCCGCGCCCGCCCGGCTGCTGCGGAGGCCGCTTTCCAGGAACTTTCCAGGAATCCGCCTCACGTGACCGCGGCCCCCGCTTCTGCTTTAAAGAGGCTCCGGCGCGAATGCGCAGGCTTCAGGGGAGGCGGGCTCAGGGCGCCGGGTGCGGGGCCGCCGGGTCCCCGCCGGGTCCCCGCCGGGTCCCCGCCCGCCTCCGGCCGCTCAGCGCGAGGGCTCCGCGGGGCGCCGTCTCTCCCAGCGCCCTCCTCTCCCCTGCACGTGCCGCGAGCCGCGTGGGGGAGACCAGACCGGGCGCCCCCGGCGGCGGCCCCCCTGCTCGCCAGCACGTTAGTGGAGCGACAGCGGCCCCCTTGCAGGCCCCGCGCGCCGGAGGGAGCGGGCGGGCGGCGGTGCGGGCGCCCAGGTCCTCGAAGGCGGCGGCCGGCGGCCGGGCGGAGCGCGGCGCCTCCTTAAGCGGCGCTGGCGGAGAGCGGCTCCTCCCCCAGGCGCTCCGGCCCCCTGTCTCCTCCTCTCCGCCGCCGCCGCTCCTCCGCCGGCTCCTCCGCTCCTTCCCGCCCGCAGCCCCGCTCACCTGCGCCCGCGGCGGGGCCCGGCGCCCTCACCTGCGCGCCCCCGCGGTGCCGGGAGCTCTAGTCCCGGCGGCTCCCCGCAGGCCTGGCGCCCGGGCACCGGGAATTCGTTAAGATCCCGTCACTGCCCGCGCGGAGACCCTCACCTCCTCCCACCGGGTCGGAGGCCCCTGGCCTCAGTTGGAACTCGGCGCCCGGCCTGCACGTCCGCCTCCAAAATGTGACCTACTTTAAATGTGACCTATTTTTTTTTAAAGCCATTAACACTCACGGGAAAACCGGATCCCAAATTTCGATGACCATTTTTCTTTGAAATACTATTCTATTGCATCACTGCTCAAAAGCTTGAAAGGTCAATGGCCACTTTCTGTTGAAGCAGGGGCTAAGGGGAAGTTGGGCGAGGAAGGGGGAGGCGGCGTGGGGGAGGCGCGGCTCGCGAGCCTTGCCTGGTGCGCCCCCTGCTGGCCCCGAGAGGAAACGTAGGCCAGCTTCCTGCCTTCTGGGCCAGGAGTCAGGGAGCAATGGTTTTCTCAACAATTTTCCTGCTTTTGAGTAAATAACTATGCAGACGATAGGCAAGCGAGCAAGGAAGTGAGGGGGGCATCTTCCAGCTAACAAAGGGCTTTGGCGACGTCAGAGTCATGTGCATGGAATCCAGTTTTTTTTTAGAGTCTTCCAGGTGGAGGGCGGATCTGATTCAACCCTAGTTGAAACTCCATAAAACAGCTAAATGATTTTGCCCAAGTTATTTACTGTCTTTGGACCCTCGGCCTTTTTTTTTATAAAAGAAAGGGACTGGACCCCAGTCCTGGCTCAGGGACTGAGATGAATGAATAAATCAGATTCCATGGAGAGTTTGTGTGTATAGTCTGAGGCCCAGAACCTTTAAGAACCACTAGTCATCTACTAGGGTTCACTATGTTCTAAATTATTCCATATGGCTTCTTATTCCTTGGTAGAGAATCCCAAACAAAGGGTTCTGTAGTTTAAAAGATTTTAAGCATTTTACGAAGAGAAAATAAATTTCTGTTTGTCAGCTGAATCTTCCAGCAACCTTCCTTAATGTGATTTCCTGTTGCCTCCTAACATGTGCTATTCCCTGTTTTGCACACACTTTTCCCTCCTCCTGGAATGCCCTTCCCGTATTGGGTGTGTGGCCAGCTCTCCTCATTGAGGTCGGAGCTCAGAGTCATTCCACAGACAGTATCCATTAAAAATTATGGGGATCCCTAGGTGGCGCAGCGGTTTGGCCGCCTGCCTTTGGCCGGGGGCGCGATCCTGGAGACTCGGGATCAAATCCCACATCGGGCTCCTGGTGCATGGAGCCTGCTTCTCCCTCTGCCTGTGTCTCTGCCCCTCTCTCTGTGACTATCATAAATAAATAAATAAAAATTTTTTAAAAAATTACGATAAGAGGGGATCCCTGGGTGGCTTGATGGTTCAGCGCCTGCCTTTGGCTGGGGGCGTTATCCTGGGGTTCCGGGATCGAGTCCTGCGTCGGGCTCCCGGCATGGGGCCTGCTTCTCCCTCTGCTTGTGTCTCTGCCTCTCTCTCTCTCTATGTCTATCATGAATAAATATATAAAATCTTTTTTAAAAATTACAATAAGCATAATGCCAGCTATTGGGGCACCAAACTTCGTAACAAAGTAAGATTTTGACTTTTGTTTCTGAAATGTTTCCCAGGGATGCCCAGCATTTTGTTGGTCTTTTTAATCCCCAAGAAACACATATGGGAGCATCTTAGGAAAATATTTATAGGGCCATGTTAAGTGAAAAAAAAAGAGAGAATATGAAATTGTAACTATGTTATGACTACAACATTATAACATTATGTATGCCTCCGGGCAAAACAGAAGAAAATGTGGAGAAATGAAAGCCGCTGTTTCTAGGGTGGCGGGATATGGGTGAATTTTAAAATTTGATTTTCCTTGATACATTTCCAGTATTTTTTATATAGTTATCATTTTCCAAAATTGCATGTGGATCAGGGTCTTCTTTTACTCTCAGGGAATAGAGTGCAGTTGTAGAATTTATGACCCCAGTACTGTTGGGTCTCTCTCCTGGACTCCCAGAACTGCCATTGCCTTTCACATGTCTAATAGACATCCCTGGTTTAACGTGTCCCAAACTGAGACCCGATAATTTCTTAAAACAACCCCTTTTAAGAAAAAACCAAAAGCAATTCCTCCTTCATTCTCCCCCCCATCTCTGAAAAATGCCATATCTGGTCTCCAGTTGCTCTGGCTAACAGCCCGAAAGTCATCTTGACTGCTCCTTTTCACACATCCCACGTCCTATGTGTTGGCCAATTCTTTGACTCTGATTTCACAATAAGCCCAGAATTGAAGCCCTTGCCACATTTCCACCACACACCAGTCCAAGCCTGGCTTACTAGTCTCAGCCTGGCTTACTGCTGCAGCCTCTTCCTGGCACCCCTGTCCCTCGAATGGACTCTTCCTGACAGAGAGTGAGCCTGTTTAAACCAAGTCATGGCATGTCCCTCCTCTGCTCCAGTCCAAATGGCTGCATCACACCAGACGGAATGACAATATCTGAGTAGCCACTCACAACGGCCTACAAGGTCTGGTTGCATTTACCTCCCCGATCTCATCCCCTGCTGCTCTGTTCCTTGATCACTACTTAAGACACATCGGACTCCTTGCTGTTTCCAAGACCTACTACCCTTGCTCCTTCCTCAGAGCCTTCTATGCTATCTCCTTGATCCACCATGCTCTTCCTTCAGATATCTGCATGGTTTGCACCCTCACCTCCTCAGACCTTTATTCAGTGCCACCTTCTTAGTGAGACCTTGCCTAACCACCCTCTTCAAAATCAACCTGCCCACACACACATTCCTCTTTCTTCCCTGCTCTAGTTTTCTCCTTAATGCTGATCACTATCTAACCTAGTTTATTTTTTTATTTATTGGTCTGGTTTTCTCTCTTTTTCACTCGAATGTAAGCTTCATGAGGACATGTATTTGTCTTTGCATTGTTCGCAGCTATATCTCGGCTCCTCCAAATAGTCCCCAGCATTTAGCAGGCATTCCACAGGACTGGTGAGTGGGGGAATGGATGGGTGAATGGTGCTTTAGTAGGGTGGCTTTAACGTTAAACGGCCAGCCATGGATCCTCACTGTGCTACCACTTGCTACATGACTGAATTTGGTAAAAATCTGTATCTCATATCTGTTACGTTCAGTGGGGCAGGTGCATGGCTGCAGTGGGGAACTGTCATTCCACAGAAGAGGGAAGGGAGAGTGATTTTCACAAAGCTGGGAGTTTCTTCTGTTGCCTGCATTGAGGGATTGCCAAGCCTTGGAATCTCTGTGTGCCAAAGTCAAACTGGATGTTCTTGATTTGCCATGCAGATGTTCTAATATTGGAATTGACAGGTGCTCCACACTGAGCTTTTGCCTAGCTGCAGAGAGTGTTTTAGTTTTTGTTTTAGGGGTGGAGGAAGCTATAAGATGATTGTTGGCTTTTGTGTCTGAAATACCTGTGAGCACTTTTAGGGGGCACCTGGGTGGCTCAGATGGTTGTGTCTGCCTTCAGCTCAGGTCAAGATCTTGGGATCCAGGTCATGATCTTAGGGTCCCGGGATGGAGCCCTATTGGGTTTCTAGCTTGGTGGGGAGTCTGCTTCTCCCTCTTCCTCTGCCCCTCCCTCTGCTCGTGCTTTCTCTCTCTCTCTCTTAAATGAATAAATAAAATATTTTTTTAAAAGTGTGCTTTTAATTGGACACTATCTCTTTTAAACTTTGCCATGTCACCATCACCACCACAACCACCATCACACACACACACACACACACACACACACACACACATGCACCATCCTCATGAATCCCTGTGATTCTGAAATCCACTCCACTGGAGAGCATGGACCCAGTCATACCTAGTCAATAGAAGTGTCTTATTCTCTTGGCCACAGGGTTTGTCCAGTATCACAGCCCAAGCAGATTATTTTGTTAGGATCTGATGTAAGGTGCTGTAAGAGGAATGATCCCTCCCCTTCTGAGATGATGAGCAGTCATAATGACCATGTAAGCTGACTTTTCTACTGTGGAGGAGGCCATCAAAGGATGAAAGCAACAGAGAAGAAAGGAGAGCTCAGGTTTGAGTGAGAGGGAGAGATTCTTAAGTACTTGACTCCAATATGCCTGAAGCTGCACTACCCTTGGACTAATCAGATACCGGACAGAGCCAATGCGTTAATCCTTCCCTATGTAGTTTGATTTGGATTTCTGCAATTTGTAATCAAAGACACTGTCATGGGGTGTAGTGAGTTGGATAGGAAGGGATCTGTGGGAGGGAGTGGAATAGAGACTTGAGAAGATAAAGAACAGAGCTATCTTCCATATGATGAGCATCTCTCACTTCTCTGCTGCTTCTCAATACCAGTTCCCTTTTACAATGTCCTGCTTGCTCCAGCCCCATAATGGAGGACACTCCCTGGTGTCCTGGCTGGCTTCGGGGATTGCAGAGGGAAAAGCCAGGCAGATGGCTTTCCCCTAGACTTCTAGGACCCAGGAACGTGGGAGATGGCCATGCCCTTGGTCTTTCTATGCACAGAAGTTGAGGGAAGTCATGTTCTAGGACAATAGTTGTTAATATAAAGTAACAGATATCTCAGAAATTCTGATAAAAATCTACAGGCCAGAGTTAACAAACCACCCGCCTACGGGCTACATTTGATCCCTCAGGCTATTAGGGTTGGTGTGCCAAGATTCTTTTTTAAAAAATGCGAATCAAATTAAAATTCTGGAGATTTCACTCCTAAAGTGATCCAGGTTTCTGCTTTCTCTTAACCAGCCCTAAACTCTGTCAACACTGGATTCCATTCCTTCAAGGCCCCTGTGGAAGGCACATTCACTGTAATCCCCCTGTTCACCACGGTCTTCACCATCACCTGTGGTCTCCCCAACACCGAACATTACTTGCCATTTGTCATCACCCTTGCATTTGTTGTTTCTCTTGTGTTGGAGAAGTATTTCTCTGGACCCAAGTCTCTAACAGAAGTAGGGAAATAAAAGATCCAAAGACTAGATATTTCGAGACAAATGGGAGAGACCTTATTTCTCTGTAGAAGTGAAACATACTCCTCTGTGTGTAAAAAGCAAAGTGTGGCCAGGTTCTCATACCTGACCTATTTCACTCTATGTTCCTCTGTGGCCCAGGCATTTGTGTACAGGCTCTATCTAAGACTTTCTCTGAAGAAAAATGTTCTGGAAGCATAGATTTAGGGGATCAGTTAACAATCTGAGGGCCAACTATGAATCCTGAGAGTCCTCTTGACCTCTGGTGAGAACCCTGTCCTAAGGTGGCCTCCATTGAAGTACTGCTCTAAAGAAAAAAGTCTGCCTCCAGCATTGTATGGGTGAGACTCTGTTGCAATTGGCCTATATAGTCGGAGGATCATCAGTCATATGACTTTGGTACCAGAGAAGACATTATTTCACTAGTGCAGAATAATTTTCTTTGTCTTCTTTCTTCTCCCTCATGATATCCTAATCCTCTGGCCTCCTTGTTTCTCAAACATATCAAGCCCTGCCTCAAGGCCTTTGTACTTTCCCCAATATTCTCATGGAATCACTTTGCTCAGGTCTTGGCTCAGAGAGGCTTCCCCTTTCTTACCAGTGACCATTTCTTTCTCCTGCTTTATTTTCCATCTCAGCACTTAACTATTGCCTGACATTATAATGGTTTTTGTCAATTGTTTTGTATCTCTGTCCCATTGGAACATAAGCAGGGACTGTGTGTAATCACTACTATGCCCCCAGTGCCTAAAGAAGCCCCTGGATAGTAGCTACCCAGGATAAAGTTATTGAAGGAATGAATGGATCGAATTCAAGTAAAGGAACTAAAACACTTTTAATACCTTCTTTCTGGCCTGGGTGCCTTGAGTTCTCATCTTCCCCAGTTAGATATGTTTCTTACCCTAATCTGTGGCTGAGCCTTCAGACTCTGGTCAGCTACCAAGAGGAACTTGGCTGTTTTAGAATTTCTCCTTAGTCTCTTGGAGCCTGACCTCACATCTATGGTACTTAGTAGACAGCCTGTGAGAGACTCCTCCTCTTAAGAAACATTCACGAGTACTTGTTCCAGGTCTTGTAGACAAATATAACTCAGCTCACTCTTAAGGGGGTCTCAGTTTCGGGACTCCTGGGTGGCTAAGCAGTTGAGCATTTGTCTTCAGCTCAGGGCATGATCCTGGAGTCTAGGGATTGAGTCCCACATCAAGCTCCCTGTGGGGAGCCTGCTTCTCCCTCTGCCTATGTCTCTGCTTTTCTCGCTCTCTGTTTCTCATGAATAAATAAATAAAATATATTTTTTAAAAAGTGGGAGGGTCTCAGCTTAGTGAGAGAGACACCACTGACAATTCATTCTAACAAAGGGTTAAAAGTCACGGAGAAATGCACAGACTGGTTTTGCAAACCACTAGGAAGCACCACTGCAAACCACCCTGGAAAGTCCAGAAAGGCTTCTCTAGAGAGGGGATCATGATCAAGCCCCTTCACTTCTCTGGATTCTTGTTTCCTCATGAAAAATTTGGAGCAATTATGTTTCCTTCTCATTCAGATCATCCTCTGAGCCCTTGTTCCATGACCTCCCAAAGAGCAATTGATGGTGTTATTAGACCTAAGCCTGGGCGGCTTAGGTATGTTTGACTTTCCTGAGAAATTTGCAAAGGTCAAGGCCCTGAATGATGATGTGGTAAGCAGAGCAGTCAGAAGAAATACCTGCTAGTAAATAACAAACACCACTCCTGGCTTAGTCATGGAATTCTGAGAAGCACCAGCACCCAGTGAACCAATCTGGAGATTGGCAATCACAGATGAGACTAACTTTAACCTAAGGCATGTGGCTGAGCTACAAAAGGCAAGCTCTGAATAGCACAAATAATCACCACCTCTATGAACCACAAGACAATGTCCATATACACCACACATTGAAAGGCTAGCCGATCACATATATAGTCCTTTTCTGCTAACCTAGCACATTCAAATTACGATGGTCATGCCCTGACATAACAGAAAGCAATATAATATCTTCCATTTGTCTGTATATGATGGCTTAAATCTCTCCTCATCAATATATTACAGCACACACATAATTTTATTCTTATAACACTTTGACAGTGGTAGAAAAAAATGCCAGCTTGAATGTGAATAAATTAAGTCAAAGTAGGTTATACAGTACTTGTAAACAAATTGTCCTTAGGAAAACAGTATAGGGTTTAATATGAACAAAGAAAACATTTTAAGTGCAAAAGTAGCTTGGAGGGTAAGTTGCTTTTTTTTTTTTTTTTTTTTTTTGGTAAGTTGCTTTTTAAGTAGGTCATTCAAATCATTGAAAGTGCTATTTCAACAAATATGGCTGTCATATTTTCAAAGGTTATTTATAATATTTGAACAAAAGCAAGCAATAAAGAGTTAAGGGGGAAAGTTGGTTTCCTTTGTTTTGTTTTAAAACATTCCCAATCAAGAAATTGTTATATTTCAGTATATGCCAACAATTCTAAAATAAACACAAAAGGGAAATCTTACTTCTTATAAATTTTTTTAAAAATTCGATTTAGAAATGACTCTATGAACATCACGCTGGTAGGTCCTGTCATTTTTCCTTTTGGCTTTTCCAATGCTGCCGAGAAGACTTTTTTTTTCAAGTTCTCCCTTTCTTTCCCTTCCCATTTTTAAAACAATACTTAAAAGCGGCAAATTTGTCTAACAAAATCATCAGGCCAATCCTTGTCTTTCATGAGATGGTATTTTTAGCCCAGGGTCTACCATGCCTTCTGTATTGCCACTATAGTTCCCCCTGCCACATGCTCATTATCAACCAGATAAATTATATTGTAATCTCTTGATTCCAGCTATTACATGGACAAAAATAATGATGGCATAATAAGATGGCATAGTAGATAAAGATGGGATGAATAAATAAATATCAATGATAGCAGCTGGGAAATCACAAGACAGTTGTATCATGACAACGTCTCACACAAAATGACTGCTGCAAAAGAATAAAACACCAGCTACCAAATCCAACTCAGAAGAAGTGGATAATCTGTATAGCCCTATCTCCATTTAAGAAATAGATTCAAAAAAAAAAAAAAAGATACCAGGGCAGCCCAGATGGCTCAGTGGTTTAGTGCCGCCTTCAGCCCAGGGCGTGATCCTGGAGACCCAGGATCGAGTCCCACATCGGGCTCCCTGCATGGGGCCTGCTTCTCCCTCTGCCTATGTCTCTGCCTCTCTCTCTCTCTGTGTCTCTCATGAGTAAATAAAAATCTTAAAAAAAAAAAAGAAAGAAATAGATTCCAGATTCAGAAAGCTTAACTTGTGAATTTTACCAAACACTTAAGAGATAACACCTATTCTTCATAAACTTGTCCTCAAAAATAGAAGTGGGAACATTTCACGACTCATTCCAGGAGGCCAACATCTTTCTAGATACCAAGACTGATAAGACAGAAGAGAAAACTATAGACCCACATCTCTCAAAAGCATAATAACAAAATATTAACAAATTGAATCCAGAAAACATAAAGGAGGTAATCTATGGATGATCCATTTGGATATATTCCAGGAAGGTGAAGTTGGTTCAGTATTCAAAATCAGTCAGGAATTCACAATCTCAACAGACCAAAATAGTAAAATCCTATCATTATCTCAAAATATGTAAAAAAAAAATCATTTACAAAATTCAACATCCATCCATCATAAAACAAATTTCAGCAAACTAGGAATAGAAGGAAACTTCCTCAATCTGATAAACCTATCTACAAAAAAAACCCCCAACTGACATCATTTATAATGGTGAAAGATTAAATGTTTTCCCCCTAAGATTGGGAACAAAGCAAGAACGTTTATTTTTACAATTCATTTTCACCATTGTGATGGAGATCCCAGCCTGTGCATTAAGACAAGAAAACAAATAAAAGTATATAGATTGTAAAGGAAAAAGTAAAAATGTCTTCAATTGCAAACAGCATAACCATCTACATAGAAAATGCTAAGGAATCAAAAATACAAATAGTTACTATAATAAATATGTGGGTTTAGCTAGGTTTCAAGATATAAGATCAGTACAAAAAATAAGTTGTTTTTCTATTTACTAGCAACAAACTACTGGAAATTGAAAATGTTAGAAATATCATCTATGATAGGTTCAAAAGCATGGAATGGTTAGAGATAAATGTAATCAAATATGTGCAACACCTACCTGTACATGCACATTAAATTTTTAATGCTGAGAAAAATTAAGGAAAATTAAATAAATTAAGAGAGAGATCATGCTCATGGATGGGAAGGGTCAATATTGTGAAGATATCATTCTCCCTAAATCAATATATAGATACAACATAATCCTAAAGCAAACCTCAACAGCCTTTTTTATTATGTTGTAGAAATCAACAAACTGATTCTAAAATGTATTTGGAATTGCAAAGGACCTAGAAATCATTTTTGAAAAAAAATAACAAAGGTGGAAGATTCACTCTATCTGATTTGAAGATTTATTCTAAAGCTATAGTAATCAAGACAGAGTAGTACTGGTCTTAAGATGGACAATACAGGGGCACCTGGGTGGCTCAGAGGTTGAGCATCTGCCTCCAGCTCAGAGCATGATCCTGGGGTCCTGGGATGGAGTCCCACATCAGGCTCCCCCAGGGAGCCTGCTTTTCCCTCTGCCTGTGTCTCTGCCTCTCTCTCTGTGTCTCTCATGAATAAATAAATACAATCTTTAAAAAATATAAAGGTGGACATACAGATCAGGGGAATAGACTAGAGAGTCCAGAAAGAGATCTACTGAAGTATAGTCAAATGATTTTGAATGAAACTGCCCAGGTAATTCAATGAAGAAAGGATAGTTTTTTGACAAATGGTGCTGGAACAATTAGACATCCACACACCAAAAAAGTGAACCTTAACCCTTACTTCACACCATACACAAACATTAATTTTAAATGAGTCGTAGACTTAAATGTAAGAGACAAAACTATAAAACTTCTGACAAAATATAGGAAAAAAATCTTGTTACCTTGGGTCAGGCAAAGGTTTCTTAGATAGGACACAAATATCATAAACAGTGAGAAAAAATTGATGCATTGGATTTCATCAAAATGAAAAATTTCTCCTCTTCAAAAGATAATGTGAATATATCTCAATAAAACTGTTTTAAAAAAGATAATGTTAAAAAAATTTTTTTAAACCACAGACTTGGAAAATTATCAGAAAATTTTATATCTGATAATAGGTATTCTAGATCCAAGAATACTCCTAAAGAACCTTTACAACTCAATGAGAAAAATATAAAAATCCTACTAAAAAGTGATCAAAATATCTAAACAGACACTTTCATCCCAGAATATGTATAAGTGACAAATTCATTAAGCATTCAAGTTATTCAATTTAGAATAATTTCAATTCAATTCGAGTTAATTCAATTCAATAAGAATTCAATTCAATTCATTAAAAATTCAAGTTATGAATTTAGAGAACTCTAAACTAAAACATGATAAAATACCATTGCACACCCACTAGAATGTCTAAAATTTAAAAGATTGACATTACCAAACATTGGCAGGCATATGAAGCAACTGAAACTCTCAGATTGCTGGTGAGAACAGAAAATGGTAAACCCACTTTAAAACAACTTAGTGGTTTCTTATAAAATCAAACATACACTTGTTATGTTTAATAGCAATACCACCCCCAGGTATTTATGCAAGAGAAATGATTTTGTATGACCACACAAAGGTCTATACATGAATATTTATAACAATCTTAGTCATAATAGCTAAAGACTGGAAACAGCCCAAATGTTCAGCAATAGATAAATAGATTTAAAAAATCACAGTACAACCAGACCATAGGATAATGCTCAGTAATTAAAAAAATAAAGAAAAAAGCAAACTGCTGACACGTGCAACAATATGAATTAGTCTCAAGAGCAATATGTTAAGTATGAGAAGCCAGGCACAAAAGGCCACATATTCTAGGATTCCATTTACATGACTTTCTGGAAAACAGATCAAATCTTGTCAGGAAATGGGAGTGGGTGAGCAGACCACACGAGAGCATGAGGAGACTTTTGGAGTTGGTAGAAAGATTTTATATCTTGATTAAGGCAGTAATTATGTGACTGTATACAATTGACAAAATTTGTTGAACAATACAATCTAAAGGAGTAAATTTTATTTTATGTAAACTATTCCCCCAAAAAAACATGAGTCTTAAAAAGGTAAAACTGAGGGGTACCTGGTGGCTCAGTCAGTTAAGAGTCCACCTTCGGCTCAGGTCATGATCCCAGGGCTCTGGGCTCAAGCCCCTCACCGGGCTCCCTGCTCAGTGGGGAACCTGCTTCTCCCTTTCCCCTGCTTGTGCGTGCATGTACTCTCTCTCTCATCAATAAATAAAATCTTAAAAAAGAAAGATATGAAAAATGACAACTTGGAGAGGAACAAAAAAAGGAGGAAACACTAAAAATCTTACATTATGGGATCCCTGGGTGGCGCAGCGGTTTAGCGCCTGCCTTTGACCCAGGGCGCGATCCTGGAGACCCGGGATCGAATCCCACGTCGGGCTCCCAGTGCATGGAGCCTGCTTCTCCCTCTGCCTATGTCTCTGCTCTCTCTCTCTCTCTCTCTCTCTCTCTCTCTCTGTGACTATCATAAATAAAAAATCAAAATAAATAAAAAATCAAAATAAATAAAAAATAAAAATCTTACATTATTCAGTCTAAGAAGTCACTGTACCTGGAAAATTCCATCACTGAATAACCTTCCTTCCCTCTAACCCACATTTTGGCACTGGTACAGGGCTCACCCTAGAAAGACAAATAAGAAAGTTAAGGATTTTTTTTTTTTTTAAATCTCTACAACTTAAAGGTCTAGACACACACACACACACACACACACCCATCCCAACCACCACCTTAATTCAGGTGATTCAAGAAAGAGAATAGTTCAGGGTTAGTGAAATTACAGGTGAGAAAAGATAATGACTTACCTTTAGTACAAAAACAGGTTGAAAAATATCACTCTTACTAGATCTTAAATGCTATCACGGCAAAAAAGAACATGGGACAGGGGTGATAATCATGTTGCAATATATAAATGTATCAAATCAACACGTTTCTACCCTAAACTTAGACATTATATGTCAATTATATCTCAATTTTTAAAAATAAAAATAAACAAATAAAAAACAAAACTAGCACTCTCGCGTTCTCCCAGAGAGGCTGAAGTCGTTTACGAATGTTAATGTTAGCCCCTGATAGTTCTGCAAGTGGGCAGAGTGCAGGTAGAGCAAGATTCTGTAGAGACTGAATCGTTTTGACCCAGGGGGAGAAGTGCCTGGATTTACGTGTTGCAGAGATCACTCTGGTGGTCGTGGTAGGGAAGCTGAATTTGATCAGGGTAAACCGATTTCAACTGGTTGTTGAAATCATCCCTCAACATGTGATCAAGTCCCTCACTTGGGGCAATTAGAGGTCTCAGTATTAGGGGCAGCAACCCAGTAAGCCTTGGACATTGGCTGAATGTGAAGGGCAGAGAAAGTGGCTTTGGGGATCACAGTAAAGTTTCTGACTTGGTGGGGGATGTTACACCACCAGAACCTGGGAAGCCAGGCCAAAGGGCACGCTTGGAAAGAGGAAGTGCTCCCATGTGATGCTTGTCCCTGGTGATCTGGGTGTTTCACCTTGACTTTTCCCATTGGTTTTTCCTCCCCTGCCACAGGCAGCATTGGGGGCCCTTCCTTTCTACTCTCACATGATATTAAATAATCCAAAAAAAGAGAGTATCTGTTTCATGTTCATCTTTCCTGCCTCAGTAGAAGCCACTCAAGGGCAAGACCTGTGTCTTCTCCATTTTTGATCAAGTCCAAACTCCTTCTGTCAGCTTACCAGGTGTATATGACCTTGTTCCTATGTCCCGCCTTCTCCACTAAGCCTTCCCTTTCTCACCTGCCAATTCTATGACTGTACATTGCTAGGGCCTTTTCTCACCTTTAATTTCACTGACCTCTTAATCATACTTCAGGTCTCAGCTAAGCCATATTTCCCTTGGGGAAGGTTCCAGAACCACCCAAGTCTGGGGACGCCTCCTGAATGTTCCCACAGCATCTCTACTTCTGGGTACATTAACACCCACCACTTCATTATAATTACTTGTATTCCCCACTAGCCTTAAATTCCATAAACCAAAGACCACATTTTGTCTGAGTAGCAATATCACTAACAGCAGTAATAAAAATACAGGCTAATGTTTATTAGAAGTATGCCTGTTAGATAGAGAGTACCTAAGTGTTTTGATATATTAACTCTTTAAAAAAAATTAAGAGATTTTATTTTTAACCAATCTCTATACCGAGCATGGGGCTCAAACCCACAAGCCTGAGATCAAGAGTTGCACGCTCCCTGATATCGTAGCTCATTTAGACTTCACAATTGTAGGTAGAGCTTATTACTCAAGGAAGGCCCTATTATTATCATATTTCACAGATTAGAAAGCTAAAATCCAGAGAGCCAAGTGACTTGCTTGAAGTCAACGTTCTAAGAGTGCTAATAAACAACAGCTATTCAGCATGCTGCCCAGCAAAGAAAAGATGTTCCATAAATGTTTGCAGAATTGATTTGAGGTGAGGAGGTTGTACTTGAGCTGGCAGCTCCTATCTGGCAGGGAAGAGAGGGCAGGGCAGGCAAACTCAGAAACATCGTGTACCCACACCAGGCTAACGTGCAGGGACACGATGGTCAAAAC
Source organism: Vulpes vulpes (assembly GCF_048418805.1). NCBI lineage: Eukaryota > Metazoa > Chordata > Mammalia > Carnivora > Canidae > Vulpes > Vulpes vulpes. The sequence continues at coordinate 71,448,493 of NC_132789.1, read as the reverse complement.
ACTCTCCAGCAAAGCTGCTCTAAGGCCTGAAGAAGGGGCTCCTGCCTCTCAGGACAGCTCCAGAAAGATTTTGATTTATTATTCATTTTATTTCTAGGAGCCATACTCTAGACACAACCCTGGAATCCTCCTTACTGATTTATCTCACCCTGAGATGACCTATGGCCTGGGAACCCTCCCACCCCCTCACCTCCCAAAATTATTCCACACCCTACCTCACCCCTTCTTCTAGTGGCTCTTTCTTGTGTGCATGGTATATGATTTTCCTGGATAGCTACTGAGGTGAGGACACACCACGGTGAACAACAGGGGTGCCCCCGATGAGGTGGTTCACTCTGGGAGTATCTTTTGTGACACCCCCATGCTGCGGTCTTGTGCTTCTGGAAGTTGTAATCTGGTCTAGATTAAAGAAAGTGGCACGTTTCCATTCCCTCCTGAAGGAATAGGACAGAGTGGCAGTGAGAATTGGATCTCCATCCCCAGGGCTTATTTGTCCTACTCTGAATAAATAACTCCTGGATTCCAAACCCCACTCACTTGCTGAGTGACCATTAGCAAGTTACTTAACTCTCGGATCTCAGTGTCCTGAAGTAGAGATAATCCTCCCTCATAAGAATGTGGTGAGAGGTAAGTAAGACGGTGCCTATGAAGATTATTTCTTCATAAATTGTAAAGCTTGGGCCAAAAAGTCACAGCACCTGACACATAGTAAGTGCTCAAGGTTTTGTTTTTCTATGAAGGATGATAGTCTCACCTCCTATACCAGGACTTCATTTTATTTTATTTTTTAAATTTTATTTATTTTTTATTTTTGTTGGAGTTCGATCAGGACTTCATTTTAAACCTCATTTTTTGGGGGACGCCTGGGTTGGCTCAGCAGTTTGGTGCCTGCCTTCAGCCTAGGGTGTGATCCTGGAGACTCGGGATCCAGTCGGGTTCTCTGCATGAAGCCTGCTTCTGTCTCTCTGCCCGTGTCTCTGGCTCTCTCTCTGTATCTCTCATTAATAAATAAAATCTTTTTTTAAAAAAAACCCTCATTTTTGGCTTAATTTTTAATTCTAGGAGCCCTCCAGATGTTCTCCCTTGGATCTTCCTCGGTGTTGAGATACCCATCACGTCAACTCTGCCCTAAACATTTTGCATTGCATCACTGTGATGGTTGGATCGTATAGGTCGACTTGACCGGGCAGAGAAACACCCAGATACCTGATAAAACATTCTTTCTTGGTGGGCCTGTGAGAGTGTTTCCCAAAGAGATCAGTGTGGGTAGACCTAGTGAAGAAGATCACCCTCTGCCTCTCATGTGGGTGGGCATTGTGGAATCTGTTGAGCGCCCAAACAGAACAAAAAGGCGGAGGAAAGGAGAATTTGCTCTCTGCCTCAGCTGGAAAGTCCACCTTCTCCTGGGACTCAGAACCATCTCGTATCCCAACCCCCTTCCTCGGGCCTTTGGACTTGGACTGAATTACCCCAGTGGCTTTCCTGGTCTCCAGGTTACAGACAGCAGAGTGTGAGGCTTCTCAGCCTCCATACCCATCTGAGCAGACTTACACATCTATCTTCTAGTGCTACTGTTTCTCTGGAGAACCCTAATACACTCATCTTATGTCTTACTGGAATCTTGAGGCAGGAGCATCCTGGATGATTGTTCCATGGAACCTCTTTTATTTTGGAGGGAAGAACTACCATTTGAATGACAGCCACCTATTGATTTCAGGGGATAAGCTCACATCCCATGGGAACTTCCACCAACACTTTCCTCTCTTCCTTGGAATGCAACTTTATAATTGGTACTATTGCGTTCTGTCCAGATTCCCTTTGCCCCACTGGCAGGCCTAGCTGCAAGGATTGGACACTCTGGGCTTACAACTGTACCCTTCCCTGCACACTTGCCCTTGACCTACAGGAGCCTCCTTGCCCAGGAATATCTGGGAGGTTATTCTACGCTCCCCTGGTCCCTTACTGCAAGCTGGAACAACTTTGTCATACTGTGTGGTGTTTTGTGACTCCACTCCTGACACCAAATACGTGGCTTTTGCCTAACACCAGCCAATCCTCCAACACCAACTGGGTGTCCCATGATTCAATTCAATCCTAATACTATATCTATACCTGGGGTTAGTTAACATGAGATCCTATAAGTGAAAGAGCTCAGTCCTACAAGATTGCCCCCACTCCAGATGCCAGCTGCAAGTGGGGCCCCCAAGTGGCAGGCACTTCTGCCTAACTGACTACAAATTTGGGGGCTCCCATGATGTCCCCCACCAGGGTCCGATAATTTATTAGGACAACTCCCAGAGCTTCAGAAAGTGCTCCACTTACTATTACAGTTTATTGTAGAGGATGCAAATGAACAGCCAGATGGTGAGGTACACAGGGTGAGATCTGAAAGGCTCCCTAGAGCAGGAGCTTCTCAGGTTAAGGGTAGGTAGATGTGTTCACCAGCCCAGAAGCTCCTCAAACCCCATGGTTCAGGGGTTCTGCGGAGGTTTTGTTCCATAGGCATCATTGAGTCAATCGTTGGCCATTGGTGCCTGACCTCCATCCCTTGCCCCTGTGCCCTCCCCAGAGGTGGGGGAGCAGGGTGGAAAGTTCTAACCCTCTACCCGTGTGACTGCCTTTTCTGCAGACCAGCTCCCATCCTGAAGCCTGCTAGCCCCACCCCCTGGCCCCCCAGGACTCATCTCATCTGCAAATAAAAACAAAAGATAATCATTTCTAAGGGTTTGAGGAGCTCTGTGCCAGACACATATTCTTTATCATATCAGAGGCAGCAGCAAGCATCCTTCTGAGATCCTGGTGGGATCGGGCTGAGGCTGTACCCACCTCTTTGCCCAGCTTCTCCCCTGCCCGGCCCCATTTCACTCACATCTTCAACAGTTTTGCTCCCAAAACTCTTTGTCAATAAAGCAGTCACACAAAAGCCCTGCACTTAGTGCTGCTTCCGCAGACTCCAATCTAAAGCACACCTGCAGCTTTCAGCTCCTCACAGGTATTCCCGTGTCTTTTATGTGAATTTTGGCCGGGCCTTCCTTGGGATTAAATCCCGATCTAATTTATCTTTGCCTTCCTGTGCCACTTGTGCCACTCCCGACACGATTGTCGGGAAATTTTGTGTATTTCCTAGTTTGGGCTCATTCACATGGCTGGACAGAACTGTTAAGTTACCGACTGTTTTCTCTAATTGCCGTTCTGCACGCCCACCCCCAAAACCTGGCACACGAGTGGTTTGATTCTCCCCGGGAAGACGGAGGATTCGAGAAAGAGGGCAGAGGATTTCGAGAAACGGCTGGAGAACAGGCCCCTGTGGAAATACCTCCAGGCCAGTTCCGCCCAGTGCCAGACACAGAAAAGGCGGCTCCCTGCCTCGAGTATTTTTGTTCTTTCCAACTTCCCTGCCCGATCAAGTTAAATAGTCCCTAAAAGCAAATAAATGTGGCAAAGATAAAACAAATATTTTTTTCCAATTGGATTGGTTCATTCCAATGGGTTCAGAGGAGAGAGAACCAGAATGTTTTGATTAAATCAGATGTTGCCATGAAATGATTTGCTTGTTTACCACCAAGCTGTCTTATGTCTTGTCATTATCTACCAAAATGGGAATTCTTGGTATTATTGAGTGGCTAGCCTTGAAGGGGACAATGACAAGGTTCTTCAACCTAATGTTGTTATAAACATTGTTGTTAGGATGTTACAAAGTGTAAAAAGCACGGAATCAGAGGCGACAGGCAAGTACAACCTGGGCTCTCTGTATCCCGTTGACAAGCCGGTGTGTTTCTGACAGCTAAGTTGTCCATGTTCTTTCCTTTTTATATATCGTACGTGCATCTCGCCCAGGCACTACCATGAGGTAACCTCCTGGCAGAGGAGGGGGGTAATGCTTGGGTGATTCTCAGGGTGTGGAGACCACAGTTCCTCCTGACCTAAAAGGTCTTCAAGGTCCTGACTTGGGGCCATTGACTTGATGGTGGTGGTTGTTTAGTTATTAATCACCCAGAGTGATGGTGACCCTGTGCGACGGCTAACGGTGGTGATGACAGATAACATTTATTGGATCTGTCAGGCCTTGTTCTAGGACTTTACTGATTAATGCCCCCATCACAACTCTATGAGGGAGGGAACTCTAATATCATTATATGGCACTCGCTTTGGCGGCACCTACATAATATCATCATTTTACACATGAAAAAACTGGGCCTGATAGATGTTAAGTGACTTGCCTAAGCATAGAGGTTCTAAGTGACAGAGCCAACCTTGACCTCACACGTTGTGGCTCTAAACCCAAGGGTGAGAGATCACCACATACCATCAAGTAGTGTTAGTCGTACCAGCAACCAATAACATTTGAGTGTTAATCATATGCCAGCCATGATGCTACTAGTTATATGTATCAGCATCAATCTTCATAAAGCCTCGATCAGATAGATATTTATCATCCTCTTTTTACTGAGACACAGAGAGGTTAAGTAACTTGCCTGAGGTCACCAGCCAGTCAGTGAAGGAACAGGCTTCAAGTCCATGTAAGACGCCTTTGGAGGTAACACTCTTAGGCTTTTCTGCTCTTGTTTATGGTTACCATGAGCTTTGGTTTTGTGGAACAGGTGCAGGCTGCTATCGGCAACACTTTGTAAAGTCCTGTCTGTTCTGCTCCCCTGGGAAGACACCGAGAGAGCCACAGAACAAGACCAGAGACTCAGGCTGAGGTACACATCTGTTCTGGTTGTTTGCCAGCCCAGCATTTCCACCTCATCTTGGTAAGAGCAGTCTAGTTTCCTGTTGGGGAATGTATTCATTTTCTGTTGTTGCTGTAACAAATGACCATTAACTTGGTGGCTTAAAACAACACAAATTTATTATCTTGCCATTCGGGAGGTCAGCTGTCCAAAATAGATCTCACCAAACTAAAGTCAAGGTGTCAGTAGGGCTGAATTTCTCTGGGAAGCCCTCAGGGACAATCTATCCCTTTGCCTTTTCCAGTTTCTAGAGATGCCTGCATTCCTAGGCCTCTGGTTGTGCTCCTCCATCTTCAAAGCCAGCAACATCAGGTCGCATCCTTTCTGTGCTACCACCTGTCTGGTTGCCCCTCTTCTGCCACCTTCTTCCACTTACGACCCTGTTGATTGTATTGGGTTTACCTGCGTAATCTCCTTAGTTTAAGGAGCTGACTGGTTACCTTAATTCCTCCGTGCCACGTAACCTAGTCTTAGTTTCTCAGGGTTAGGGGATCGACCCCCTCTGGGGTGGTACCTCCCACAGGAAACCTCTTCTTTTCACTCTTGGATCATATATCTTGAGTTAGTCCAACCCAACAACCCTGACTCAAAGGATGGGTTTGGGACTTTACCGGGATTCTTGGAAAAGAGGGGGCCTCCTTACCACCCCCTCAAATTGTGGATCATAGCTCCTCTGCTCCAAAGGTGGCTCAGCAGTGGGGCCTCTGCCCTTTCTGTACTGGCTGTTAGGTATTGACAATCCTCCCTGCTGCTGGGGCTCACGAGCCAGTAGCTGCTGTGCCCACCTTCACCAAAACCTGGGACGAGTGTTACTAAAATAATGAGGCCTCTTCCTCTTGCAGCATCTTCAGGAAGCTACTATATGGTACTTAATGTCTAAAAAACAAAGACAACTAGCATAAGGTCCCTTTAATGCTATCCAGCTTAGCACCGTTTAGTACTTTGTTTAGTACTTGCTGGCTTGATTTGAGCATCAGGATTGAACACCAGTGTTCAGCATTTGGACTCCTCTTTAGCCTGTTCTTTGTCATTCTCAGCATCCTGAAAGTTTTTTAAAATGCAGTAAAATATCTGTTTGCTAGGATCCACTTGGAGGACATGTTACTAGTTGGGCTTCTGCTATGTGGACACCATGTAACAAATGACTCCAAATTCTCTGTGGCATATCAGACGAATTTCTTTTTCTTCCTACCAGGGCCATAGGGCTGCTGGGATAGCTCTGCTTTGGGCCACAGATTGGGATCAGGTCCACTCCACATTTCTTTCATTTTCCTTGGACCAGAAGGTACCCAGGACAGTTCTTCCCATGGTGGAGGACAGGACAACAGGGGCCAAGCCAAACTACAGGAACACATTTAAAGTCTCTGCTTATCTCATGTCCACTAATATATTCCACTGGCCAAAACAAGTTATATGCCAAGTCCACCATCAGTGCATGGGTAAATATACTCTGCTCTCTCCAGTGAGGGGTGGGGGGGCACTATTGAGCAACATGGCAAAGACTGGATCCTATCACTGACACCCTCCATTTTGATATTTCCCTCTTCTTTTGTGAAAAAAAGAGAAAACTGCATGAAGTGGTTATTTCAAGGATTTCTGCAAAAATTTTCTGAAAGCTATTTCCAGAAGTTCTCAGGATTACTAAGATTTCATTTCATCTCCTGCCTGTAGGTGTGACTTCATGGACCTCATGCAGGAGCACAGGGCCCCACATTCAGAAGGACCCCATACTTGGTTTAATGCCCTGCTGTCACGGTCTCCAAGTTTTTAATACTTTTTGAACAAGGAGCTCTAAATTTTCATTTTGCACTTGTTCCCACAAATTATGTATCCAGTCCTGTCTATTCATGCTAAATGTACGGGCCCAGAAAGTGAGGATTAATACTCAGAATGCCGATCCTTAGACCTAGAGATGCCAAAATGATCCCAAATCCAATTCTAATAACCATGTTCCTTCATTCATTCAACGATGTTTACTGGGTGCTGTCATAGTTCTAGATTTGGAAGATAAAACCCTAAACTAAACCAGCTCTGCCCTCATTTATTTACACTGTGCCATACTTCCTGTTATCTGCCCACTGGACAGATGACTTTCATGTGCGGCTATTAAGGCAAAATCTGACGCAGACACATGTAACAGAGTGTGCCATAGATAACGTGGGGTGGGGGTCACACACAAATCCCCACAGTCAGCAGAAGCTCCATGCGACCCAATCTCTCCCTTCCAAGGAAACAAATCAAAATGCAAGAGTAAGAGTGATAATATCAGAGAGCTCATCTTAAACCCACTCTGGATTGTAAAGATAACAAATCTTTCACAACGTGGCTGCTTTAGATATTGTTCTAGTCCCTAAGTGGCAAAAAGACAGATTCATTTTAGAAAGGTTTTCAACCATAAAGACTGAAGTCAAAGAGCAAACCAAGTTTCTCGTTAACATTTCCCAGGGGCTCTGCAAATATCGTGAGAAATGCCACTTCGTGACAGCTTCAGCCAAACACCAGCCCCATCCTTCAAGCAAGCTGCTTACTCTGGTGTTGCTCAGAGGAGTGGAAAGATGTCAGATTGCTGATCTGCTTGAAAGATCAGAACAGGTGTATTTCATGCTCAAGCATCAGGGATCCTGCCCCAGAAAAGAATCATTCTCTCACTGGCTTGCTTTACAAAAATTCATGCCCTTGGGCCCAAAACTCCTACTCCCCCTCACCCTAAACTAGACTCTGCTTCCAAGCAAGCCCAGCTGGAGCGAGCATGTTAACCACATGCACATAGGCCTTCCTGAGACAGATGGCCAGTAGCTCTGTCAGACTGTGTTCTCCCGGGCTCCTGAGACCAACATTCTCAAACGTTAAACTGCACCAGGATCACCCAGGGGGCTTGTTAAACACAGACTTTGGGGTTCCACCCTAGAGTTTTTGATTCAGTAGGTCTTGCATGGGTCCTCAGATTTTGCTTTTCTTTTTTTCTTTTTTTTTTAAGATTTTATTTATTTATTAATGGCAGACAGAGAGAGAGGCAGAGACACAGGCAGAGGGAGAAGCAGGCTCCATGTAGGGAGCCCGACACGGGACTCGATCCCAGGTCTCTAGGATCACACTGAAAGCTGAAGGCGACACTAAACCGCTGAGCCACCAGGGCTGCCCAGATTTTGCTTTTCTAGAAAGTTCCCAGATGCCTGATGCTGCTGGTCTAGGTACCCGCCTTTAAGAAGTACTGCTTTTAGGGCCTTGCCTCTGGTCCTCTGTCTGTGCAACACTGTCCTTGGAGCTGAGTATGTTCCCAAACAGACCTTAATTAATTCTCTGGCTTCTGACCAGTCCTGCTTTGACTTTCCTCAATTCCAATCCATTCCTCAACTCCATGTGCTAGTCCCTGTGCCCCACATTCTACTGAAAGTGTTTTTTTTTTTTTAAGATTTTATTTATTTATTCATGAGAGACACACACAGAGAGAGAGAGAGAGAGAGAGAGAGAGAGAGAGAGAGGCAGAGACACAGGCAGAGGGAGAAGCAGGCTCTATGCAGGGAGCCCGATGTGGGACTCGATCCCGGGTCTCACACCCCTAACGCAATGCAAAACCACTGCACCACCGGGGCTGCCCCACTGAAAGTGTTCTTGCTGACATTATAAATGATACACCTGCTACCAAATTTCAGAGACAGGGGACATCACACTTGGGTGTCGCACCAGCTGCATCACAACTCAGCATGTCCAAATTGAACTCAGCGTCTTCTTCCCCACAATGTTCGACTGGTGTCTAAGCCTGCTCAGCTGCACATGATAACACACCATTGAGCTTCTTTGCAGCAGCTGCCCCTCCCAATTAGCACAGTGCAGGTGTGATTTCCAAGCCCAAACCTCCTGACACCCTGATTTGGGACTTCTGGCCTCCAGAACCAGGAGAAAATAAATTTCTGTTGTTTTATTTTTTTAATTTTATTTATTTATTCATGAGAGAGAGAAAGAGAGAGAGAGGCAGAGACACAGGCAGAGGGAGAGGCAAGCTCCATGCAGGGAGCCCGATGTAGGATTTGATCCCAGGACTCGATCCCGGGACTCCAGGGACATGCCCTGGGCAGAAGGCAGGCACTAAACCACTGAGCCACCCAGGGATCCCCAATTTCTGTTGTTTTAAGCACTCCCCACCCCCACACCACCACAGCTGGTGGTAATTTGTTATAGCAGCCATTGGAAACTAATACATCCTGCTTCCATTCTAACAGGGGCGATGGTGATGGAGGGGCTACCCCACTTTGGAGATTTGACCTAAGACATAGAAAGGAGGAAATTTCTAAGCTTTCTCAGGGTGGGTGTGGTGCTTGAAAAATAATCTAGGCACCAGCCTCTCCAAAATGAAGACAGTCACCATTTTGGCACAGATACTTATCCATTAACATAGGACTATCTATCTCTTACACCAGTCCTATTTAGTACCCTGAAGTATTAGGGCATTCTGTAACTGGTAGGAGACAGGCTTTCTTTGTAGAATAAATCATGAAAAAAGTTCTACTTTCATTGACCATCTCCTCTCCCAGAATGTTTAAAATTAATTTTCTTTGTAATTTCTGATAGTAAGTACTGATAGCAAATTTCCTTACCAGCTTTTGTAATCCCAGAGCCGTCACAGAACTTCCATTGCTGTAGGCAATTGTTCTTTTACACGGCTGTGATGACGTCAGCGACTACGAGGGGGAAAAAGAAACAACAGGAAATTCAGTTGTTAACTGATAGATGAAGGAGGAACTGGTTTTTAAATAACTTCCCTTAACTAAGCAGCATTCTCAGTTACTTGGCTTTATTTATTCAGACTATTTATTTATATTAAATCACTTGAAGTATAAGTCCTGAGTCAGAAAATCAGGGCATATACACAGAACCCACCACTTTGGGGCCCTAGGTCATACTGCCTCATGACAGGCATGGCAGAGGGAATAAGAAAGATCCAGGCACAGGGCATTGAGATCATTTTTAGAAAGAAGGACAGAAAGAGAGAGAAAGAAAGAAAAGAAGGAAGAAAAAAGAAGAGAAAAGAAACCCAGATGGCTAATGAACAGTTGAATGAGGCAACCTCACTAGTTATATAAGTCAGGGTTCTCCAGAGGGGGGAAAAAAAAATAGGGCATGTGTATATTTAGAAAATAGAATTTTATTTTAAGGAATTGGCTCATGCCATTGTGGGGACAGGCAAGTCCAAAACATGCAGGGCAGGACAGCAGGCTGGAGTCCCAGGAAGTTGACTGAAGTCTTTTCTCTGAAGGCTGTCAACTGATTGGATAAGGCCCCCCCACATCATGGAGGGTAGTCAACTTTACTCAATATCCACTGGTTTAAATGTTGATCTCCTCTAAAATATGCATTCACAGCAGCACCTAGACTGGTGTTTGACAAAAAAGCGGCACCATAGCCTAGCCAGATTTTTTTTTTTAAGATTTTATCTATTTATTTGACAGAGAGAGAAAGAGGGAACACAAGCAGGGGGAGTGGCAGGCAGAGGGAGAGGAAGAAGTAGACTCCACGCCGAGCAGAGAGCCTGACTCAAGGTCCTGGGATTAGGACCTGAGCTGAAGGCAGACACCTAACTGACTGAGCCACCCAGGTCCCCCAACCTAGCCAAACTGACACATAAAATTAACCATTGCATTAATAACAAAGAAGCAAATATAATTGACAATAAGCTATTTTTCACCCAGTAGGTATCCAGAGATTGGAAAGAACTGCATCTTTTGTTGAGAGAGAACAGAATACCTGTACACCAGTGCTGGAGGCAGAGACACCAAAACTTCTCCGGTGGGTAGTTTGGTAGTATTGAAATGTTAACCATGCATACCCTTTGACCCCACAATTCCACTTCTAGGAGCTTACACTGAGAGAATATTCAAATAAGTACAAAGAAGTAGGTACATGTAGATGGGCCAGAAATGTTACATATAATGATAAAGACAACAACAATAACTGGAAGCAGCTTCAATGTCCACAGATGGTGAGCAGATTAAGTAAATTATAGAATAAACCTTAGACTTTGGAAACAGTGAGGATAGTCTATATTCCAAACATGAAGTGATCTTATAGTATGATGTTGTGTAAAAAAGCAGGTTTCAGAACATCACATAGTCTGATTTTATTTATGTGCAATTGAGTAAGTAAATTGATGTATTTCCTAGAAAAAGACATTTACCAAAATCTTAAATGTGCTTATCTCTGGATGGTGGGATTTCAGGTTATTTTTGTAACTCTTGGGGGCTTATTATGTGCCAGGCATCTTTTTTAAGTATTTTACATGGATTAATTCATTTAATAATCTGTATTATTTGCATTTTTTTAAAAAACACAAAATCATGTATCATTTTTTTCCCCAAAAACTACAAAGCAGATTTTTAAAATATCCCTTCCATCCTCCTACATGAGAGGGAGCCCTTGTTTCTTAAGACCCCACAACCTTGGAACCACTGAGTCTGAAACTGCTCTATGTAGATCTCACCAAATGTTACTATTGGGAATCTCCCCATTTTGAAAAAAAAAAATTGACATTCTCTCATTGTTATCGGACTGGGGTTTTTTTCTAAGATATTTGTTTGAGAGAGAGAGAGAGAGCACAGAGGGAGAAGCAGACTCTCCGATGAGCAGGGAAAACAATGTGGGACTCATCCCAGGACCCCAGGATCATGACCCGAGCCAACAGCAGACACTTAACCGACTGAGCCCCCCAGGCGTCCCACTGTTGGACTATTTTGTTGGTTTGTTTTCATGGTCCCTCTCTTGTTTATTATGGACTGAGTGAGTGAGTAGTGTGTTCCTTTTTAACCCTCCTTTTTACTTCTAACCCTCTCCCATAGGCAGCCCTTCTAAGGTACCTAATTTGCATCCTTTTGTTTCTGTGTGTGCTTAAAAAATATGCATTGTTTAATAAGCTTATATTTTTAATTTACCCAAATGCCTAAATGGCCTGATTTTATTTCTTATGCATGGGCTCTCTCTACATCCCCTCACATACTCCCACCCACCCAACACCAATCCTCAGTGCTCTCACTGCTTCTGCTATTGGTGCCTGTGAGATTCCTGGAACTGCAAGCATGTCCTTCATCAACCCTCCATCAACCACTCACCCCCAACCCTGTGGCTGGCCCGAGCACTTAAGGTTCAGCCAAAAATCAACCTTGTGTTCTTTTGTTTTGTGTTGTGTTGTGTTTTCATATGCACAGCCTTCTCTACTGAGAAACTCAGTACAGGTTTCCTGTTTGCCAGCCTGGAGGGAACTCCAGTGCCCAGGCAAGAGCATTCGAGGCATCTGGACAAGGCACACTGTCTCCCAGCAATATTACCTCTAAGTTACCCACCCCACCCTCCTAAGTCACTTTCTCTTCTCCACTGGGGGGTTGAAACAGCCTTGCTTTCCAGTTCGTGTGAATGTTTAGATCTGGAGGCCTGATCATCAGCCCCAAGACTCCTTTATGTACCTTCCAGAAGACCTAACCTGTCCTGCGTCATCTCCCAACCTGAGAGCTCATTATTGCAAAAGGAATAAGAATGTATGTGATGAGTCCCCAACTTTCTATCATTTTGGCCTTCTACTCATACCTTTGTCTGCCTTTAATTTTGGTCTGATTTCATCTGCAGAAAAATGCTAGGGGTGGGGCATGGTCAGGGGAGGATTTATCTCAAAGTTAGTGAAGCTTGAGTTTCAAGGCCTGCTAACTTGTCAAGGTCCTAGAAGGAGTCCTAAGAATGTGTTCACCAGGGGATGTGTTTTTCTGAAATTTGCAGAATTAAGTATTTTATCAACAGTTAATACCTCTGTCTTTGCTCTCTGATTTTCCTTTCTGCACAATCTCCCTTTGGTCAGAGAGCTCTGAAGAGAGGCCTTGGATGTTATGGGACCTAGCTAACGGAAGAGTTGGCTTGGGGATACACATTGTAGGGTTTGGTGGACGTATTTAAATGTTTCTTAAGTACTGTTGTGTCTCCTTGTTACAGTATTTGTATCCAAATTTGTATTATTTTCTTAAAGAGGGTTTCTAAAATGATCATGCTTTCTCCTACTTCCCAGAGCTGAGTCTTCCCACACAGTGAAGCACATGTAAGCTACTTCAGAACTCACATACCCCTCGGGGTGACTTTGGATGTCGATGATGGTTCTGTCCTGATCTTAGTTTTGAAACATTCCTGTTGTAGGTGAACCCCTAATTTCCACTTAACAAGTGCAGCCCTTGGCTTAGAGTATGGCTTCCAACTCACATGTCTTTGTTGGTTTTCTTTCTGGAGTCTCTCTCCATCATCGCCCACTACCCACCACAACACATTTTTTTATATCTGCTTCAGTTGAATCTCCTATTTAAGTACCACAAGCTGGAGTGCAGAATGGCAATGAGCCAGTTTTTAAAAATGAGCTTAAATGTATAAGGCAAACACTTTCAAGAATGCTCACAGCTGCCAGCTTTAACCTTAGAGGGCAAGTGTAAGAAACAGGCTTGTGCGGCAGGTGCTCGGTCTGGGTCTTGGGAATCGAGACTGTTTAATGAGGTAAAAATATCTCTAACTCTTCACCTAATAAAACAGTAAAAGGATGAGATTCTTTTAAATTAGAAAAGTTCCTCAAACTAACCTCTCAGCAAAATTTTTAGCACATGGAAAGAGTGCTCAAGAGCTATTAAGTTAATAGAATCTCACTTTAGAGGAAAGCACCTCCAGTATTGCAAATGGACTCCATTTCCACCTAAAATGTCTTGGAATAAAGCCTTTTCCATTGGCCTATATTCAAGATCAAGTTTTTGGTTGGTCTTTTCTTTTCTTTCTTTCCTTTTTTTTTTAGGGGGGAGAACTGTTTTTATCTTCTCCCCCCCCCCACTGAAATCCCTTTCCAGACATGTTAGCCCTACCTATAGTTCTTAAAAATGTTAACCTTCATTTTCCTGGCAGTTATCCATTCATGTATTGATTGAACAAATATTTACTGAGTGCCTACAATATTTCAGGCCCTATTCTAGGTACTTCTTTCACTAAGAGAATTTTCCCATGTTATTAAATCTCTTTGCAAACATGATTTAATATCATAATATTTTATAACAAGCAGGCTCCAGAGTTTATTTGGCCATTCTCTTTTTGTTAAACATTTAGATCATCTCCAATTTCTCCCTATTACGAGTAATGCAGCAATGATCTTCCTTGTAATAGATACTTGTCCATATCTATGATTAATTCCACAGGAAAATATCTACAAGTGGAGTTACTCGATCGAAGGGTGTGAACACTTAAGTTTCTTGATAAATACTTCCGGTAGACTTTCCAAAGCATATTATCACCTTTGACTTCCCCAAATCCTTTTCAACTGAAGAATCACCCATTGCTATCTAAAAACAGGAGAGCATATTCTATTCCTTCTATACAGGTTTGCTGATTCCTAAAATAATTTTATTCCTGGATGACAATAAAAATAATCAGGTTATTAAACACCTCCCGTCCTTTCTGGACCACACTCATCTTTTAAGGGTCACATTTCTGCATTCTTTTTGCAAAGGAAAAACACTTAAAAAGGGAAAGTATCCATATACTCATATGTTCATTATTATCCCTCCAGGCAGATAAGAGGTCAGCCTGGGGAGAAAATCATCTATGAGAAATACAGAATCGTGCAAAGGTATGCAAGATTATAGTAATCATCTTCATTACTGTTCCTTTTGGGGCTTTTGGGGAGCAACAATGTGTAGCCAAATACATTCTCCAATAGCTTTGCTCACAATAACAGCCTCCCTAGCTCATCAGCATCTCTGCTCTGGCAAGTTAAATGATAAGAATACCTCGCAGGGGTTCTTTCCAACATAGAAGCAAATTTCATTGCTTAGCAGTTTGTCCTCTAATAGTTTCTGGAGTAACTTTATTCTGTCTCAAGAACAATTTCTGCTTTCTAAGAAAACCAGTACCATCTTGAGAATTTTCCCAGTACATGGTGCTTAAGAAGAAAAACTTGGGGAGACAAACAAAACCAGGAGCAAGTCTCCTTTGGTCTAGTTCAAGGTGGAATATTTGCTAACTGTGTGGCCTTGTGTTTTATTTGTATCAGAAGCTCCTGTGAGCAGGAATTTTGTTTTCATAACAGTCTGCTTAGGACAAGAGCTATTAAGATGGAAATTCAAGCTTTTCTCTTTCCTGAAAGCCAGGCAGCCTAAAAGTCATTGACTGCCTGGGTTTTTCCCACCTCTGATTGAGTCCAGGCTGTAGAAAAACCTCTGACAATGGCAGACTTTTCTTCTCTGACTGACCAAAAGGGGTTTTACCAAAGTGGAGAACAGAACCTGTGGTGGGTGAAGAATGACCATCATTCTTTCACCCATCAATGAGGTACTGAAGTTTAGTACATGCTAGAAACTAGGCTGGGGGGGCACTGTGTGAGTAAAATGGGCAGATAACCTGCCCTCACAGAGCTTGCTCCTGAACAAAGAGAAATATTAAACAAACGATCGTGCCCATGCATATAGAGTGCCAGCACATCAAGAACACAAACCATGAATGCTATGATAAGAAGTGACCTTAATGGGGAAGGTAGGCAGTTGTGGGAAGAAAGTGTGTTTCTGGCAGAGGGTAGAACATGGACAGAGGGACTGAAGCTCGGAGAGTGAGAAGAAGGGGGAGCGTGCGGACTCCAGAGGTGTGATAGGGCCGTGCAGGGAGTTCGGTCTACATCCTAACTGGGGTCTTTAGATTGTTGAAGCCCAGGGATGTCTGGGTGGCTCAGTGGTTGAGCTCAGGTTGTGATCCTGGGGTCCGGAGATTGAGTCTTGCATCAGGTTCCCCATCAGCAGCCTGTGTCTCCCTCTGCCCATGTCTCTGACTCTCTGTGTATCTCTCATGAATAAATAAATAAAATCTTAAAAAAAAAAAAAGAAGATTGTTGAATCCCATATTACTTGACAATTCCACTCTTAGTTATTTACCCAGGAGAAATGACAACTTATGTCCTCAAAAGCACTGGATAGTCATAGCAGCCTTAAAATAGCCTAAAACTGGAAACAATCCAAATGTCTATCAACAAAAGAATGGATAAAGAAATTGGGGCAATAGTCATACTTACTGTAAAGGCATGAACACAACAACATGGAACACTCTCAAAAAACTTACACTGATTAACAATAGTCAGACACAAAACAGTCCACACTTCGTGATTATATTTGTATCAAATTCAAAACCAGGCAAAACAAATCCATGGTGATAAAAATCAGAAAGCGGTTGCCTCTGGGCATGGAGGTCAGGCAGGGGCCAATGACAGGGAAAAGAGAGTAAGGGAAGTTTCTGAGGTAAAAAGAAATGAAAAAGAAATGCTTTATATGTTGTTTGGTGTGGTGACTTCACAGGCATATCCAATTACCAAAACTCCTCAAACTGAACATCTGTGCATTGTGTTATTTGTATAATATATATATATATATATATATATTAGGTTTTTTTTTTTTTTTTTTTTTTTAAGTACAATACAAGGGCACCCGGGTGGCTCAGTGGTTGAGCATCTCCCTTTGGCTGGGGTCGTGATCCCGGGGTCCTGGGATCAAGTCCTGCATCAGGCTCCCCGCAGGGAGTCGGCTTCTCCCTCTGTCTGTCTCTGCCTCTCTCTCTGGGTCTCTCATGAATAAATAAATAAGATACTTTTTTTAAAAAAGTACAATACATATAATAAAATGTTTTAAGCTCAAGAATGACATGAGATTTGTAATGTGATAAGAGCCCCCTGGCTGTGGTCTGGAGATGGATAAGAAAGGGCCAGAATACTCTCGAATATCAATGCATCAGCCTTTAAATAGGAGAATTCAGAACTCCTCTTGCTGATATCCCCCAGGAATTGTGCAAAGCAGTTGTCAATAAATGGCAAAGGGAATTCAGCTGGAGAAAAAAAGCTGGAAAACTGAGCTAAGAGAACTAAGGAAACCACAGACAAAGGAAATAGGTTGAACCAGATCTCTATTACATAGGATCTTTCAGGACAGGATTAAAGTAATTATGTTTGTGGGATCCCTGGGTGGCTCAGCAGTTTGGCGCCTGCCTTTGGCCCAGGGCGCGATCCTGGAGACCCGGGATCGAGTCCCACATCGGGCTCCCGGTGCATGGAGCCTGCTTCTCCCTCTGCCTGTGTCTCTGCCTCTCTCTCTCTCTCTGTGACTATCATAAATAAATAAAAATTAAAAAAAAAAAGTAATTGTGTTTGTTTAAATATTTCAAATCTGTCAAATGCTTTCTTAGGTTCTCTTCCCTACATATACAATTTTTCCTCTGAGATTAAGAAATCTAGCAGGCTGGAACTGGTTGATGCAATAGGAAGGCAAAAATAATCTTTTTTCCATAGTTAGAAGGAATTGAAATGAGATGAGAATCAGGTTATGTCTCCAGAAGAACATGGGCAAATATTACAGCAATGGGAGAGGGCCTGGGGGCAGGAGGACTGGGTTGTAGAATCATGTGTAGAATCCTAAGCCTCCGATACAAAGTCAGAGAGGCATCTGCTTGATGAAGGTTTAAGAGAACCACAGAGTCTAAGTGTTTCAGAGTTGGAAAGGATTCTCAGAAAGCATAACAGCCTACACACACACACACACACACACACACACACACACACACACAAAAAACAGCCTACACATTTCACAGATGAAGTGCAGAGCCAAAGGGACAAAATTACCCAGGAATGTTCATAACTAACATTTGATTAGCAGTTCACCAAGCATCTCCACATTTACTGCCTCATTAAATCCTCATAAAGTGCTGGCAAATAGCAGTTACTAATTTTTTTTTCAGAAGGAAAGTTGGGGCTCAGAGCGTGGTGCAGAGAAAGCTAGTTCTCATCAATGCTTTAGTGTCTCCTCTTCTAGGACATGCCACCTCAGTTCTCAGCTTTCTTGCAGTTGATACGGTGAGCCAGCAGAGAACTGAGTTCTGGCCAATGGAGTGTGGCAAAAGCCCCCTACCCCTACCCCGTCCCCCTACTCCCATCTCCCACCCGCACACTTTTTAGATTGACTAAAACCTGGCAAACAATTCTCTCTTCCTTACATTCACTCTTCTCCTTTGCCTACCATCTGATGCATAGGATCCCGTAGAGGATCTGAGGCCCCCAGGGATGATGAAGCCACCACTTGGCAGGAACCTGGGCTCCCTGAATGACTGTGGAGCAGAGATGTTTTTTTCCCATTCATTGACACAAATTAGACTGTAATGGGAGCAAGAAATAAACTTTTATTGTGTCCAGGCACTGATGTTTTGGTGGTGGTTGTACTGGTTAGACCAACTAATATAGAAAGGTTAAGGGAAGGGGCACCTGAGTGGCTCAGTGGTTGAGCATCTGCCTTTGGCTCTGGTTGTGATCCTGAGGTCCTGGGATCGAGTTGCATCGGGATCCCTGCAGGGAGCCTGCTTCTCCCTCTGCCTGTGTCTCTGCCTCTCTCCCTGTGTTTCTCATGAGTAAATAAATAAAATCTTGGGCAGCCTGGGTGGCTCTGGTTTAGCACTGCCTTCAGCCCAGAGCATGATCCTGGAGTCACAGGATGGAGTCCCACATCGGGCTCCCTGCATGGAGCCTGCTTCTCCCTCTTCCTGCATCTCTGCCTCTCTGTATCTCATGAATAAATAAATAAAATCTTTAAAAAGAAAAAAAAAAGAACATAGCACTATTTAAAAAAATAATAATAAATAAATAAAATCTTTTAAAAAATTTTAAAAAAAGAAAGGTTAAGGGAATCATGCTAAATCTAGATATTAATTTAACAAAAACCTACTGAGCACTTATTATACACACTGGCACAATTATATATACATTATGGCACAGGATGGCATTAGGTGTATATCAATGAATTAAGACAGATCTGGGTCATGCCCTCATGGGGCTTGATCTAATAGCTCACACGGTATGGACAGGACTAGGATGCAAATGAAAATCTGCTAACTCTAAATGTCTTTTATTTTCTCCTCCACATCCTTCCTCCCAGATAATATGAATCAAAATGTATGACATTCCTCAAGATTAATTTGAAAAGTAGAAGATTCATCCCACTATATGAATTATAGGATGGAGAAAAAAAGGCAGAGGTTCTTTGTTAAACTTCTATGTCCTTCAAGACTTGAAGAGGTTCAACCATGATAAAATTCCCCTGTACTCTAAGAGAACCTGGGTGGCTCAGTCAGTTAAGCATCTGACTTCAGCCCAGGTCATGATCTCAGTGGTAGTGGTGGTGGCATCATTGTCGTCGTTATCATCATCATCATCATCATCATCATCATCATGTATGCAACTGATGAATCACTAAATGCTACCTCTGAAACTAATAACACGCTATGTGTTAATTAAATTGAATTTAAATAAAAATAAAAAAAATAAGGAGTCATAGACTCATAGGATTTTAGATCTGGGGGAGTTAAAATCACCTACTACTTAGTAATACAGGGGACTCATCATCGGGCTCAGTGCTCAGCCGGGAGTCTGCGCCTCCCTCGCCCCCTCCTCCTGCCCTTGTTCATGCTCATTCTCTCTCAAATAAATAAATGAAATCTTAAAAAAAAAAAATCCTCTGTACTGTAGAGCTTTAGTCAGTAAAAGAAACTGGAAAGCTATTGCCTTCATATATTTACATTTTCAGTTATTTATTTATTCATGAGAGACACAGAGAGAGAGGCAGAGACACAGGCAGAGGGAGAAGCAGGCTCTCCCCAGGAGAAGCAGGGAGCCCAGTGTGAGACCCATCTCAGGACCTAGGATCAGGCCCTAAGCTGAAGGCAGACCTCAATTGCTGAGCCACCCAGGCATCCTCAATTTTCAGTTATTTAAGGATTAACTTAAACCATGTATTTCAATTCACATTGTTGAAAATGGCTTGAGTCCATTCCCCTGTATTACTAAGTAGTAGGTGATTTTAACTCCCCCAGATCTAAAATCCTATGAGTCTATGACTCTTTATTTTTTTTATTTTTATTTAAATTCAATTTAATTAACACATAGCATGTTATTAGTTTCAGAGGTAGCATTTAGTGATTCATCAGTTGCATACAACACCCAGTACTTATTACTTCAAGTGCCCTCCTTAATGCCCATCACCCAGTTACCCCATTCCTCCACTCCCTCCCCTCCAGCAACCCTCAGTTTGTTTCCTAGAGTTGAGTCTTTTATGGTTTGCCTCTGTCTCTGTTTTCATCTTATTTTACTTTTCCTTCCCTTATGTTCATCTGTTTTGTTTCTTAAATTCCACATACGAAAAAAAAAAATTCCACATACGAGTGAAGTCATATGGTATTTGTCTTTCTCTGACTGACTTATTTCGCTGAGCATAATACCTCCAGTTTCATCCATGGAGCCTATGACTCTTTCTGATAACTGTGGCTTTCTGGTGCCTCATGATCACTACTCAGGACCGTTCTCATTATAATGCATTGTTATGGGACTGGGCTATATCTCTTAAACTCAGGATATCCCAAGCAATTGGTTGGATTTTTTAGAATACTCAGAGCCTAGTTTCTTATGCTTTACTCTCTTTTCTAGATGATTAATTTTGGCAAGTATATAAGACAAGCTGAAATGACCAATAGACACTTAGTTTTCATTTGCCTCTCAGATATTGCTCTAAAAAAACTCAGACATATATGTACTTATCTAATTTTTCCTCTTGCATTCAAGTGAATTTTACATGATCATTATTACATCGGTTAAGATTCTTCTGCTTATAAGTAACAGAAAGATTCATTCATATGGGCTTGAGCAAAAAGTTAATTTTTGATTCAAGTAATGAGGCCTGGATTTCTCTTTCTCCATTTTTTTGGCTCCATGTCTTTTAGGTTGACTCCATTCTCACACAGACAATCCTTTCATGTTCATGAGATGGCTGCAGAAGTGCCAGTCTCATAGACACTTAAGTCATATCCAGGAGAGAGGAAAAATATATTTGCTGGTGGCATTCATAGAAATCTTGAAATATCCTCATACTGTACTGCTTTAGGTCATGTACCTACCTCAGGAACACATGTGCAGGTTGTCTTGGGCCTGGGTCATGGCTCCACTCTTGCTACAAGGATCAGAATGCATTGAGACCTCTCAGACCCAGAGTAGGGAAAAGGTAAATCCCCAAAAGAAAACTAGAGACTAATTCTGTTAAGGAGGGGCAGGCAAAGAAAAACTATGGAATGAAATGACTAACACAGCATTGGATACATTGAATGATTATAAGCATCGAACCAAAATCAGATTCTTTTTAAAGAACAAAGCCATTAACTAACTTGGGTAGCTGTCCTTGAACTCAGCAAATGTCTGGGTAAACACAAGGATTAAGGTTTCTACCTAGCCTTAAGGACTAGAAAAACTGAAGGAGTAAACAGTAAAACCCTGTAGAAGTGACTCTTTGTTACAGAAAGTGTAAGCTTGAGGAAGTGCTTGGTAGATTGTAACTAAAGGGGAGAACCATAAGAAAGTATACATACTTTCTTTTTCAAATCACTTATTTCTTGTTGCTTTAGAAATGCAAGATTGAATAAAGTAATAAGATAACATACATTCAGTACAATAATGTGATGGGGAAAATAATGAATAGAAATACAATTTAAACTAAGGTTGTTAATAAGAAAAAGATACTTGGGAGACTACCTGGGATAGATGTTCTAATATTAGGCATAAATAGGGGGAAAAATCATTTTGAACAACTGCTATTTTTAATAGGAAAAATGCAATAGCCCCTCATGGTCACTTTATTTCCTACCATTTGGGTTTGATGTTTGAGACGCTCATCAAAATGAAGTTAACTTTATTTTAGAGGATTTAAAGGATAAAGGATTTATAGGCCTAAATGTGAGACCCAAAACCATAAAACTCCCAGAAAATATAGGCAATAATTTCTTCGACATCGGCCATAGAAACATTTTTCTAGATTTGTCTCCTCAGCAAGGGAAACAAAAGCAAAAATACATTATTGGGACTACACCAAAACAAAAGGCTTTTGCAGAGCAAAGGAAACTATCAACAAAACAAAAAGGTAACCTACTGAGTGAAAGAAGATATTTACAAATGGTATATCCAATAACGGGTTAATATTGGAAATATATAAAGAACAATGCAACACCAGAAAAACAAATGATCCAAATAAAAAATGGGCAGAGGACCCGAACAAACATTTTCCCAAAGAAGACATCCAGATGGCCAACCAATGCATGAAAAGATGCTTAACATCACTCATCACCAGGGAAATGCAAATCAAAACCACAATGAGATATCACCTTGTACCTGTCAGAATAACTAAAATAAAAAACACAAGAAATAAAAATGTCGACAAGGATATGGAGAAAAAGGAACCTTCCATCCACTTTGATGGGAATGCAAACTAGTGCAGCCACTATAGAAAACAGTATGGAGTCTACTCAAAAGGTTAAAATTAGAGCTCCCTATGATATAGTAATTCTACTGCTGGGTATTTACTCAAAGATAACAAAAACACTAAGTTGAAAAGATACATGTACCCCTATGTTTATTGTAGCATTATTTATAATAGCCAAGATATGGAAGCAACCTACATGTCCAGTGATAGATGAATGGATAAAGATGTGAGTTATTTATATAATGGAATGTTACTCAGGCATAAAAAAAATTACAAGGCATAAAAAAGAATAAGCTCTTGCCATTTGTAATAACATGGATGGACCTAGAGGGTATAATACTAAGTGAAATAAGTCAGAGAAAAACAAATACTATATGATTTCACTCATATGTAGAATTTAAAGAAAAAGCAAACAAATTTAAAAAGAGATAAACCAATAAACAGGCTATTAAATACAGAGAACAAACTGGTAGTTGCCAGAGGGGAGGTGGATGGGGAGCAGGGTGAAATAGGTAAAGGAGATCAAGAGTACACTCACCTTGATGAGCACTAAGAAATGGGTAGAATTGTTGAATCCTTATATTGTACACCTGAAACTAACACTGTGTTTTTTAAAGTTTTATTTATTTACAAGAGAGAGTACAAACAAGAGGAGGGGCCAAAGGAGAGAAAGAAGCAGACTCCACGCTGAGCAGGGAGTCAATGCGAGGCTCCATTCCAGGACCCTGAGATCATGACCTGAGCCAAAGGCAGATGCTTAACCGACTGAGCCACCCAGGTGCCCCCAACACAGATTCCTGTTAATATACTTCAATTCTAAAATGGAGAAAGTGAAATTAGCCTTTGACAATATAAGTGAAGTAATAAGCTCTTGACAATATAAATTCAAACCAGATTTATTTGAAGTCATTGTATTGAGTGAGGCCTCTCTCTTTTGGTGAAAAGTGACTGAAATTCAAGCCAAAAGTAGCTTAAGGCAAAAAGGAATCTGTGTTGGAAGGCTCACCACTTCTGAGATAGCAAAAGCACACCTGGGCCTCATAGACAAGGGATCAGAGATTCAAATGCCACCTGGAGTCTTCTTTCTTCTCTCTGTGGCTCTTGTGCTGGCTTTTTCCTGGGAATTATGCCACAAACATACTGATGCTCCACTTCTCTATCTGAGAGAGGGAGTAAGCTTCTTTCCCAGTATCAGCTTTTCAGATCCTGAGGAAGGATTCTCATTGGTCTGGTTTAGGTCATCAGCTCACTTAGGACCTAAACACATTATTTTGATCAGCCCTATTTGATGTGGTTACTCATCTTTAGTCCAATAAGCTTCAGTCAGTTGGGACCCCCTACAGATGTTTGTGGTAGGAAAAATGGACATTTTCTAGAGGAAAGAGGGTTGGAATATGTGGTCAACAAAACTGGATATGTTTATACCAAATATCCAATTCTTTTCTTAATGATAAAGAATATTAAAGTTAATAAACATAATTATCACTTTACTAAGTAGAGACGATTACAACACATTCCAGGATCAAATGCTTGACACAGGAGATAACCCAAATATTTTACAGGTGGCTTCAGTCTTTGCTTTGGTGCCCAAGCTTTGCAGATGTCCTCACTTAATGCATATTGAGAAGCAGAGCTTCACCCAGATTTCTAAAATGAATCCTAACCATAGGAGTTCTATGTGCTACTCTGGGACTCAAGGTCAAATCATCCTTATCTTGTTTCCAACCTTAAGCTTCAGGTCTGATAATCAAACCTCTGCTTTGCTTATATTTACTTAAGCCAAGTTTCCCCTTCTCTCTGACCTTCCATTGCCTCATGTGATCACCATATAGCTATAGGCCTTCATAGACGAGTGTTTTATTTTATTTATTTTTTTAAAGAGTTTATTTTTTTAAATTTTTATTTATTTATGATAGTCACAGAGAGAGAGAGAGAGACACAGGCAGAAGAGGCAGAGGGAGAAGCAGGCTCCATGCACCGGGAGCCTGACGTGGGACTCGACCCCGGGTCTCCAGGATTGCGCCCTGGGCCAAAGGCAGGCGCTAAACCGCTGCGCCACCCAGGGATCCCCTAGACAAGTGTTTTAAAAGGAAAAGTCGGGATCCCTGGGTGGCGCAGCGGTTTAGCGCCTGCCTTTGGCCCAGGGCGCAATCCTGGAGACCCGGGGTCGAGTCCCACGTCAGGCTCCCGGTGCATGGAGCCTGCTTCTCCCTCTGCCTGTGTCTCTCTCTCTGTGTGTGTCACTATCATAAATAAATTTAAAAAAATAAAAGGAAAAGTCCCCCTGACCATGGTTTCTAAATACCATTTTCCATTCAAAGTTAATAGGAGTCCTTAGACAAATGGCTGATGCAAGGGCTAGGGCAAGAAAGAATAAGAGGAGCCTGAACATCTTATTGTGCCAGAAAGTAAAGAAGTACTCGAAAAATGTTGGGACATGTCAGATGGCTTGAAGGGCTCCTTATGTCACTTGACTTCTTAGCGGTATATAAAACTACTAATTTCATTCTCCTTCTTGAAACTTCTTCCTTCGTTAACATCTGGTCTTTTTCTACTTCTAATTCTCTTTTCTCAATGGCAGCTTCTCCTAAGAGTCTTTTCTGGGTATCTCATTTTCTGCTTACCTCATAAATATAGGGGTTCCTTGGGGTTCTGTCCTCAGCCCTAGTCTCATTCTATTCCCTTTCTGATTATCTTAGCTAACCCCATTGCTTCATTATATAAATAATAACCCTCAAATATATATCTATATTTCTGGGTATACTTATGTATGGGTAGACATGAAATATAGATACATGCAGCACAGCCATCTCTTTTAAGCCCCAGAGCCACATATCCAACTAAAAGCCTCCTGGATATCTCCGCAAAGTTTGAACCACTATTATCTCAAAGATAACCTGTTAAAAATTGAAGACTTTACCTTCCTCTCATCTAGTATTCTTTATTTCTATTACTACTACTCCCAACACCTGATTGTCTAAGCAAGAAACTCTGAGATTATTCTTAATCTCTTTCAGCTAGAGACAACCAGGAACACATCTCTAGTTGAAGCAGGTGAGCTTATGACTTATGACTCATTGCAGGGAAGAACGGACAACACAGATAACCATGGAACACAGTACGAGAGCATTAGAAAGAACCCATTACAGGATTTGCTATTTGCTTGAGTGATTGGAGAGAGGGTCTAAGGGAGCAGAGGCCTATTCTAGGTTGGATGCTGTCAGAAAGAAGGGGAATTCTATGATTGAGATCTCAACACATCTCAACAGGACAAATGAGGTAGGATCAGAAGTTTCTTTTTTTTTTTTTTTTTAAGATTTTATTTATTTATTCATGAGAGACACAGAGAGACAGAGACATAGGCAGAGGGAGAAGCAGGCTCCATTCCAAGCAGGGAGCCTGACGTGGGCTGGATCCCGGGTCTCCAGGACCGCACCCAAGACCGCACCCCAGGCTGAAGGCGGCGCTAAGCCACTGAGCCACCCAAGGTAACCAAGTAGTGTATCTCTTATTAAAATATCTAATCCAGGTTGGATTGACAATACTACTTTCAGGGAATTATGTATATGTAAACTGTTTCTATGTGTTGCCTTAATATCATTCATAAGAAAGAACTGTATTTACAAAAGGATGATGATGAAAATGGAAAAAAGAGGTTTTAAAATAATTTCTGCATGCTCAGACTATTCATTTTTAACTTCGTCCAAAATGAAGTGAATGGGGCAGCCTGGGTGGCTCAGCAGTTTAGCGCCGCCTTCAGCCCAGGGTGTGATCCTGGAGACCCAGGATCGAGTCCCACATCAGGCTCCCTGCATGGATCCTGCTTCTCCCTCTCCCTGTGTCTCTGCCTCTCTCTTTCTCTCTGTTTCTCTCATGAATAAATAAATAAAATCCTTAAAAAAAATTCATCAAAATGAAGTGAATGAGTGATGCACTATTTTCAAAATTCATTTTCAATTCTTTACTACTTGCCAGTTAGAACAAAGTACCCTGTAAGTTTATAATTAAGTTTAAATCATTTTTTTTTGATGAAATAAAATGATTCTATATTCATGAATTGGCTGTATCTGGACATCTTTTTAATGGAAAATAAAATTCAAAGCATTCTATCAGATTCATAATGGTCTGATAAGATAATCACCTACTTCATTGGGAATTGTTAAATTATGGAACATGTAATAACAGTCTATAGAAATCCTATTATTCCAAGCTTCTACCTTTTGCTGTCCTCTTCAATTTAATCTGCCATTGAAAAACATGTTGCATTCTGCCTTGCATGGAAGAATTCTGAAGATATCAAAAAAATTAATAACTCTAGTTGGCCAATTTATATTTTGAGACCAAACTGGTTTCTTGCAGTGATGCTAATATGCTCAAAAGAACTCTCCCGCTGGATTATCATCATATCTCAGTATGCAATCACAGTTATGATTGTCTTCCATATTATCATATGGTAAAAAAAATAATCTTGAATTTAATGCATTAGTCTTTACATAATTTATGATCTTCACCAAGTTACTAAGCACACTGTTTAGTTCAGTTGACCAAGACTTTCTCAAAGAAGAAGTGAACATACCACTTGTTCTGGGTCAAGGTCCTTAATTTCGGTAACTATTCCAGAATGTTTTCTTGTCATTGCCACTACATAGCCAATTGTATTCTTACACAAAACCTCAAACCATGTTCATTGACAATATAATTTTTCAGAGCTTTCTGATGTTTGGAGTTAGTTTTGTTTATCAGCAATGAAGCTGAAAAAAGAATTCATCCTTCATATTACTATCATATTCCAAAAGCACACAAACTAAAAGAATTGCCATATTAGCAACAGCTGTACACTCATATCCATCAATAAGGTTGCAGAGAAAAATAATTAGCTTTATTCATTCTATGAGTTAATCTACTCAAATATTTCAAGTTGTTAGGTTGTTGATAAGTGACAAACTACCTTCTTTGCCACAGATTCTCCCAACATTAAGAATTTCTGATGCAGTTTTTCACTAATGCCTTGACAATGACATACATACATATATTAGTTTTAACAAGCTAAAGTTGCTTACTTTATAAAGAGCCTATAAAGCATTACTGTTTATTTATAAAATTGAATGCTTTTTTTCAGATTTTTAAATTCACTAAACTTTCTTTGAAAGCCATCTTTTGGTTTTGGACTTATCACTATGTCTAGGCCCAGGAATTGGGAAAAATTGACAGCAAAAGGGACATGAGATAATTTTGGGGAAAGATAAAAATGTTTTCTATCTTGATTATGATGATAGTTACATGAATGTATATTTGTTAAAGGTCATCAAGCCACACATTTAAAATGTGTGTGTTTAATGTACATAAATTATACCTCAACAGAGTAGATTTAAAAAAAATGGTTCTCTATGAAGAACTCTTTCCCAACTAATGTAATCTCCAGTGACTGCTTCTTTTCCTGAACTTGTATGATGGTATAAAATTTATCAATTAATTACTTAATGTCTTATCTTGGTCTCCAATTGTTAGGCAGGCATATTGCCTTATTGTTTAGCTCTTCCTCCACCTCAATTCTTACTAACTAGTAGTATGTGCAGAAGAGACACTATTAAAATATATGAATTAAACTGATAAGGAAATTGTCAATTACTGAGTATATTATCAAGTAGAGATGGTTTATAAGTAAAGGTTATGAATTTCTTTTAACACTGGAATAGAAACTCTAATCAACTTTTGACTGAGGGCCAATCATATCTGTGCATTCAGCTCTGTCTCATAGATATAACAATCTAAACACTCCCCCAAATCAGTAAAGGAATGGAATAGCCACAGTATCTGTTGTTTCTTCCTTCAAAAGTTAGGGTCTACTTTCCCACTCCCTGAATCTGGGACAGACTTGTGGAAGTAATGTTGTTCAGTTTGAAGTCTAGGCCTTAAGGGACCTCACAGTTTCCCATCTTGTACCCTTGAAAATCCTGAAGCCATGTGTGAACAAGCCAGGCCTGACTTGCTGGATAATGAGAAACACCAAGTTACCCTATGGCTCCAGCTGACAGTCACTTAATCACTAGACATATATGAATGACACCAGCTAAGGCCAGCCAGCCTCGTCAACCCAATTAAGACCTCAGATGCATTGGCAAACCTGGTCAGAATCAGGTGGAGGTCAGCCTAGACAAGATTTACCCAAAACTGTAAACTAAATATAGGGTTATGGTTTTAAGCTAATAAGTATTTGGGATGACTTGTAACTTAGCAAATAGGTAACTGATACTCAAGGGTTCATCCAAAGTTCTCTTGAGACAGACCTTGCAAATAGTTTTAAGTACTTATCAAGTCATTAAATACTTAAAAAAAAATCCCACAAAAAAAAAATCCTGAAAGTGAAGGTTAAAGCTGACGTGTAAAGAATAATTTATTTCCCCTGAAAATATTAATCAGAAAATAAGGTAGAGTGTCTCTGAATGGATAAACAGAATAAGAAAATGATATAATGTTTTAATAGTAAATGTATGATTTCAGGGGCACATCCAGTACATGCCAGAGCTGGTTCATAGCAATCTGAGATCTAATTATTAAATTTCCAGAAATTTTGTGAGCCAGTTGCTAAAGTGTTCCTAGATTAAATCAGCCATGATGGGATTATTTACACCATGGAAATTGGCAAATATTATCAGACAGGGCCAGTTGTTGAAGCTCTACTAGTAAACCAATAAGCTATCTGTTGTAGCAGGCAAATTTCATCATTATATGTATGCATAAATATACATATAAGAATATCCTCAATGTTTAAAAAAGACATTGGTTGGTTTTGCCATGATGGGATCTTGGGCAAGTCAATTAGTCTTATTGAATCTCAGTTCTCCTATCCATTAAATCAAAGCATGTACCCCCAAATCATCTTAAAGGTGTCTTTTAGGTCCACTGTTTCATCTACTATGATCTTACTGATGGTAGTTATAGCTGGGCCGCAATGATGAAAAAGACCAACGGGATTAATTAAAATTGTCATACTGACCATGTTACTAACCACAAATTTTGCTCAAATTCAAGACAAATTAAAGAATGTGATTAGTAATTCAATGTGTTTTGGATAATGGAGAAGGAAGAGGTGAATTTTTTTTTTTAAGATTTTATTTATTTATTTATAGATACACACAGAGAGAATGAGAATGAGAGGCAGAGACACAGGCAGAGGGAGAAGCAGGCTCCATGCAGAGAGCCCGATGTGGGACTCAATCCAGGGTCTCCAGAATCACACCCCGGGCTGCAGGCGGCGCCAAACCTCTGCGCCACCGGGGCTGCCCGGAAGAAGTGAATTCTGACCAGAAGGGAAAGGAGGGAAGATCTGGGCAAGATATTTTGTTAATCAGGAATGAGGTCTCATCTTTGAATACACTGTGGCTTAAACTCTATAGGTGCTTAATAAAATTTGGTGAAATAATTAGATGCCTGAAGAGATTATCCGAAAGAAAATATAATCTTGCTGAATTAAAGACTGACTCAGAAAGATTCTACTTGCAATTTAATTTCCAGACATAATTGTGCAACTCTGCCTCTGTTCCTCCATCTAAAAATGCACTAATTTACAAGCAACATTGTAAGAATTTAGGCAATCACAACTATGAAGCATTTTAGGCTTCCTACAGGAAGATGCAATATAAATATGAGGTGATGTTATTAAATCAAAGCAGATGTCTTCGTTCAAAACTAGAAAGCACATTACGTATTCTTCCTGAGTTATTTCTTCCTAATGTGTTAAAATATGTTTTCTTTCAGAAGGTTAAACAGCACATTAGAAAACAGTAGGGGGCTAATGGTCGAACTGTAATTGGGACAATATTTACAAATTATTTTGCTAAGAATATTAGCAAGTCATTTTGAACTTCTGAGAAAAAAATATTTAAAAAATCATTCCCTTTGACTATATAGGCCATGGACACATTTATTTACGCCTTCTGCTAGCTAACCTCCTGTGTTTATGCACTGATATTCAAGTTGACTCATTTCTGGAAATTGAAAAATACACATCTGAAACTGGAAAAATATTCCTTAAGTCAGGGTTTGTGCACATTGCTAAAGCCTTCCAAAACGAAGGCCTATGATGTCTTGTTTTCTTCCATTCTTAAAAAATGCTTGGGCCCTAACTACTGTTGCTTTCTTGGAATGTGTGGAAATCACACTTTCTATCTTGCATAACAATACCATTCCAGTACTAATGTTATGTACTTGGTGCAGGCAAGTAAGTAAGAACTAAGGCATGATGTGATATAGCCTTTAATGAACTGAAAACTATAGATTCTATTCCCAGGAAAACACAAGATATATGTTCTCAAAATTCTACACAACTTCAGGGGTTTTATAGATAACCCCTAACCCCAAATCCCATTTGTGAAATTCTTAAGTTACAATCCTCTGCACTAGGGTAATTCTTTTATAAAATCATATGCTTGTGGTACAATGCAGCAGGCCACATTAAGCAGTAGGAACACAGTGTGTACATAGCCAGTTAGGGACCTTGCAAGTTATAGAATTTATAGTCCAGTAGATACGATGGGTATTTATCAAATAATCACACACACAAAAATGCTTAATTAAAAACTTTGATCAAGGGATGCCTAAGTGGCTCAGTCAGTTAACCATCTGCCTTTGGCTCAGTCATGATCCCAGGGTCCTGGGATAGAGTCACACATTGGGCTCTCTGCTCCACCTGGAGCCTGCTTCTCCCTCTGCCTTTCTCTCTGTCTCTCATGAATAAATAAATAAAATCTTAAAAAAAAAAAAAACAAAAACAAAACAGAACAAAAACAAAACTTTGATCAAGTGCTCTGGAGTAAGAATAGTTTCTAACTTCATTCAGATGCCATGGAGGCAAGAAGAGAATGGAAGGAAATATTGAAAGCACTGAGAGCAAAAGACCCCTACCAACCTAGAATTCTGTACTGCTACATTATCCTTCAAAACTGAAGGAGAAATAAAAACTTTCTGAAACAAAAATTTAAAGAATTTGTTGCCAATAGACTTGTCTAGCAAAAATAATATTAAAAGTTCTTTAGAGAAAGAGGAAAATGATATAGGTCAAAAACTCAGATCTACAAACAGAAAGAGCAATGGAGAAGGATAAGTGAAGGTACAATACAAAATTTAATTTTTGTTATTATTTCCTGATCTAACATAACAGTTTGTTTAAAAAACAGCAACAGGGGCACCTGGCTGGCTCAGTCAGTGGAGCATGCAACTCTTGATCTTCATGCTGTGAGTCTGACCCCCATGTTGCAGGTAGAGATTACTTAAAAATAGAAAAAATCTTTTAAAAAATTGCAACAGTGTTATCTGATTATATGTATATGCTTATGTATGAGAAATAAATGACAGCAATGATATGAGACAAAAGGGAGGAATTAGGATTACTTTGTTATTATAAGGTCCTTGCACTACCCAGGAGCAATATAGTGTTACTTGAAAGTGGACTTGGCTTAGTTGCAAATGTACATATGCAACCACTCTAGGGCAACCGCCAAAAAAGATTTTTAAAAAAGAAGTATATTACAACAGGGCATGTAGGAAAGCCTTAAGAAAAAAAAAAGTGTAACAGGTGTGCTAAGAAAGGAAAGGAGAGAAACAGAATCATACAAAAACCAAAACCACAAAAAAACAGAAAAAGTAAAAAATGAAAATAGAAACAACAAGGGCAACAACAGAAACAGTAGCAAATATAGTAGATAACAATCCAACTATATCAATAATCACTTTGAATGTCAATGGTCCAAGTGCATCAATTAAAAGACACAGATTGGGAAGCCTGGGCAGCTCAGTGGTTGAGCGTCTGCCTTCGGCTCAGGGCATGATCCCAGGGATCCCTGCAGGGAGCCTGCTTCTCCCTCTGCCTGTGTCTCTGACTCTCTGTGTCTCTCATGAATAAATAAATAAAATCTTAAAAAAAAAGATAAATAAATAAAAATAAAAGAGATTATCAGAGTAGATAAAAAAACAAGACTTAATTTTATGTTATCTATAAGAAACCCATTTAAAATGCAAAAATACACTTGGATTAAAAATAAAAGGAGAGAGAGAAAGATATTATACTAATAGTATTCAAAAGAAACCAGGAGTAGCTATATCCATTTCAGACAGAGCAGACTTCAGAGCAAGGAACCCTATCAGGGAAAAGAAGAGTATTACATAATGATAAAAGGGTAATTTTTCTAGAGAGCATAACAACCATTAATGTCTATGCACCTAACAACAGAATGCCAAAATATGTGAAGCAAAAACTGATAAAACTGCAAGGAGAACTAGATGAATGCAGTATTATAATTGCAAACTTTTATCCCCTCCTTCAGAAATGGACAGATCCAGCAGGCAGGAAATCATAGCTAAACTCAACATCATCATCAATCAACTAGATATAATGGACATCTATAGATTACTTCAACCAACAACAGAATTACATATTCTTCTCAAGTTCACATGGAACATTCACTAATATAGACCACAATCTGGGCCATACAACATAACTTACCAAATTTAAAATAGAAATCATACAATGTCTGCTCTCAGACCACAATGGAATTAAACTAGAAATCATTTACAGAAAAACAGCTGGAAAATCTCAAAATACTTGAAGATTAAATAACACACTGCTAAATAACATGAGTCAAAGAAGAAATATCCAGTCCACAATAGCCAAACTGTGGAAGGAGCCTCGGTGTCCATCGAAAGATGAATGGATAAAGAAGATGTGGTTTATGTATACAATGGAATATTACTCAGCAATTAGAAACGACAAATACCCACCATTTGCTTCAACGTGGATGGAACTGGAGGGTATTATGCTGAGTGAAATAAGTCAATCGGAGAAGGACAAACAGTGTATGTTCTCATTCATTTGGGGAATATGAATAATAGTGAAAGGGTATATAAAGGAAGGGAAAAGAAATGTTAGGAAATATCAGGAAGGGAGACAGAACATAAAGACTCCTAACTCGGGGAAATGAACTAGGGGTGGTGGAAGGGGAGGAGGGCGGGTGTTGGAGGGGAATGGGTGACGGGCACTGAGGTGGACACTTGATGGGATGAGCACTGGGTGTTTTTCTGTATGTTGGTAAATTGAACACCAATAAAAGTTAATTAAAAAAAAAAAAAAAGAAGAAATATCCAGAGAAATTAAGCAATATTTTACACTACATGAAAACAAAACACAACTTATCAAAATTTGTGGGGTGCAAGGTAAGCTATGCTTAAAGGGAAATTTTAGCATTGAACATATGTGTTAGAAAAAGAGAAAGATCTAAAATCATCCATCTAAATTTCCACCTTAGGGAACAAGAAAAAGAAGAGCAAATTAAATCCAAAGTAAGCAGAAGAAAAGAAATAGTAAGAATTAGAGTAGAAATCAATGAAATTGAAAATAGGAAATTGATAGAAAAAAACTGATAAGACCAAAAGCTGGTTCTTTGTAAAAGATCAATAAAAATTAATAAGTTGCTAGGTCAGGCTTACTTAGATAAAAGAGAAGACATGAACTGCTGATATTAGAAATGGAAGAGGAGACATTACTACAATTCCCATAAATAACTGTAAACCCACAGATAACTTAGATGAAGTGGACCGATTCTTTAAAAGACACAATCTGCAAAATTCACACAAGAAATTGACTAATTAAATAAGCCTGATTCTATTAAAGAAATTGCATCAATAATAACCTTCCAGAACATCAAGTACCAGATCCAGATGTGAATTCTGCCAAACATTTAAGGGAGAAATAATACCAATTCTCTACAATCTTTCTCAGAAGACAGAGGGAATACTTCCTAATTCATCCCATGAGACCAGCATTACCCTAATACCAAAACCAGACAAAGAAATTACTAGAAAACTACAAGCCGATATGTAAAATGAATGTAGATGGAAAAGTCATCAACAAAATATTAGTAAATCAAATCCTAAAAAAAGGTATAAAAGAGAATTTATACACCGTGATCAAATGGGATTCATGCCAGGTGTATAAGAGTAGTTCAACTTCAAAAAATCAATTAATGTAATCCACCAGTTTTGAAGAACGAAGTTAGAGGACTGACACTATCATATTTCAAACCTTACTATAAAGCTACAGTTATCAAAAGACTGTGCTACATAGTTAACAAATACACAAAATATTTTAACAGAAGAGCCTAAAAATAGAGCTACATTTATAAATACAGTCAACGGGACACAAGGCTGGTTCAACACTCGTAAAACCATCAATGTGATTCATCATATCAGCAAGAGAAAAACCAAGAACCATATGATCCTCTCATTAGATGCAGAGAAAGCATTTGACAAAATACTTTCAAATACTATCAAATACTATCAAAATACTATCAAAACACTTCAGAGTGTTGGGATAGAGGGAACTTTCCTCGACATCTTAAAAGCCATTTACGAAAAGCCCACAGCAAATATCATTCTCAATGGGGAAGCACTGGGAGCCTTTCCCCTAAGATCAGGAACAAGATAGGGATGTCCACTCTCACCACTGCTATTCAACATAGTATTGGAAGTCCTAGCCTCAGCAATCAGACAACAAAAAGACATTAAAGGCATTCAAATTGGCAAAGAAGAAGTCAAACTCTCCCTCTTCGCCGATGACATGATACTCTACATAGAAAACCCAAAAGCCTCCACCCCACAATTGCTAGAACTCATACAGCAATTTGGTAGCGTGGCAGGATACAAAATCAATGCCCAGAAATCAATGGCATTTTTATACACTAACAATGAGACTGAAGAAAGAGAAATTAAGGAGTCAATCCCATTTACAATTGCACCCAAAAGCATAACATACCTAGGAATAAACCTAACCAAAGAGGTAAAGGATCTATACCATAAAAACTATAGAACACTTCTGAAAGAAATTGAGGAAGACACAAAGAGATGGAAAAATATTCCATGCTCATGGATTGGCAGAATTAATATTGTGAAAATGTCAATGTTACCCAGGGCAATTTACACGTTTAATGCAATCCCTATCAAAATACCATGGACTTTCTTCAGAGAGTTAGAACAAATTATTTTAAGATTTGTGTGGAATCAGAAAAGACCCCGAATAGCTAGAGGAATTTTAAAAAAGAAAACCATAGCTGGGGGCATCACAATGCCAGATTTCAGGTTGTACTACAAAGCTGTGGTCATCAAGACAGTGTGGTACTGGCACAAAAACAGACACATAGATCAATGGAACAGAATAGAGAACCCAGAAGTGGACCCTGAACTTTATGGTCAACTAATATTTGATAAAGGAGGAAAGACTATCCATTGGAAGAAAGACAGTCTCTTCAATAAATGGTGTTGGGAAAATTGGACATTCACATGCAGAAGAATGAAACTAGACCACTCTCTTGCACCATACACAAAGATAAACTCAAAATGGATGAGAGATCTAAATGTGAGACAAGATTCCATCAAAATCCTAGAGGAGAACACAGGCAACACCCTTTTCGAACTTGGCCACAGTAACTTCTTGCAAGATACATCCACAAAGGCAAAAGAAACAAAAGTAAAAATGAACTATTGGGACTTCATCAAGATAAAAAGCTTTTGCACAGCAAAGGATACAGTCAACAAAACTAAAAGACAACCTACAGAATGGGAGAAGATATTTGCAAAAGACATATCAGATAAAGGGCTAGTTTCCAAAATCTATAAAGAACTTCTTAAACTCAACACCAAAGAAACAAACAATCCAATCATGAAATGGGCAAAAGACATGAAGAGAAATCTCACAGAGGAAGACATGGACATGGCCAACATGCACATGAGAAAATGCTCTGCATCACTTGCCATCAGGGAAATACAAATCAAAACCACAATGAGATACCACCTCACACCAGTGAGAATGGGGAAAATTAACAAGGCAGGAAACAACAAATGTTGGAGAGGATGCGGAGAAAAGGGAACCCTCTTACACTGTTGGTGGGAATGTGAACTGGTGCAGCCACTCTGGAAAACTGTGTGGAGGTTCCTCAAAGAGTTAAAAATAGACCTGCCCTACGACCCAGCAATTGCACTGTTGGGGATTTACCCCAAAGATTCAGATGCAATGAAATGCCGGGACACCTGCACCCCGATGTTTCTATCAGCAATGTCCACAATAGCCAAACTGTGGAAGGAGCCTCGGTGTCCATCAAAAGATGAATGGATAAAGAAGATGTGGTTTATGTATACAATGGAATATTACTCAGCCATTAGAAACAACAAATTTGCTTCAATGTGGATGGAACTGGAGGGTATTATGCTGAGTGAAGTAAGTCAATCGGAGAAGGACAAACAGTGTATGTTCTCATTCGTTTGGGGAATACAAACAATAGTGAAAGGGAATATAAGGGAAGGGAGAAGAAATGTGTGGGAAATATCAGGAAGGGAGACAGAACATAAAGACTCCTAACTCTGGGAAATGAACTAGGGGTGGTGGAAGGGGAGGAGGGCGGGGGGTGGGGGTGAATGGGTGATGGGCACTGAGGGGGACACTTGACGGGATGAGCACTGGGTGTTAATCTGTATGTTGGTAAATTGAACACCAATAAAAATTAATTTATTAAAAAAATAAAAAAATTATAAATACAGTCAACTGATCTTTGACAAGGGAGTAAATTCAATACAATGAAGCAAAGACAGTCTTTTCAATAAATGGAGCTAGAACAACCAACATCCACATGCAAAAAAATGAATCTAGACACAGAGCTTTCATCCTTCATAAAATTTAACTCAAAATCACATACACACACAAATCAGACCTAAATGTAAAATTCAAAACTATAAAATATAAAACTAGGAGAAGATTTACATGACCTTTGGGGATAACTTTTTAGATACATCAAAGGCTGATCCATGAAAGAAAACATTGATAAGCTAGACCTAATGAAAATTAAAATTTTCTTCTCTGTAAAAAGACACTGTAAAGAAAAGGCAAGCCGTACACTGGGAGAAAATATATGCAAGACACCTATCTGATAGAAGACTGATATACAAAATATACAGAGAACTCTTAAAACTCAACAATAAGAAAACCACCTGATTGAAAAATGGGCCAAAGACCTTAACAATAGACACTTCACCAAAGAAGATACACAGATGGCAAACAGACATATGAGAAGATGCTCCACAAGCAATATATCAAGGAAATGCAAATCAAAACAATTAGATACCACTACACAGCTATTAGAATGGCCAAAATCCAAAAACACTGACATCACCCGATGCTGGTTGAGGATGTGGAGCAGTGGGAACTCTTAGTCACCGTTGGTGGGAATGCAGAATGGTCCAGCCTTTTTGGAAGCAAGCTTGGCAGTTTTTTACAAACCAAACATATTCTTACCTTACAATCCATAATATTGCTCCTTGGCATTTATTCAAAGGAGTTGAAAATGTATGTCCATACCTCTATACAGATGTTTATAGCGGCTTATTTATAATTCTCAAATTTGGGAGCTACCAATATACCCTTCAGTATATCTATACTCTTCAAAAGGTGAATGGATAAAGTGTGGACAATGGAGAATTTTTTAGCACTAAAAAGAAATTAGCTATCAAGATATGAAAAGACATACTAGTAAGTGAAAGAAGCCAATCTGCTGCATTCTGCATGACTCTAACAACATTATGGGAAAGGCAAAACCATGAAGACAAGAAAGATCAGTGGTTTCCAGGTTAGGAAGGGAAAGAGGATGAACAGGCAGACACCATTTTTAGGGATTTTTAAGGCAATGACACTATGCTAATAGATATATAATGGCAGACATATGCCATTCTGTATTTGTCAAAACCCATAGAATGCATAATACCAAGAGTGAACCCTAATGTAAACTATGAACTCTGAGTGATGATGCGTCAATGTAGGTACATCAGCTATAACAAATATATCATCCTGGTGGGTGATACTGGTAAGGGGGGAGCTATGCATATGTGGGGATATGGGAAATATCTGTACTTTTCATTCAATTTTGCTGTGAACTTAAACTGTTCTAAAAACTAAAATCTTTTTTTTTTTTTTAAGATTTATTTATTTGGAGGGAGGGGCAGAAGGAGAGGCAGTGAGTTGTTTTTTTTGTTTTTATTTTTTTAAAAGATTTATTTATTTATTTATTTTTGATAGACACAGAGAGAGAGAGGCAGAGACACAGGAGGAGGGAGAAGCAGGCTCCATGCTGGGAGCCTGACATGGGACTTGATCCCTGGACTCCAGGATCATGCCCTGGGCCAAAGGCAGGCGCCAAACCTCTGAGCCACGCAGGAATCCCTATTTTTTTTTAAAGATTTTATTTAGTTATTCATGAGAGACACAGAGAAAGTTAGAGACATAGGCAGAGGGAGAAGCAGGCTCCCCTTGGGGAGCGTGATGGGGGACTTGATCCCAAGACCCCAGGATCACGACCTGAGCTGAAGGCAGACTCTCAACTACTGAGCCACCCAGGTCCCCTGAGGCAGTGATTAAGCAGATTCTGCCCTGAGTACAGACTCTGAGGTCATGACCTGAGCTGAAACCAAGAGCTGGACACAACCAACTGTGCCACCCAGGTGCCCCTCAAAATAGTCTTATACAAAAAAGTAGAAGTATCCACTAAGATGTTAACAGCATTATTTATAATAGGGGACAAACAGAAACAATGATTATGTCTAAAAGTAGGCAGTTAATTCTGACAATCAGCTTATACAATAATATACATTTGTTAAGAGAGTATTTAATGATATGGCAAAAAATTTAATTATATTAGATGAAAAAATCAAGTTATAAAATAGCATGAATAATTAATACTACTTTTATTTTCTGAAATATGCAGTGAAATAAAAGGGAAGAAAGAAAGCAAAAATTTTAGTGTTATCTTTACAGGAGATAATAAGGGGTAATTTTTATTTTCTATTTACTTTTTAATTAAAAATATTATGTTCATGTTTAAAAACATCATTACGAAAATTAAGTAGCTCAGTAGATACTAGTGAAGTAGATACTGTCATCCTTAAGAAGGGTCCTTTTTTTGTTATTGGCCTAGCAAAAAGTATAGAACCTATTCCTATGTATTAGGGGGTTGGTAAATGCTTGAATAAATCAACAGAATGAATAATGGCCTCAAAATATTTCAACACATAAGTTCACTACTGCTATTTATTCTACTAGTCATTCTTCCCTAAAGAACATCCAAATATTCTCTGGTAATTAAGCACAGTAAGTTACTACCCTTGGGTGAGCAACACTTGAATTGAACACTATGTGAGAGTGCCCTCTGGTGGTTTCACTGACAGTGCTTTTCATCAATGAGGTGTGCAGTTAATCCACCTCACCAATTTCTCACAAGAACTGTGTAGTAAAAACAAAAAACAAACAAAAAACTTAGGGTAGTGAATTTTTCATGAAGCTAAATTAATTCTATTTAAAGGGGCCATTCCACCTTATGTAGTTTTTAAATTTCATGGAAAAGGAAACACCTCACCAATTTCTCACAAGAACTGGGTAGTAAAAACAAAAAACAAACAAAAAACTTAGGGTAGTGAATTTTTCATGAAGCTAAATTAATTCTATTTAAAGGGGCCATTCCACCTTTTATGTAGTTTTTAAATTTCATGGAAAAGGAAACAAATAAGTGGACATTTAATAAAATGTAATGTGATGGTACATAGTTATTTACCCCTGGGGTTGCAGGGAATGGAAGAAGCAGAAAAGAGGTCATGGTGGTGATGGAATATGTACTTATTTAGCAAAACTAAATAATAGTAATCCATGAAAACCAAATTCCAGCAACTACAGTATTCATCTGTATTTCCAGTAGAATAAGATTGAAGTCAAATCCGTCAAAGCATTGACATGTAGATGTGTGGTTCGGGAATCTTAGAGTTGAAAATTTCTATTTAGTACATCCTTGAACTTAGAAAAAATTTCTTATTTAATTAATTAAATTATTTTTTCTTCCTTTTAAAATGTGGCATATCTCAATCTTTGTAAAAATTTGGGTATAATTCAACCTAAAAAAAAAATTTAACCATTTTTCAATGTCATTAAACATAGTTGGTAAATATTTGATTAAGTTCTACCAACTTGTTTTGCTTTAATCTTTCCCTCCAAATTAATGTATTAATGAAAAAAGTAAGCTACTTAAAAACATTTCCTTTTGGTATCAGAAGGTGGCCATTATTATTTCCTTTACACTTTCCTATTTATATTCCTTACATTTACTAAATACTTAAAACTTCAGCTAGAGTGCCTTTATTAAAAGAACTAGATTAGGGACACCTGGGTGGCTCAGGGATTGAGCGTCTGCCTTTGGCTCAGGTTATGATCCTGGAGTCCCGGGATCGAGTCTCACGTCGGGCTTCCTGCATGGAGCCTGCTTCTCCCTCTGCCTGTCTCTGCCTCTCTCTCTCTCTCTCTGTGTGTCTCTCATTCATTCATTCATAAATAAATAACTAGATTCTCATTCATTCATTCATAAATAAATAACTAGATTAAACAGACTTTAAATGAAATGAAAACTTCATTTCAGTGAATTTCATTCAATTTCACTTCACTGAAGTAATTTTTCCCATCAGATTTCTAAATAACACAAATATTTTACAAGTTTGAATAAAGCACTTTTCTTCTTAAAAGATTCTTTACTTCCGGGCAGCCCTGGTGGCGCAGTGGTTTGGCGCCGCCTGCAGCCTGGGGTGTGATCCTGGAGACCCGGGATCGAGTCCCACATTGGGCTTCCTGTATGGAGCCTGCTTCTCCCTCTGTGTCTTTGCCTCTCTCTCGCTCTCTCTGAATGAATAAATAAATCTTTAAAAAAAAAAAAAAAGATTCTTTACTTCCTAAATTGAAATCACAGGGGTATTAAGGATCACATAGAAGGTGGTAGTGACAATCAACAACAGAATAATCTATTAACATTAATTTATAATACTAATTTAGTGATATTAACATTTTAACCCAGAGTAGCATGTGTTCTGAAGCTAGTAATTTTTTAAATGACCAGAAAAAAATATCAAAACAAATTATATTAATATTCTTTCTAGGAAAGTACATTCTTGGGTGAGGAAAATACCCTTTTGCCACAATAAATGCACTGTAAAAAAGCTCTGGGGCCAGACCATTTGGATTTTGGCTCTCCCACTTGCTAAGTAGGTAGGATTCAAGTCACTTGGCTTTACCTGTAAAATGGGGATGATGCTCTTCCTTTAAAGGATTATTGTGAGGGACACCTGGGTGGCTCAGCGGTTCAGCGCCTGCCTTCCGCCCATGGCGTGATCCTGGGGTCCCAGGATCGAGTCCCACATCGGGCTCCCTGCATGGAGCCACTTCTCCCTCTGCCTATGTTTCTCATGAATAAACAAAATCTTAAAAAAATAAAGGATTATTGTGAGAATTTAATAATGATGTATATAAAGGACTTCACAGACAGTAGATCTAATTAAAATGTAATAACAGTTGACCCTTGAACAAGGGGGT
Organism: Vulpes vulpes; assembly: GCF_048418805.1. Lineage (NCBI taxonomy): Eukaryota > Metazoa > Chordata > Mammalia > Carnivora > Canidae > Vulpes > Vulpes vulpes. Next base: position 71,407,007 of record NC_132789.1, on the reverse strand, counting down.
TAGGGATACTAACCCTCCATGCAGTCAAAAATCCATGTATAACTTTGACTTCCCAAAAAATTAACTTATGTCCTACTCTTGACTGGTAGCCTTACTGATTAACATAGTCAATTAACATATTATCTTACATGTTATCTTACATTGTATTCTTACAATAAAGCTAGAGAAAAGAAAATGTTACTAAGAAAATCATAAGAAAGAGGAGTGCCTGGGTGGCTCAGTAGATGAAGCGTCTGCCTTTGGCTCAGGTCATGACCCTAAGGTCCTGAGATGGACTTTCTGCTTAGCAAGGAATCTGCTTCTCCTCCCTCTGCCATTCCCCCTGCCTGTGTTCTCTGACTGTTATGTCAAATAAATAAATAAAATCTTAAAGAAAGAAAGAAAAATCTTAAGAAAGAGAAAATACAACTTACAGTACTGGACTTTATTTATTTATTTATTTATTTATTTATTTATTTATTTATTTATTTATTTATATGAAAAAAAATCTGTGTATAGGTGGACCCACATAGTTCAAACTCATGTTGTTCAAGAGTCAACAGTAATTTAATAATTTCCTAGAAGCCACAACAAAGAATTGTAACATTTATTTTCTGGGTGGACTTCATGCGTTTCTTTTCAAAAGCAATTTGAAAATCTCCTTGAGAAGGAGAACCATGCACATTTCTATTAATCATATTTATACTACTAACAATATTTGACTGATTATGTAAAAATATCTAATCACACTAGACACATAAAAATAAATGGTAGACCTTAATATCTCAAAAGCAAAGATGAAATAGGTTTCTGTAAATAAGAATGTCAAATCCACGATTCCCTAATATATATAAAGAAATACACATTCTAACATATGAAAAGACATTTTATTATCATTTTGCTATATAACATATTAATGAATATACTCAATTGCGTTTCTCAAATGGCAAATGAGACACAAGATAACATCTTTTTGATTCCTGAAAACCTCAGTATCATCTGTCTTTTGGAGGATCCAGTTTCCTACGACGTCTATGATACCTTGAAAAGAAGAAAATATTTAAGATATTATTTTAGTAAATGTGTTTCTAAAAAAAAGTATCAAATTTCTGTGATTAGTTTGTTGTTCATTAGTACTCAGTGAAATCAAAGAAACCTAATATATATATGTGTGTGTGTGTATATATATATATATACACACACACACATATATATATATGCTGTTAGATATATCCAAGATAAATATTTAAATATTTCTTAGTAAGAAGCCACATTTCCCGACTGAAAATTGTTTTCCACTAAATAAGCATTTTGAAAAGTTTTTTTTTTTTGTTTTGTTTTTTTTTTGCCACTCTTGAGGTCAATTTCAATATACTAACCTGGATAATTGATCTTTAATTAAAACTGATAATTGTCTTGGGGCGCCCAGATGGCTAAGTCAGTTAAGCATCTACCTTTGGCTTAAGTCATGATCCCAAGGTCCTGGAATCAAGACCAGCAACAGGCTCCCAGCTCAGTGAGGAGATGGCTTTTCCCTCTCCCTCTGCCCCTGCTCCTGGCTTGTGCTCACTCTCTCTCTCTCTCTCTCTCTCTCTCTCAAATAAATAGAAAATAAAACCTAAAAAAAACCAAAAACTAATAATTGTCTTTATAGTAAATAAAGAGCACATCATAAATATGCTAAATATGCTTTATTAAAGTTTTATTTATAAGGGGATATTTTCCCCTAAATGGAGGTTTTGTAAGCTGCCAAATCATGTTTTAATATACAATAGGATACAACTAATATGTTTACAGAAAAATGTACGTCACAAAAAATGGAACAAATGCAAATTAAAACAGTGAGAGAATTTTGTTTTTGCAATCACAATTTTTTTAAAAATCATAAATGCCCAACCCAAGCACAGGTGTGATGAAATGAACATCAGACCCAACTAGTTAAAGTATTAACTAGTACAATACTTATGAAAAGTAGTATAGCAATATATATCAAAAAATATTTTTATTTTTATTTTTAATTTTTTAAATTTTTATTTATTTATGATAGTCAGAGAGAGAGAGAGAGAGAGAGAGAGAGAGAGAGAGGCAGAGACACAGGCAGAGGGAGAAGCAGGCTCCATGCACCGGGAGCCCGATGTGGGATTCGATCCCGGGTCTCCAGGATCACGCCCTGGGCCAAAGGCAGGCACCAAACCGCTGCGCCACCCAGGGATCCCCTCAAAAAATATTTTTAAAGCCAAAGCTTTTGATCTAGTAATTCTTCTGGAAATCTATTCTAAACTATATAGAAAAATAGTTAAAATATTAACTATCTTACTACTAAAATATTAAATATTAATTGGGGAGGGGGAGATACAGGATGTAAATGTATATATACAGTATGATTAAAGCCATATAAAAATATACAAATAAAACTTATGACAAATATAAAAAGAGAAATGAAATGCATTGTTAGTAATCACTGACTTTAAGTGATTTACCAGGGAGAATTTTTCTTTTTTGGTTCTTTGCATTTCCTTATTTTCTTTATTGATTTAAGAGAATTTCTACACAGAGTATACATGTTTATGGTGATGACTTCTCTTCAAAAATTCCCATAAGGCCAGATTTTGGCAAGTTGGTCTGAGTTTTTACTTTTTTTGCTAATGTGGAAATTCAACGTAAGGATTTCTATACCATAAATGGTAAGACACACGTACCTCATGCTATTTACTTGTGATTAAGATACTGAAAGCATTCTTTTTTGCTTATCTTATGGTTTTATAAGGCAACTCTCCTACACATTGTTTTTTGATACTGATTTTTTGAAAATTGGCAAAACAGTAAATAACTTTAAAAAAATGAAGTACATCTATATACAATAACACAAAACATTAACTTGTAGAATAATACATATAGCATAATATAATTTACATAAACTTTTCTACATCTACTTATACTGGCATAAAAAAATTATAGAAAATTACCATTTTCTTAAGGGTTCCAGTTATGTGCCAGATCATCAAAGTCTTATTAGTGCAACCTTGAAACGTGCTCTCTCAAAGCAGCTAGTCATCAGAATAGGGGTTCGCGAAGTGACACTATCTTCGCATGAATTTCAATATCTGCATGAATTATCATGCATGAATTTCAATATCTGCTATAATCAATCACTAGCCAGAAGCAAGCACCTTAATTATATGGTACCCTTATAACTTATCATCAGACTCAGACCCTTGAGATAATTAAAACCCCACCCTATTAATAATTAAGAGAAGAGTTAAACTAAGACTATTCCTGGAATCCAAAACACATAGTTACTTACCCTTCTGAAATTACACAATGACTCAATGATATCTGAAATATTTGTCCACAGTTCTTAATCCAGAGCAGAACTTTATCTCCTGGCTCACACTGCAGCTATCCAGCTGGATAGCTGGATAGTCAAATCTGTTTCCTACTGATGGGAGTAACTCATTTTTGTGGCCCCCAGGAAAAACAGGTAGTTATTTAAATAAAATAGTACTGCTGTTCATACATTTATAGCATTGTTACATTTCAAGAAGTTTAAAATTATTTTCCAAATCTTTCCATCCAGCCTTCTTTCAGTCCTTCCATCCTTATTTTCTTCAACATAACTTTATACCTAGTAGAGCTATGTTAGCTTACCATCTTCTTTTTTAAGAGGTATAATGAGGATCATATCATTTACCCATTCACTTATTAATTTGTAGATGTGTGAGCATCTACTATATGCCAGGGACTACTTCTAAGTGCTAAGAATTCTTACATTTCAGTGTAGGAGAGAGGAAAACCAGTAAGTTGGCCAGGGATGATTTCAGGGAATAAAAACCCAAAGGAAGTGAGAAAACTAGCTTTGCTGATACTAGTAGGAAGAGAATTCCATGTAGAGTGAACAGCAATATAAGGGCTTTAAAAGAAAGGAATGTTCATGGAACAGCCAAAAGGCCATGGGGCTGGAACAGAGTGAACTAAGAGGATAATGATAGAAAATGAGAGTGGAGAGGTAACAGAGGATCAGACCACACAGGTTCTTGTAGGTAACAGTTAAGGCCTTTAGCTTTTTTGAGTAAGATGGGAAACCACTGGAAGGTTTTCAACAGAAAAATTGTAAGAACTGAGGGAAGTTTTTAACAGTATTACTTTGGTAATATGCTAAGAACAAACTGTAGAGAAGTAAAGCAGAAGCAGGGAGACCAGTTAGGAAGTGGCTTCAATAAACCAAGACAAAAGATGGTGGCATGGACCAGGATGGTGGCAAAAGGAATAGTGATAAATGGTCAAATGTGGATACATTCTGGGAGACAGAGCTAACAGGATTTGGTGATAGACCAGATGTTGGGTGTGAGACAAAGAGATGAATTAAGAATGGCACTAAGGTTTCTGGCTCAAGCCACTAGAAGACTGGAGCTAGCATTAACTGAGATAGGGAAGGCGTCAGGAGAATCTTGTTTGTGTGAGACCTTCAGGAGACAATATTAAGTCAGGGATGCCCATAAGACGTGTCATGTAAGTAGCTGGATGGATATACAGGTCTGGAGGTCAGGGGACAGGTCTTGACCAGAGATAGAATTGGGAGCCATCAAGGTATATAAAACCATGAGACTGGATGAGGGCACTGTCTTAGAAAATGAGAAAGGAAAGAGGAGAACTGCTCCTTGGGCACTCCAAAATTTAGAGGTAAAAGAGATGGAAAGGAATCAGGAGAAACCAAGATAGTATATGAACTTTGGATACATAAAAAGAGTTTCAATTAAGTTATTATGGTTGAATTAATGAGAAAAGTACCAGAAAACTCAGACACAACCATTAGGGACTGTTATATTGCTAAAATGACGTGTTCTGGAAAGAATTATAATGGAAGGAAAGCATCATTATTACTTCAATTTTTTTCATGCCAAACTGAGGAAGACTGAAGAAAGGAAAAACAGCTTGTACACAAAGGCTTGCAACTAAGGGCATGACATACTTGCTTCCTGAGTGCTGGCGACTCTAAAGGCCAATGGGAGAAACCTCAGGGGCTGCTGGGGAGGGCAAAACAACTCAGAATCATGTCCTTAAAACTATTTACAAAAGGGCTATCTAACACAAATTGTTGTTGGCAATATGAAAAAAAAATGGATTCGCATAGGGGTACATTTCGAAAAATATATTCAAAGCCCCATGACTTCAGTTAATATAACATAATGGCTAAGCTAGTTTGTTTTCATACCTGCAGTATCATCAAACAGGAAGAAGCAGGAGCTGCATGGTTACGTAGGTTATCTTTTGAAATCAACCTCTGCACAAGTGAATGTAAAAATAGTCATTCAGGCAAAGACAGAGGATAAGGAACTAAAAGTTAAATTTAACCCCAAAGCCAATGTCCTGAGTTTCCTCATCACCCACCTTTCACACTAAAACTTCAACACAGCCCTAGCACCCACTCTCACAAAGCCCAAATCTAAGACTCTTTGAATTGCTAACTAGATTCCCAGACTTGACCTAATCGAATCATCAGTGTTTATTGGCCACTGGGCTATTTCAGCATCAGTTCTGTACAGTCATACTACTTATACTTCCAGCCCATCCACTCTGGGTGAGGCTGATAATTAAATGCATGGTTCAGGACTGAATGAAGTGAGGAAACACCTTTGTATCATAAAAACTTTACTGACCTTGATTAAGAATTTGATAATAAAGAACATCTTACTCTACCTGAGACCTTTCTAAATAAAAATGAAATTGAATAAAGTCACATAATTTGATAGCTAAACTCTAGGATAAAACTTCTAAGAATTACTGAGAAATTCATCAGTGACCATCCCAATAAAGTACATTTCAAAGAAAAACTGAACACCTTCAAGAACCTGTAAAGACAATTAGGTAAGAGAGTATTTCATGGGATGCCTGGGTGGCTCAGTGGTTAAGCATCTGCCTTTGGCTCAGGGTGTGATCCCAGAGTTCCAGGATTGAGTCTCCCATCGGGCTCTCTGCATGGAGTCTGCTTCTTCCTCTGCCTATGTCTCTGCCTCTCTCTCTCTGTGTCTCTCATGAACTAAATAAATAAAATCTTTAAAAATAATAATAATTAGGTAAGAATATTTCATCAGACAGCAACTGAGCACCCACACACTGTATCAGAGATCATGTGGAAAACTACAGAACAAAAGATGCAATCCTGATGATGAGAGAATAATTTAGAGTGGTAGATATAAACAAAAAATTACCCACAAATATAAGTATAACATTAACAGATATCTAGCCACCTATAGTTACATATAGTTGGGCTAAGAGAAATAATAGCTATTCAAAATGACTATAATCAAATTAAATTTCAAGAAGAAAGTAAACTAAAAGCAAATGGCCGAAGAATGAAAGCACTGAAAATCAAAGGAAACAGCATTTAAGATGGCTTGGTACTAAAACGAAAAGTCAAATTGGACAAAAAAGCAAAATCCAATTATATTCTACTTCTAAGAAACCCACTGAAATATAAAGACACAGATAGGTTAAAAGTAAAAGAACAGAAATAGATAGATCATGTAAACACCAATCAAAAGAAGGTTAGATAGGCTCTAGTAGTACTAGACAAATTATATTTCAGAAAAAGAAATATTAGCAGCAATAACAAGAAGACTTCAATAAAGATAAAGGTGTCAATTCATCAAGAAAATATAATGATAATAAATGTATGTACAACTAACAACAGAACTTCAAAATTTATGAACACAGAATTAGGAAGAGAAATAGAAAAATCCATTAAGTATAAAATATAGACTTCAATGTTCCTCTAATAATAATTGATTAAACAGAAAATTAGTGAGGGTCTAGAAAACTTGAACAACACTACCAGCCAAGTAGATCTAATTCATATTTTTGTATTTTTAGAACACTACTATCAATAGCAACAGAATATACACCTATTTTCCAACTGTGTATGAAATATTCATCAAGAAAGACCATAATCAGGATGCCTGGGTGGCTCAGTGGTTGAGCATCTGCCTTGGGCCCAAGGTGTGATCCTCAAGTCCTGGGCCATAAAACAAATCTTAATCAATTTAAATAATCTCTACACCCAACATGGGGCTTGAACTCACAACCTTGAGATCAAGAGCCATAGGCTCCTACTGACTGAGCCAGCCAGGCACCTCTGAATCTTAATCAATTTAAAGACTGAAATCCTACAAAGTATGCTTTGTGATTACAACAGAATTAAGCCAGAAACCAGTACAGAAAGGTATCTGAAAATTTTTTAAATATTTAGAAATCAATTCACTGCTAAGTAATCCATGGGTAAAAGAAGAAATCACAAGGGAAATCAGAAAACATTTTGAACTAAATGGAAGTGAAAACATCAAAATCTGTGGGATGCAGCTAAAGCAGTACTTAATGGGGAATTTATAGCATTAAAAACTTAAAAAAAGAGACAAGTTTTTAAACAATAAACCTTAAACTAGAAAAGGAACAAATTAAAGCCCGAGTAAGCAGAAGGAAGGAGAAGGAAGGAAATAACAAGGAACAAAAATAGAAAACTGGGGTGCCTGGGTGGCTCAGTTGGTTATGCATCCAAGTCTTGATCTAAGCTCAGGTCATGATCTCAGCATTGTGAGTTCAAAGCCTCAGTGTACAGCCTACTTAAAATAATAATAAAAACAGAAAAGCAACAGAGAGAATCAGTTAAACCAAAAGCTGGTTCTCAAAAAATATCAACAAAATAACACCAGAAATAAGAGAGATGATACAGCTACAGATTATGAAAATACTTAAAGGATAATTAAGGAATATTATAAACTATGTACAAATAAATGCAACAATTTAGGTAAGATGGGTAAATCCCTGAAGGGTTTTGATACAAAGTATCAAAGCTCCCTCAAGAAGACATAAATTGAATAGTCCTAACTACTGAGTACAAAAGTTGAATTTGCAGTTAAAAATCTTTCCACAAAGAAAATTTCAGACCCAGATGGCTTTCACTGGTAAATTCCAACATTAAGAAGTAATATCCATTCGACACATACTCTTTCCAAAAACTAGAGAAGGAAATAGTACCAAACCTACTCTATGTCGCAAGCTTTACTCTGAAACCAAAACAGACAAAGATATTATAAACCTATAGACCAATGCCCATAATAAAGATATGAAAATTCTACAACAAAATTTAAGCAATTAAATCCAAACAACATACACACACAAAATAATATATCGTGACCAAGTGAAGTTTTAGCCCAGGAACAAAAGGTTGGTACAACATTTAAAGTCATTCAATATAATTCATCACATGACTAAATAAGAAAAACCATATGATCATTTTAATGAATACAGAAAAAAGCATCTGGGGATCCCTGGGTGGCACAGCGGTTTAGCGCCTGCCTTTGCCCCAGAGCGCGATCCTGGAGACCTGGGATCGAATCCCACGTCGGGCTCCCAGTGCATGGAGCCTGCTTCTCCCTCAGCCTATGTCTCTGCCTCTCTCTCTCTCTCTCTGTGACTATCATAAATAAATTAAATTAAAAAAAAAAAAAAGAAAGAAAAAAGCATCTAACAAAATTCAACATCCATTCATGATAAAAACTCTTCACACCAGGAAAAGAGGGATTTTCTCAACTTGAGAAAGGGCATCTATAAAAAGACCCACATAGAAACATCATTTTTTTTTTTTAAGATTTTATTTATTTATTCACGAGAGACACAGAGGCAGAGAGAGAAGCAGGCTCCATGCTGGGAGCCTGATGCAGGATTCGATCCCGGGTCTCCAGGATCACACCCCGGGCTCAAGGTGGCGCTAAACTGTTGAGCCACCCAGGCTGCCCAGAAATATCACTCTTAATGTTTAAAGACTCACTGCTTTCCCTCACTAAAACTGGGGAAAAAAGCAATGATGTCCATTCTCAACACTGTTAAGCAATATTGTACTTAAGACTCTAAGCTGTGCAATAAAGCAAAAAATAAAAAGCATACAGATATAAAAGAGGTAAAATTGTCTTTATTCAATGACACCATGATCATCTATATAGAAAATACTAAGGAATATATTTAAAAAGCTACCAGAACTACTCTCAAGATCACAGGAAATGCCACCAATAAACAAAAATAAATCATATTTCTACAACAAATAAAATTGTATTACAAACGACAAATCTTTGGAAACTGAAATTAAAAACCTAATACTATTTATAATAGCATAAAATTATGAAATATTTGAAATAAGTGTAACAAAAAACGTCAAGTGTTCATACACTGCAAATTATATAAAACACAAGTGAAAAAAATTTTTTTTAAGATTTTATTTCTTCATTCATAAAAGACACAGAGAGAGGCAGAGACATAGGCAGAGGAAGAAGCAGGCTCCCCATGGAGCCTGATGCGGGACTCGATCCCAGGACCCCTGGATCACAACCTGAGCCAAAGGTAGACGCTCAACCACTGAGCCACCAGGTGCCCCAAGTGAAAAATTTTTAAAGACTTAAATAAATGGAGAAATATAACATTTTAGTGGACAGAAAGATTTGATACCATTTTAAGACATCAATTTTGAAACTGATCTAGAGACTGAATGTAATCTCCTTCAAATCCCAGCAGGCTTTCTATAGAAACTGATAAGCTGATTCTAAAATTTATAAAGAAATGCAAAAGATTGCATTTTTGCAAATGCTAAGACTGCTGAGACAGCATTGAAAAAAAACAAAAATTAGAGGACTTTACCTGATTTCAAGACTTAGTTAAAGCTATTTAGCCAAAACAGAATGGTATGGCAAAGACAGACAATGGAACAAAATAGAGAGTTCAGGATCACATATATATGCTCAACTGAGTTTCAACAAAGTTCGTAGGGGAATTGAACAGTAAAAGATAATATAATCAACTAATGGTGTTGGAATAACTGGATTTATATGTGCCAAAAAAGGAACCTCAACTTAGGACTCACTGTGTATAAAAATTAACTGTAAATGGATTATAGACATAAATGTTAGAGCTTAAATTATAAAACTTCTACAAGAAAACAGAAGAAAGTCTTACTGACCTTAGGTCAGGCAAGGTTTTTTTTTTTTTTTAAGATTTTATTTATTTATTTATCAGAGACACACACACAGAGAGAGAGAGAGAGAGAAAGGCAGAGACACAGGCAGAGGGAGAAGCAGGTTCCATGCAGGGAGCCCGACGTGGGACTCAATCCGGGGTCTCCACACCCTGGGCTGAAGGCGGCGCTAAACCGCTGAGCCACCGGGGCTGCCCAGGCAAAGGTTTTTTAAGTAGAATGTAAAAAGCCTGAACTAAAAGGAAATATTTGTAAATTGGACTTAATGAAAATTATAAAAATTTTTTATCTTCAAAAGACACTATTAAAGAAATGGGGCAGCCTGCGTGGCTCAGCAGTTTAGCACCTGCCTTCAGCCCAGGGCGTGATCCTGGAGATCTGGGATTGAGTCCCATGTCAGGCTCCTGCATGCAGCCTGCTTCTCCCTCTGCCCGTGTCTCTGCCTCTCTCTCTCTCTCTCAATCTCTCTGTGTGTGTGTGTGTGTCTGCCTCTCTCTCTCTCTCTCTCTCCTGAATAAATAAAATCTTTAAAAAAAAAAAAGATGTTCAAAATCATTAGCATAAATTTAAACTACAATGAAAATACTACTATTCCCCCAACAGAATGATTAAAGTTAAAAGAACTAATAACAAGTGTTGGGAAGGATGTGGAGCAAATGAAACTGTGACACACTGCTGGTGGGAATGAAAAAACATTCAGCCACTTTGACAGTTTCTTATGAATTTAAAAATGTCCTTATCATATGACCAACTAATCCTACCCCTAGGTATTTACCCAAGAGAAATGAAAATATGTCAATGATGATTCGTACTTGAGTATTTATGCAGCTTTAGTCATAACAGCCCCACACTGGAAAGATTCAAAATGTCCATCAGCTGGTGAACAGATAAACAAATTGTGGTCTACCCATACAAGAGAATATTATTCAGAAATAAAAAGGGATAAACTGTTGGTCTACACAACAACAAAGATGAATCTCAAAAGCATTATACTAAGTGAAAGAAGCCAGACACAAAAGGCTACAGACTGTATTTACATAAAATTCTAGAAAGGGAAAAACATGGAATTCTAGAAATCCATGAAATTCTAAAAAGTGATAAGAAGGAGATCAGTGACTGCCTAGGATGGGGATTAAAGGGGATGAAACTCACTGCAAAAGAGCATAAGAGAACTTTTCAAGTGATGAAACGGCCAATTGTGTATACATTTGTCAAAACTCATTACAGTATATACTTAAAACTGGTAAATTTTTCGGTATGCAAATTATACCTCAGAAAAGATGCTTTGGGGCACCTGGGTGGCTCAGCGGTTTAGCACCTGCCTTCCACCCACGGCGTGATCCTGGTTTAGTGCCTGCCTTTGGTTCAGGTCCTTATCTCAGGGTCCTGGGATTGAGCCCTCCATCAGGCTCCCTACTCAGCAGCAAGCCTGCTTCTCCCTTTCCCTCTCCCCTCTGTTCTCTCTCTCTAAAATAATTAAATAAAATCTTAAAAAAAAAAAAAAAAAAGATGCTTCAAAAAGTGAGTTAATAGAAAAACTATGAGTAGGAAACAATTATTAATAATTATCATTACCATATTATCACTAGCATATACTATATGCCAGGTCCGTAACTTATATGATTATATTTTATCTCAAAACCACCATTTAGAATTTACCCAAAGAATATGAAAACACTAATTTGAAAAGATATGCACACCCCTATGTTTGCTGCATTATTTATAATAACCAAAACAAAAAAACAACACAAGTGTCCACTGATAGATGAAGATGTGGCACATATGCGTGTGTGTATATATATTTTTCCCCCAATGGAATACTACTCAACCATAAAAAAGAATGAAATGTTGCCATTTGCAACAACATGGATGGATCTAGAGGATATACACTGCTAAGTGAAATAATCAGAGAAAGACAAATACCATAGATTTCACTCATGTGGATTTTAAGGAAAAAAACAAATGAGCAAAGAAAAAGAGACAAACAAAAAACCAGACACTCAACTATAGAGAACAAATTGATGGTTACCAGAGGGAAGGTGGGTGGAGGGACAGGAGAAATAGGTAAAGAGGATTGAGAGTATACCTATTATGATAAGCACTGAGTAATGTATAAAATTGTTGAATCAAATAAAAAAAAAAATTAAAAAAAAAAAAATTTAAGGGATCCCTGGGTGGCGCAGCGGTTTGGCGCCTGCCTTTGGCCCAGGGCACGATCCGAGAGACCCTGGATCGAATCCCACGTCGGGCTCCCGGTGCATGGAGCCTGCTTCTCCCTCTGCCTGTGTCTCTGCCTCTCTCTCTCTCTCTCTCTCTGTGACTATCATAAATTAAAAAAAAAAAAAATTAAAAAGAAAAAAAAACTTTATTAAAAAAAATAATAATAAAAAAATAAAATAAAATTGTTGAATCACTATATTGTACACCTGAAACTAATATAATGCTGCATTAATTATACTGGAATTAATTAATCAATTAATTTTTTTAAAGCCTCCAGGCAAATTAGGCATTATTTCTTTGCCTTTTTTTAAGATTTTATTTATTTATTTATTTATTTATTTATTTATTTTAAATAAATTAATTTTTATTGGTGTTCAATTTACCAACATACAGAAAAACACCCAGTGCTCATCCGGTCAAGTGTCCCCCTCAGTGCCCGTCACCCATTCCTCCCCACCCTCTGCCCTCCTCCCCTTCCACCACCCCTAGTTCATTTCCCAGAGTTAGGAGTCTTTATGTTCTGTCTCCCTTCCTGATATTTCCCACACATTTCTTCTCCCTTCCCTTATATTCCCTTTCACTATTATTTATATTCCCCAAATGAATGAGAACATACACTGTCCTTCTCTGATTGACTTACTGCACTCAGCATAATACCCTCCAGTTCCATCCACGTCGAAGCAAATGGTGGGTATTTGTCGTTTCTAATGGCTGAGTAATATTCCATTGTATACATAAACCACATCTTCTTTATCCATTCATAAGATTTTATTTATTTGAGAGAGAGAGACAGAGAACACAAACAGGGGGAGCTGCAGAAGGAGAAGCAGGAAGCTTGACGTGGGGCTTGATCCTAGAACCCTGGGACCATGATCCAGGCTTAAAGCAGCCACCCAACCGACTGAGCCAGGCACCCCAGGCATTACTATTTCTTTTTATAAAAGTCTAAGGATAACATGTATGATTTTAAGACTCCCTAATGGTCTTCTTGCCTTTTCTGCAAATTTTCTTTAATAAATAACAAGATTAAATAAATAGCTAGTAACTAGCAGACAGAAGATTTGAGTAAGCCCAGACCCCTTTAAAACAAAAGTTGCACATTCAGAAAAGAGTTTTACTTTATTGGAGTTTATAAAGCACAAAATTAAGTGTAATATAAGATAGATCTACTCATACAGGAAGAGTTTAGCAGTTTATCATATAGAGCACAGGGCACTGAATAAATATAAAGAAACTTTCTATTTCACATTTTTTTTTTAAAGATTTTATTTATTTATTCAAGAGACAGAGAGAGAGAGAGAGAGAGAGAGGCAGGGATACAGGCAGAGGGAGAAGCAGGCTCCATGAAGGGAGCCCGACATGGGACTCGATCCCGGGTCTCCAGGATCAGGCCCCGGGCTGAAGGCGGCGCTAAACCACTGAGCCACCCAGGCTGCCCCTCTATTTCACATTAAACTGCACTGTTTAAAAATATTTTAAACAGCATTTTGTATGTTAATAAAAACTTACTTAAAAAGATATTATATAACCCCAATTATTAAATTCAGAATGGGGGACGCCTGGGTGGCTCAGCGGTTGAGCATCTGCCTTCAGCTTAGGGAGTGATCCCGGGTCCAGGGATCAAGTCCCACATCGGGATCCCTGCAAGGAGCCTGCTTCTCCCTCTATGTCTCTGCCTCTCTCTCTGTCTCTCATGAATAAATAAATAAAATCTGTTATAAATTAACTCAGAATGGATCCCAGTTTTTTGATAGTCATAACTTAAAAATTGTGAAATATTTAATAAAATAAAATATCCTTCTAGACACTGCCTGATATTTAAGAAGAGCTCAATGACATCTAGAAATCAACACTTGAAAATGGCTTTACTTATGTAGTTTCCTTTTAGAAGTACTCCCTATCCTTATCCATTTATTAATCCAAAATAGCAATTAAATACCTTTTGAACGATTAAAGATCATACTGTAGCTTATTTAAAATTCTGAAAGATGATGTATCACAAGGACAATACCTACAGGTAAAAATTTTCTTTATATATGTAAGCTAGTATCTGGAGTTCTGCTCATTTCTTTACTAGGAGAGCTGCTGGGATAATCAACTACACCTAATTAAAGTCTGCTTACAATTGCAACTGCCTACTAATCCTGATGGGACAAGACACAGAAAGAGATTAAATTAATTAGCAGTCAAATGCTAATTAGCAGTAATAAGATTAAATAAGTAAGTAAGATTAAACATAGGTATACTATACATAAAAGTCTAAGGATAACATGCATGATTTTAAGACTCCCTAATGGTCTTCTTGCCTTCAATTTTGTTCTCTTCAAGACCCTTTTACATACTTTCATAAATACAGTGACTTGGTTATAAATGAACAGCAGGCAGAAGACTGTAGCAATACAGAACATGCAGGAAGAAAACAAGTACTGAAGGTCATTACAGAAGAATTTCAAGATAGGGCTTGAACAAAAATATCTGGAAAATGAGACAAAATAAAAAATAAACATGAATGATGTTATAGAATCATGGAAATCTCAGAATACAGTAATGACTTAGATATGGGGCTAAGAAATGGTTTGCTAATTTGTTTCCATATACCCTGAATTATAATCATAGAGACAGGAAAAAACCCAGAAAGCATATACATAAACAAAGTGGGCACTACATAAGAAAGAAAAATCAAAGAAGAGGATATAAAATAGTAGCAGGAATTAAAAGACATGGTAGCCAAAAAACTGCAGATATTTTTCCTGGAAAATTGCTACAGAAATACCACTTTTATTATAGAAGAATTATTAAAGGAGGAGTTTTTTTGAAACAGAAAAAGACCTATGCTTTTGTTACAATGAATTTAAAACTTTGGACAGATACCTATTTTGAAATTTCTAAGGACGATGATACTGGGAATAAGACCAAGGAATAAAAAATGTATAATGAAGCAAGTTGTATGTCATCTATATAATGAATGTAATTAAAACTCTTACAATGAATTTTAGGAGAACATGAAGTATGAGGCTAGAACCCTGAAGAATCTCTATTTTAAGCAAGGATAAGGAAGGGAGTACTTCTAAAAAGAAACTACATAAGTAAACCAGGCTCCAGATCCATACATCCATATGCTTTCAAAATTGCTCCTCACCAGATGGATCCACTGACACTTCAGACTTAACATGACCAATAATGGGTTCATATTCCTGTCAAACCTGTTTCCCCACATGTATGAACGGCACCATCATCCACCCATCTCTCTGAAACTTGAGAGGCTGCCTGTCTCTTCCCACACCTAGTCAGTGACCTACTGCTGTTAATTAAAATTCTCTCTTTTCCTCCTTCCTTCTTTTATTTTCTCCTTTTATCACAGTCCTTTCTTTTATTTTCCCCCTTTCTATTCTCATTATTGGTCCTCTCACTTACATCTTCAATAAACTTCACCTAGACTAAATAGTTTCCAAGCAGGTCCCCCTGACTCCAAACTTTCCAAATATCACCTTTCCATATACACCTTCCATGTATCCTAAGTACAGAACTCACTTTATGATTTTTCAAATGTATTTTCTTAAAATTTCACAATGAAAGTAAAATCTAACCTCAGCACAACACAAAGTCCTTCATTAAGACCCTCCCTTCACTCCCTCCTCATATTCTGGGTCCCATCCCAGCTGACCTACTTGCAATTTCCCCAGCATACTCTGATAACCTGTTCTCTCTACCTGTGGAGCCTTTTCTGTTTTCCCCATGGCTAACTCCTAACCATTCTCAAGGCTCAGTCACTTGATTTTGTTTATTTACTGTATTATCTTCTCTCCTTGACTATAAACAACTTATAAACAAGGACTGTACTTTCTATCTCCCAACACTTAGTAGAGCAGGTGGATGAATGTATAGTCATTAATTCCATAAGCATGTCCTGCCATGAAATGTGACAGCCAAGAGCTTAGTTACTGGTTGACTGAGTAAGAACAAAGTCTGCTCAAACATAAACGATTAAAAATAGTCATCTTTCATTTCTGGTAGGGAATAAGATAGATATAAAAGAAAGAAGAATTAAAAGAAGAAAAATAATTAAAGCCAGAGTCAGATAAGAGGTAAGTCTTCATGTAATAAAATATGAGTACTAACACAGGCAACTAGTTTCTAAAAAAGCTGAGAACAATATACACTGCACATTTGCTGTACCCCATTTTTTATAACAATAACCTGAAATCTGTTAAATAACTGGATAAATGGGCTAAGAACAAGATCAGTATTTGGCAGGAGGATGAATAAAAACAATACACTAAATGACTATATCACAGAATAGAAAAATTTTCAAGAATTCTTGTAAAATTCCCTGAAAGCTTTGGTTAAATTTCCCCACTAAAATAAAAGAAAAACAAAGTACTATTTCATTTTGGCTACACTATTTGTACACTTAAAAATACAATTTAGAAAAAAAAATACAATTTAGTAGGTGATCATATTGGGTGTTAACTTCCCCATGCAGAATATAACCTCCATTGAGGAAAAGTTACATGTTCTTTTAGTTGTCAAGTGGGAGTCAAAGAAAATAGAACTTACTGTCCACGAGGATACCAACGGTGCTTAGTAGTAAAGAACATTTTGCTAAGTTGTTCTATCATGAGTCCTTGCTCAAAGTGTTCATTTTTTTCTTCTAGTCTGGTTTTCAGCACTTGGTCGTGTGTTTCTTCATTATTATACACAGGATCTGGCCGAGGGATAGGCTACAAAATCATCAGTAATGAACAGCATCAAAATGTAGGAATGTTAGCCAGCATTTGATTGAGTTTACAATACAACAATTACCACACTCCAGAATTCATTATAGTACCTTAGGATGGGTAAGTTTTCAGAACAGAATTTTACTGTTGCATTATTCATTAAAGAATCAGAAACACGGGTACCTGGGTGGCTCAGCTAGTTAAACATCCAACTCTTGATCTTGGCTCAGGTCATGATCTCAGGATTGTAAGATCAAGCCTCGCATCAGGCTCCACGCTGGGCATGGAGCCTGCTTAAGATTCTTTCCCCCAACCTCTCACTCTCCCTCCTCTAAATAAAAAAAAAGAATCCTAAGTACTTTCCCTCTCATATTAAGTTTTCAGTCTCTTTTCCAACAATAAAGTTCTTATTTAATGTTATTTCCCCCAATAATAAAGTACTTATTATGTTAATAATTTCTATTTCCCAAAACTATAAACTGTACCCATTATTTTTTAACTTACAAGTTTCAGTCTCAGGGTACCTGGATGGCTGAGTCAGTTAAGCATCTGCCTTGGGCTCAGGTAATGATCCCGGGGTCCTAGGATAGAGCTCCACATTGGGCTTTCTGCTCAGTGGGGAGTCTGCTTCTCCCTCTGCCCTTCCCCCCCACTCGTGCTCTCTCTCAAATAAATAAAATCTTTAAAAATTTTTTTTTAAGTTTATAGTTCTCTAACTTTGCTTATCATTAAAGTAAGATAAAATAAAATTGGTAATTCTTATATCCAAAGGAAACTTTTCTAAAAAATTTCAATGTTTTCATTTTAGGTGAATGAAATGTCACCAAATCATGCTTTCTAAAAACTTGAGTACTTTTTCCTTTTTTTTTTTTTTAATTTTTATTTATTTATGATAGTCACACAGAGAGAGAGAGAGAGAGAGAGAGGCAGAGACATAGGCAGAGGGAGAAGCAGGCCCCATGCACGGGGAGCCCGACGTGGGACTTGATCCCAGGTCTCCAGGATCGCGCCCTGGGCCAAAGGCAGGCGCCAAACTGCTGCGCCACCCAGGGAACCCCTTGAGTACTTTTTCACCTAAAGAGATCAACTACTAAAAATCTCATCTCCTCCCCAACACATCTGAATAATATAACATGTTCCCATCAGTAATTAGCTCATTAAAGCTTTTAAGATTAATCACTGTCTTAGAAAGTCAAGTGTCCTGTATATTTTAATTATTAAATGAGAATATATGTAACATAAGGTGGTAACATTGTCCTGCTTTACAAATACCGTATATGTGTATTATATTACAATGAAAATCTGAATTTATAATCAGAAAGAAAACAATTCAAACATAAATGTCTTTACATTCATACACTATTAATGACAACTACTACATACTCTCATTTTATTAAATATTAGAGGATATACTTATATTTGTTTGGCATATGTACATGAAAAAATAAAATTTCTTTAAGAAGCAATATACAAGTGCATGAAGGTGCCACAACTGGCTTAGTACTACAGAACTGCAAAGTAACAAAGGTATTAGTGATAGGTAGAAAAAGAGCCCAGTCAGAGCCTTGTCACTGAGTGCAGAATGCATTCTACAAGGGATAACAAATATTATGAGAAAGGAAAGTAGGAAAGAACACACAATAAAGAGATAAACTCTAAAAATGGATCTTGAGAAACCAGATTATGAAAGACCTTCAAAGACAGACTTACAAGTAACAATGCAAGGTAAATCGAAATACTTAGTGTGGGAGGTAAATGAGGAGGCAGTATAACAAAGAGGTTTTTTTTTTTTTTTTAAAAGATTTATTTATTTATTCATTCAGAGAGAGAGAGAGAGGCAGAGAAACAGGCAGAGGGAGAAGCAGGCTCCGTGCAGGGAGCCTGATGTGGGACTCAATCCCTAGTCTCCAGGATCACACCCTGGGCTGCAGGCGGCGCCAAACTGCTGCGCCACAGGGGCTGCCCAACAAAGAGGTTAAGAACTGGAGCTTTGGTCTCTAATTCTGTCATGTACTAGTTCTGTGACCTTGGACAAGTTATTTAAGCTCTTAATTTCCCTTTCTGTAAAGTCAGAGGCACAATACCTACCCAAAAGGGCTTGGTGAAGATTAAATGAAATAATAATATATGGTATGGTTAGCTGTCCCTCGCACTCTTAAGAGTTCAATAATGGTAGGTAGCTACTAAGATTTCTTTGCAGCCTCAAATAGGAGAAAAGTGATATAAATTTAAAGAAAAAGTTCTCCTTAGACATTTAATTTTAAAAGATCATCACTTGTATGTAAAGTAGAAAATTAGTGTCTTTGAAAGTTACTATCAGACCCTCAGAGGTCTAGCAAACACAGGATTAGAGCCTCTAATAGTTTTCTCTCTTTTAGGTCACTATACTTGTTGCTAAAGATCAAATGTTTATAGTATTATCAAAAGTTGTTTTCAAGCATTCATAAATGTTCCATTGTCTCTCTCCCTATTCCCAAGCAGGCTCAATTCTAATATATCACAAATTCTCTCTGCTTTGTATGGATTAAAAATACTTCTTTTCTTGGCACATAGATAAAAGACATCAGAATTAATGGATTCGTCAAAGTCTAAACCAAGAGCCTCTGGCTGACTCAGAATTGATTTTTAGGTAGTTTTTGATCTCCTTGATCAAACTTCAAAGAAAGGATACATGACTATTTCAGTAAAAAGGAAAAACTAAAATAAAACTGTCATGTTTAAAAAACATTCAGATTGTCATTCTGAATTTCCCTTGCTTCTCTTAAGAATTTTCAAAATTTTACTTTTGAAATTTCCCACTAAATCAGCCACTAAAAAGAACTGTCTAGTCCTTACATTTTAATCTTTCCAAGTCATTATTTTTCCCCTAGCATAATATGTTTATTTTCCTAAACTAGAAATCCTAAATTCTAGAAAAACACTTATAGAATATTTGTACTCTTCATAAAATATATACTTGGCAAAAGAAGAAGGATCTTTTTACCTGGATCTGTGGAAAACTGTATGTTTTAGATTCAAATTACCAGAAAATCAAAGATGCAAATCATCCTAACTTTCTTAAAGCCAGTCTCAGTAGGTATTTCTATATTTGCAGGATCTCTGTATGTAGTATGCTTTCCAAGGCCTACAGAATCAAAGGGCCCACTGGACTTGTAGCAGCCGTAGATACCTCTTTCAGAAAAGAAAAAAATCAAGACTACAACTCAAGTCATGTTGGAAAGTTTTTATTTACTATCATGTAGTACTTGCATGAGATTTATAAATCTAGATTCATAAAGAACATACTGTATTCTAACTTCTAAGAGTAACACGTTTTCAAGAATGTTATTGTGCAGCCCAATCTACAATTTACTACTTGAGAAACAAAAAAAATTCCATGCTTCCCCTTGTGAATATCTCTTAGTGCTAAAACAGAAAAGCCATAAGTATAAAGAGGTAGGAACAAATTTATTCATTTAATCAACAAATATTTACTGTACACTTAACAAGTAAAAGTGTTACTCCAGATGCTAAGGTTGTAGCAGAGAACAAAACACAGAGCCCTGTCCTCATGGAGCTTACATTTTAGTGGTGGGAGATAGACAGGAAAACAAGAAAATGTCTATTGTGCCAGAAATGAGACAAGCTATTCAGCAAAGACAACAGGAAGGAGTCTAGGGGCAGGGGTACTACTTTAAATGCAGGAGTCATTCACTAGTTAACAAATAAAGAAAGGGAATAAATAAATTATGAGGTCTCCGAGGGAAAAGCATTCCAGGCAAAAGCAGGAGGAACTACAAAAGGCCCTGAAGTAGGAGTTACCTAATGTAATTGAAGAACAGGGGGGAAGCCTGTTCTGCCTGTTGCTCCCCCTGCCTGTGTTCTGTCAAATAAATAAAACCTTAAAAAAAAAAACAAAAAAAAAAAAACCTTTAAATTTAAAGAAAGAAGATGAAAAAGAAATGAGAAAATGGAAATAGTAAAATCAAAACAAAACAAAACAAAAAATTGAAACCAAAAAAAGGAAACCAAACAATTCTACTCTCTTTGGATACTGAAAGAAATGTGAATATTTCTAACAGCAAATTATAAATTACAAGAAATTTTTCTCATACATACTTTTGTATGCTCATATGGAATGTCCACAGAAGGGTGGTAGCATACTATCGTCCTGCCGTCAGATGTCAAAGCAAGCTCTACTTTGCTAAAAAAGAATGTTTTAGAAACAGAGTTATACTGTATTCAAGGCAGAATGAGTTTCTTAGAAACAAAATTAATTAATCATAAATCCCTGGAGAAGAGATGGTATAGCACTGGATTGGCAAACCTGGTACCCATATCATCGGAGACAACGCAGACCATCTCACAAAGTGTATCAGCTTAACTACCACAACAGACCACGGATGCATAACTCACTATTTTATCTATTTGTTTTTAGACTTATAGACTCTACTTCCAAATCTTTGGAAGGGATCTTCATTTTTACTCATCACTATTATTAGAACTTTTTTTCCTTATCTAGAAACTACCTTAGGGGTGCCTCGGTGGCCCAGTCAGTTAAGGGTCTGCCTTCACCTCAGGTCATGATCTCGGGGTCCTGGCATGGAGCCCAGAGTCAGGCTCCCTGCTCAGCAGGAATCTCCTTCTCCTTCTCCCCCTGTCCCCCCTACCCCTGCTCTTTCTAATAAATAAAATATTTTTTAAAAAAAAACTACTTTCAAAAAGCTGTAAGAACTATATTAATTTGTTGAATTATTAAAATTAAAGATCGGCAAGGTACATAATCTTCCAGGCAAAGGATCACCTGAATTTCCAATCATAAAGACTACAGCTGAGAACTTTTTCTAGATCAAATGCTTTCTCCAAATGTCTTTGGCAGAACAGTACAGCAGTAAGAAGCCTCCCACTAAAAGAGTTCTGCAGTCAAAATTTGGGAATTATTGAATACTATCTCTTCCCTCCATTAATATCCCTCAGAAAAACACATTTTGGGCCATACTTCTTTAAATATTTTTTCCAGGAATACTCTGGCTGGATCTTATTCAGGTATCAACTAACCATGACTATTTTTCAAAGACTCTGCAACTACTATTATACTTAAATACATACACATTCTAAGGAACACAACTTACGGCTTTCATTAACCTTACAGGTTCTCTAGATGTCTGTAAATTTAAGTTTCTAAGATTTCAATACCAACTAGATTTGAACCAGATCAGCTTAAACACTAATAGTACATTTTAATTAACATGGGATAAGGTATTAGGTTGTTTCACCATGATTTTAAGATCAAATAGCATAACATGGCTATATTGAACCTTTGACCTATCAGGTATTTTTTTTTATGAAGAATGGAGTTTTACACAATACAAGACACTTGTAAGACTCAATTTTTTCAGGTTCAGAAAGTGTTACTATTACCTAGTTTAATTTCACCATCATCTTAGTTCTTACTAAATATACATTTAAAATTCACATTAAAACTAGTGTCAAGGCAAGAAAATACATTTTTACTAATATTTGGAATAAAAACAATGTAGTTTAAGAAAATATGTTTCAGTTTCTGTACATCAGACTCTACTACAAAGAAGAAAGGCATCTCATTCATATGTTATTCCTAGTTCTTATTCTTAGCATAGGGACTGGAATTTAATAAGTACCAAATAAATTGCAACTGAATTAATTATTTGTAATTTAGGATTATTCAATGTCAAACAAAAGATAAGATAAATAACTGCTTAAGCTAATAGATATGAACCCCAAGAGGAAAAAACTATAAAAACTAATTAACTTTTCCAAAAAGCTAAAGAATGCTTTGGGATAAAAGATAGCATTTCTAACAGCAAGTCTGTCTTACAACAAATTAAGGATTCACTGAAAAACAATGATAATGATTTTTAAAACATTTGTGAGCCCAGATACTGTGTAAATAAAGCCACTGAAATAATTTTTAAATACAAAATTAAGGAAAGAATAATCAGAAAAGAAAGCAGAAAATACCAAAACAAGAAATAAAATTAAATAATTTCAGATACAACTAACAGACTGCTATTTTTTTCAATTGAATTTAAATACATACCAATTATAGTCATCTGGTAGAGGAGAATACGTAGATTTATGACAAAAACAATATAAAGCTCCATCTGCAAAAACCCCAAGCAATAAAATGGATTTAGTTAATTTGAACATACATTCTCACATAAATGTAAAGCTAGTTTCATTCATTCAACCATTATTTATTGTGTCTACTATGAAACAGGGCTAGAGATCAGGAATTCAATAAGATCTAGTCCTTGCTCTCAAAAAGGGTACAAGTCTTATGAGAAATAAATAATTCCAATATAAATGACAAGCCCTGTTAGGATGGGTAAGCATTGGGAAAGGGCACATAGACAGGTTACAAAATAGGACTGTACAGGTTTAAGAAAGCCTTTCCAGTAAAGATGATGTCTAAGGTATCTAAAGGATGGAGGAATAAGCAGGAGTTGGTAGGGATGAGTATATTGTTTCTTGCAGAGACTTACAAGTGCTAAGGACCACAGAAATATGGGAAGTATTTAGGTATTCTAAAAACTTGTGAAAATAAATAAATATTTTTGTGAGACCAAGTGCACAGTTCACAAAGGGAAAGTGTTAAGTGATGAAATACAAAATAAACTGTCAAATTTAACTCTTCTTAATCAAAATGCTCACATTTCAAACCATATTCTCCTTTTTTAGAATACCTGCAAATTCAAGAGCCATAATTACTTTAAGTCTAAATTTCTCCTGCGTTCAGAGAAAGTGTTCTTTTAAATATAAAGAAAAAAATTTAAATGTAGCTCGGTATAGTTAAAAATGGTTTTGAAAAGAGTAGTCCTCCCACATCTGTGTTTTTGTTTTCTGCAGTTTTAGTTACCCAAGGGGAACCAACCACCGTCAAAAAGCAGATGATCCTCCTTCTGACATAGTGTCAGGTCAGTAGTAGTAATGCTATATCACAATGCTTATGTTATTCACCTTGCTTCATCTCATCACACAGACATTTTATCTCACATTATCACAAGGGTGAGTATAGAACAATAAGGTATTTTGAGAAAGAGCTTATTTACATAATTTTTATTATAGTATATTATTAGAATTGTCCTATTTTATTATTAATTATGGTTGTTAATCTCTTCCTGTGTCTGTTACGTTTATCACAGGTATACACGTATAGGAAAAAGCACAGTGTACACAGGGTTCAGTACTATCCACAGTATCCAGCATCCACTGGATATCTTGGAATATATTCCCTATGGATAAGGAGAACTACTGAACAGGCTGGCTAAAGCCAAGGATCAACTTCTCTCAACTGAGCCTCTTGCTCCTCAGTAGGAATGCAATCCCCACTTTGTTCAAATACCACTCATCCTTCAAAGTCAAATGCTACTCTTCCATGAAATTCTTTTTCCCCCTCCCTGCCCCACAATTCCCATCAGAGAGAAAAGAATGGTCTATTCTACACATCCCCCAACTGATGGTTCATTTGACATCACTACCTTCTTTGTGGTCTTTTTTTTTTCCTGCATCAGTTATTTATACGTATCAAAAATATAAGACATATTTTCCATCTTTGTATACTCCTCCTTTTCCCAAGGACTGCATATAGAGGTCTAAACATAAAATCTTACTCCAAACATAAAAAATGCCTTAACAAAACTCACTTTTATCATAAAAGATTGCTCAACAATATGTCAATCCCAAAATTCTGTGGATGTAAGATAATATAAAGAATTAGAAATTTAACTTCAGGGCAGCCCCAGTGGCGCAGCGGTTTAGTGCTGCCTGCAGCCTGGGGTGTGATCCTGGAGACCCAGGATCGAGTCCCACATCGGGCTCGCTGCATGGAGCCTGCTTCTCCCTCTGCCTCTCTCTCTCTCCCCCCACCTCCGCCCTATGTGTCTCTATGAATAAATAAATAAAATCTAAAAAAAAAAAAAAGAAATTTAACTTCATCTCTCAAAAGATTTGATTTTCAATTATCTGTGCTAATACAGAGGAGTATTCAACAAGACAAATCAAATGATAATGTTAAAACCATTTACAATTCTTTTATTTTATTGACCCTGTTGGGGATCTTCTTAGGTATGTACAAATTAATATTTTTTTTAAAGAATTTATTTATTCATTCATGAGAGACACAGAGACACAGGCAGAGGGAGAAGCAGGCTCCATGCAGGGAGCCCGTCGCGGGACTTGATCCTGGATCTCCAGGATCATGCCCTGGGCCAAAAGCGGCGCTAAACCACTGAGCCACCTGGGCTGCCCAAGTATGTACAAATTAATATTAAAAGAAGTTTGTATTCTCTGAATATAAACCAGCTAGGTGATATGCAATTCACTTAAAGAAACAGGCAGGACACACAGAATTAAATGATTTTAAAACAGGCAGGAAGGAAAATTCGGGCAGCCTAGGTGGTACAGTGGTTTAGCGCCGCCTTCCGCCCAGGGCGTGATCCTGGAGACCAGGGATTGAGCCCCACATCCGGCTCCCTGCATGGAGCCTGCTTCTCCCTTTGCCTGTGTCTCTCCCTCTCTCTCTCAACGTCTCTCATGAATAAATAAATAAAATCTTAAAAAAAAAAAAAAAAAAGGAAAACTCAAGAGAACAGTATTTCAGTTCAACAAGAAACTGTTAAATTTCTACCCTGTATTTACGCAGACATCCGTTTGTACTCTCATGACATACATTACATTCTATGTTATAATCCAGATATTTCTTATTTCCATGGATGTCTGTTTCAACTACAAATGTTAAGTTCTTTAAGGCCAGAAACCACATCTTGATCATTACTCTGTCTCCTACGGTGGCTACTAATAAAAAAGTGATGGCTGAACTGCCTCTAAAATGCTAACTTCCTCACAATTAGTACAATTAGAAATATTCATCTGGTATTTTATCAAAAGAAAAACTCTAAATGTGGTAAATATCAGAGGTTTTAAATATAATTAGAATTGGGGGACCTGGTGACTCAAACGGCATCTGCTTTCAGCTCAGGTCATAATCCTAGGGTCCTGGGATTGAGTCCCACATCAGGCTCCCTGCTAAGCACAGAGTCTGCTTCTGCTTCTCCTTTTCCCTCTTCTCTGGCTCATGCTCATGCTTTTTCTCTCTCTCAAAAAAATAAATAAAATCTTTAAAAAAATAAATGTTCCTTTTGGCATAAAGGAGGCCTTTTTATTTTTGCTCACTGAACTTTCTCCCTTAATCATGGTTTTGCTTTTGCTCTAATCTTAATGTTCTTCCTTTTCATATAAATATCAATAATAACATTTTCCCTTCAATAATAGTAATGATAGAACTTGTGGAGAATAAGGGACTTCAGGATGAAAGAAGTTAGGCAGTCACTGAATATTAGGATGATTGAGTAATAATGGAAAAATTTTCTGGCATAATCTAAAATAATTTAGTTAACTAGATATTTTGACAACCCCAATCCATTCAAGTCAGTTCACAAACATTTATTTATCACCTACCATGTATGAGAGGTACTGAAGAAACCAGAATAAATTAGACACTACAAATTTATAATCTAGTAGGTAAAGTATACATAGATAATTTTCACTTATCCAGGGGCAGATTAACTAGTGTTCAGATTAATCTCTGTGAGGGATAATAGCTATTTCAGGACATGGACTAGGGAAAAACAGATTAGGTATGATTTACCATCAGCCTTGAGGCTGGGTTCCAGTCAGGGCAAAAAGGAGAAAAAGCAGCGTAAGTCTCTCTCCCAATTCTCAACAAAAAATGCTCTCCTAAGTAATCAAGAACAGACTATTGCTTTGTTTTGTTTTCATTGATTTTTTTTTTTTTTTTTAAGAGGGAGAGAGAGAGAGAGAGACAGAAAGGAGGGGGAGGAGAGAGAGAATCTTTAGGCTCCACACTCAGCACAGAGCCCAATGCAGGGCTCACTCTCACATCCCTGAGATCATGACCTAAGCCGAAATCAAGAGTTGGGTGTTTAACTGACTGAGTTACCCAGACATCCCCTGATTTTAGTTTATACCCAAAGTCTCTCAGCAATCTCCTCCTTCATTTACTTGGTTAATCATACTTTTAATTATACTTTTTACCTTTGTCTTTAACTCTTTTCCCCTAACTCAATAAACATTCAATTACAAATGGCAATAGGAAACATTAAGGAGGAGATTAAGGTCAGCCAGAGATATGAAAAAAAAGTAGGCTAGCATAGCTAAAGAAGAAAAAGTAAACTTATTTTAATACTCTAACCATATCTGCTTCAGAAATGGAAGGAGGGAGTTCACAGAGGAAGGGACAGCGAAAGCAAGACAGGTTGGGAAATAAGATTTTACTAATTTATTTATTTATATAGGTCAATGTTTTGACTATCAAATGTGTCAGTAGGCTTTGAGGAAAATATTAGACCATGTACATTTCTTTAGAAAAGAAAGGCGCCTGGGTGGAAGGGACAGCGAAAGCAAGACAGGTTGGGAAATAAGATTTTACTAATTTATTTATTTATATAGGTCAATGTTTTGACTATCAAATGTGTCAGTAGGCTTTGAGGAAAATATTAGACCACGTACATTTCTTTAGAAAAGAAAGGCGCCTGGGTGGCTCAGCTGTTTGATGCCTGCCTTTGGCCCAGGGTGTGGTCCTGGAGTCCCAGGATCAAGTCCCGTGTCGAGATCCCTACATGGAGGCTGCTTCTCCCTCTGCCTATGTCTCTGTCTCTCTCTGTGTCTCTCATGAATAAAATAAAATCTTTTTTAAAAAAAAAAGAAAGGTACAAATTATATATTGCATAAACTATAAATTTTTTTAAAAAGTAGGTGCCATGCTCAATGGAGGATTGAATTCATGACCCCGATACTGAGAGCTGCATGCTCTGCCAACTGAGCCAGTCAAGGGCCTCTATAAATCATAAATATTTTACATATTGTGATATATTAAATATATTTTATATTAAATATAAACATATATACTTTTATATGGCTAACTACATAGAAAATACCTACTGAAATCCAAAATATTAGCAATGATTTTTATAAGATGGAATTGTAAATTTGGCCTTTACTTGATAATTTTAAAAACTAAAAAAAAATAGCATGTGAAAACTTAGTAAATTTAAGTGATTCAAACCAGAGAAAATTCCTCTTTCTCAATCCCTCACTTGCCCTCAGCTAAATCCCACTAGTGCTCTATACAGATAATCTTTTCGGTCCACACCTTTTACTCTGTATTTATACATATACGCACACATGTATGTGGTAGATCATCTTTTAAATGCACAAATGGGATAATACAATAAATATTAACTCTTTCTCGTTAGAGATCTTTTCATGTTGGTAACAGCTGTATGATATTCATAAAGATGTGCCGAAATTTGTCCACCCCCTTTTGATAGACATTTAGACTTTCTCCCCTTTTCCTTATTGCAAACATTCCTGCTATTTATTTATTTATTTATTATTTTTTAAAAAGATTTTTATTTATTTATTCATGAGAGACACAGAGAGAGGGGCAGAGACACAGGCAGAGGGAGAAGCAGGCTCCATGCAGGGAGCCTGATGTGGGACTTGATCCCGGGTCTCCAGGATCATGCCCTGGGCTGAAGGCGGTGCTAAACCTCTGAGCCAGCCGAGCTGCCCACATTCCTGCTACTTAAAAGCATATATACAGGGCAGCCCTGCCTGTGTCTCTGTCTCTCTCTGTATCTCTCATGAATGAATAAATAAGATCTTAAAAATAAATAAAATAAATAAATAAAGGCATATACAATAACTAAACTTTTTTGTTTTGCCGAATACTAAATTCTTTAAATTTTCTACAGCGAAAGTGGATTTCTGTTAATATTTAAAAATTCTTAAACCCCTTTTTAAACATTTAAACATTAAAAAAAGAAAATCTCACTTTGAATTGGAAATAAATGTTTCCAGACAGTTCTGTTTGATATTGCCCATTTTACTGCTGCCAATGCCATGGTGAATCAAGATGCTATTGGGTGGTGTGAAAGATGATTTGAAGAGACAGATTTTAAATTCTGCTTCCACGCATAACTATTTTCATCCCTGTATAAAAGATAAAGAAAAATTAGTGCTACCTATGATAAATGAAAGTGATACAATATATTGAACACTGCAAGAGCAAGATAGGAATCTCTACCTAGTACTATACACTCACGAGAAAAACTACTCAACACCTTTCCATTTCCTTGTGATATAGGACAAAGAACATCACTGAAATATAAAACCTAAACCCTGAACTAGGTCTATTACTATTTTTCTTAAATGCAAACTTCTCAGCACCTAGTGTAGTTCTTTCCACTTAGTGAGCACTCAGCAAATGTATAATTCTCCTTAGAAACAGTCCCTCTCACATGCTAGAGAAGCATCCTCCTTCACAATGCTAATGTGTTTGTGTACAGCCTCTCAGGTGCCATACGCAAGACCATACTACATCCCTTGAAGTAGGATTGTTTCTAACTGAATACTAAACAAGGCCTATCCTTTGCCTATTAAACACTGATTTAGAGAAACACATAGAAACACTCTAGAGTCCCAAGTAAAGTTTCACTCTTTTATACATGTATAAGGTTTTCAACTTTCCAGGTGCTTTCTCACATACCATTTCATTCTATTCTATTAATCATGACAGGTATCTTTATTTTCATTAGTGAAGAAACTCAAGTACAAAATATAAGTTATTTGCTTCCAAGAACTTTAGGGTCAGTCATTTATAAACTGGGAAACTTTGGGCAAGTTAACTGAATGACCCTTTGTTCCTTCCACGGTAAAATGGGGACCAACCTCCGTGGCTTTTGTCAGTAAATCACTTAAAATCATTGCTACATCCATGGTTTTTAATTGGCCTCGATGACTATTCGAGCCCTTCCCCCATCGTGATAAAATGGAATTGGGGGGCAGCCCGGGTGGCTCAGCGGTTTAACACCACCTTCAGCCCAAGGCGTGGCCCTGGAGACCCGGAATCGAGTCCCACGTCGGGCTCCCGGCCTGGAGCCTGCTTCTCCCTCTGCCTGTGTCCCTGCCTCTCTCTCTCTGTCTCTCATGAATAAATAAATAAAATCTTTAAAAAAAATTAACTTAAAAAATTATGGAATTGGGGCGTAGGCCCCAACAGTCTTATCTGCTAGACTAAATTATGCAGGGCGATTCCCTGCACGGTCAGTACATGTGCACTACTTTCCCTGAGTTCATACAGTGTGCTTTTTACAGCTGACGACCCGTTTCCCTATACAGCATTGGCTCTGTCTCAAGTCCGTGAAGTAGGCGTCTCCGTTTTATACACTGAGAACCGAGGCTCCGAGAGGCCAAACGATTTACCTGCCCACTGTCCCGCCGCTTTACACGTGGCCCGGGTGGAACACATAACCACTCTTCTGACCACGAACCAAGGAACACAATACCTAGGGGGGCATTGGGTCCCCTCAATCCGGGGCAAGCACACCCAGCCGAAAGGTCGCTCGCTCCAGGGAGAGAGATTCCGACAGTGAATTCCGTGGCCTAGAAGTCAACCCCAAAGCGGAAGCTTCGGAGAGCCTCGAAGGATCCGCGGTTTCCGAAGCAGGCTAGCAGGAGCCTCGCGGCGAGCGGCCAGCGCCAGAGTCAAGAGTTGGGCTGGAGGAGTCCCCGAGCGAACCGCGCAGGCAGGAGGGCAGCCCCCGGAAGGGCACGGCCGTACGCCAGCTCTCCCGCAGTACGGACAGCGACTGGGGACACCAGGGGCTTTACCTTGCCGCGAACGGCAGGGAGGAGACATAAACACCTCCACATAAAGGTGGACCTGCCCCACTTCTAGAATCTCCCTGACCAGAGGAGGAGAAGGCAGCAGTTACCTGTGTCAGCGGCACCACGAGCCCGCCATTTTACCTCAATCCGGGTCCCAGAAGACACCGCGTCGTGCGCCTCCCTGGCCCGCGGGGCACTCTGGGAAATGTAGTCTCCGCGGCCAGAGCTCTGGGTGGGCGCGCGAGGGCGGGTATCCACGGAACCTGCCTCCGAGTTTAGTAGCAGGTGTTTGCCTCAACTTTTAGCCTCGTAATCCCCCCCATCGCAAACCCAAAATCTCTGCCCCACGCACACATCCTTAGAAAGTAACAAGCACTATCTTATTTTAAAGCTTATACAAATAATTAGAGGGGCTCAAGATGGATTTTTGCTGAATGAATTAAGGTTTCCTGGGTGAAGAGGTAATTTCAGAGAAGCACTGAAGGCGGGTGAGGTTGGATTTGACGTTTGATATAGGGAAGGGGAGGCCCTTCCACCAGGAAGCACAAAACTGTGTTCTGAGAATTGTGTTGACTATTTATTCATTATGGGAGGAAGAAAATGTGCAGAATCCTGAACCTTAGAAGTCCCCTGGGCCTTTGTTGGCACTTTTCCATTCTCATTGCCAGCAATGCTTTTCTCTCACCTCTTCTCATGACCGCTGCCTTACTTTATAGAGGTCTTGCTCAAATATCCTCTTGGAGAGGACTATATCAATAAAAGATATGGTCCTGTTCTTATCCCATTGCCCTCCTTTAGTTTTCTTCATAATACAAGGCATTATTACATAACACTCTATTATAATTTGTTTCCTTGTGTAATGCCTGTCTCTTATGCTAGAATGAAAGCTCCATGAAGGCAGGATACAAGTATCTATCATGTTCTATACCAAATAGAAACCTGACATCTGGAACTGCATCTGGCTGCATTGTATGCCTCCAATATTTGTTGACTGAATGAGACGAGTGACACTGCAGATATCCAAAACAGTAGATGATTGACTGTGGAAACAGCCACTTAGATTGTGAATTCCTTTGTCAAATGATGTGCAAAATTTTGTATCTATCTACGCTTTTCTGAAAAAAAAAAAAAAAACCAAACTTCATAACTTTTATCATGTATTTAAGGGGGACAATAAATTCCTCAAAAAGTTAAGGGCCACAGGGAGGTCTGGGTGGCTCAGTTGGTTACTTGGTGACTCCTGATCTCAGCTCAGGTCTTGATCTCAGGGTTGTGAGTTCAAGCCTTGTTTTGGGTTCTACACTGGGTGTGGAGCCTACTTCAAAAACAAAAACTTAAAGGCCATAGTCCTGAGTGGTTAATAAGGAAATAAGTGAACGTACTATAAATTCACAGTAAAGAAAAGTAAATGTAGGCTTCTTTGGTGTCTCTCCTTATTTTTACAGATACCAAGCTTGTTCTGCTACTGATCTTTGCTCCTATAGAAGCCCATACTGAGGGCCCATGTGTCTCCTTTCTGATCTTGTCCATCCTTCAAAGCTGTCTTGTAATGTCTTTCTGAACTATGTTGTAGGAAGAGACAGAGAGGAGAAACAGACTTGAATGAACAATCAACCAGACTTGTTAAATTCACTACACAATGCGGAAGAGGGATGGATCAAAGATAACTCCAGAGGACCTGTCTTGATGGCTGTGAGCTGAGTGGGGACCACTGACTGACAGGGAGACTCACTTTATGAAGCCAGGAAAAACTGACAAAGCTGAGACCAGAAAGAAGCCAACCACATGCACAGGAAAGAGAGTAGAGACAGTCATAGACAAAAGGAACAACTTAAAAGTCTAAAGCAGGTAGAAGTAGTTTACCCTGTATTGGAGTATAGTGTGGAGGAGACTGGCAGGAGATGAGGTGAATAGGAGCCACATTATGTTGAGCTTTGTAGACCTTGGTAGTGATCACGTGGAATCAGGGCAGAGGCCATATGCATAGATGTTATGCTAAATGCAGTAGGGAGTCCCTGAAGGGTTCTAACACCAAAAGAGAAACATGATACGATTTTTATTCTTATTTATTCTCATATTTTAAAAGATTTTATTAATTAATTAATTTGAGAGAGCGAGAGAGCACAAGCCAGGGGGACGGGCAAAGGGAGAGGGAGAAGTAGTCTCTCCACTGAGCCCAAGCATGGGTTTGATCCCAGGACCCTGAGATCATGACCTGAGCCAAAGGCAGATGCTTAACTGACTGAGCCACTCAGGCACCCCATAATTTATGTTTTTAAAACATTACTCTGGCTCTACTTGTGAGGAGTGGTGACATGATAGAAGATCTCAACCATGAGATGAAGAGAAGGGCAGAGTGTCTAGATTTATATTGTAAGTAGAAATAATGATTGAACCTGCTGATAGATTGATTGGATGTGGGAGTTGAGGGAAAGGAAAGACACCTCAGGAGATATTTTGATGACTAGCTTGAAGGTGGTATGGCTCAGGAGATAGGAGAGACTGAAAGAGGAGCAGGTTGTGGGGGGGGCTCTGATGAGGGTGGAAATGAGTAATTCCATTTGGGTGTTGTTGAGTTTGAGATATCACTGAGATATAATTAGAGATATGATAGAAATATAAAATGAGGCAGGTGGTTGAACAGATGTGTCTGCAGAATAGAGTTTAGACTAGATAAAAAGCTTTGAAGTCAGGGGGATGTTGAGTATATATAGGGAGACAGTGTAGGAAAAAAAGAAAATGAAAAAGGCCCCAGATATGGGCCCAGGGAACTCCAACATTTAGAGGTCATGTGGAGGAGGACATCCAGCAAGGACCTCTCAGAGGTGGCAAGGAGAGAGGCAGTGTGAAAACCAAGGGACTGTGGTGTGAGAATAGCTAAGGGTGGCATGTTGTAAAGTAGTGTGATGCCAGCAAGTTTAAAACTATAATTACCAAAAATACAAACTTGAAACACCAGTGATAGCTTACATTGGCTTACATAAAAGCAGTTTAAATTCATGCTAGTAAAATGATGAAACAGACAAAATTGTAAGACTTTGGAGTTGGCTTCAAATGGCTTCAGCTGCAAATGGGATTGATTTTCCTTCCATAACTTCACAGAATAAAGTCATTTTTTATATAAATCAGAGATCAAAGACTCTGGAGCAATTTAACTGCCAAGCCATTAAGGATAATCTTTCTAAAAACCTTTATTTTTTTATTATATAAAATTGGCTAGAGTTTTGAGCACTTACTATGCGCCAGACATTATTCTTCAAACACTTTACATGCTTTTTTTTTTCTATTCCTTCTGATAGGCCTATGAGGTGGGTATAATTATTGTTGACTGTCGTTATACAAATGAAGATACAGAAGCACAGAGAAGTGAAAGAACTTGTTCAAAGTCATGCAAAGGTACAAATGGTAGAACTGTGATTTGACCCTAGGAACTACTGATAGCAGCACCTCTGAGCTTAACCTGTGCAATGCCCATTTCCAAATAGAAAATGTATATTAAAAAAAATACTAACACAGATTTAAAAAAACAAAACCTAATAGATAATCACTGCTAATACTTCACTGTATAATTTGCCACTTTTCATCTCTTCTTATGCCTATAATAGCTAACATTTATTGGATGCATCGTGTGTCCTATATTTACAGACTATATCTATTTGAGCCATACTTTAAAAAAAAAAAACATTTAGTTATTTATTTATGAGGGACACAGAGAGAGAGAGGCAGAGACACAGGCAGAGGGAGAAGCAGGCTCCATGCAGGGAGCCCGATGTGGAACTCAATCCCAGAATCCCGGGATCACGCCCTGACCCAAAGGCAGATACTCAACCACTGAGCCACCCAGGTGCCCCTATTTGAGCCATACTTAACCCAAACACAAGACCGTGTTTTCTAGGAAGCATTTAGTGTTCTTCTTAGGAAGTGTTTGCTTCGCTTTCTTGGATGACGTGTGTTCCTTTAAAAACACTGATTAAAGGATTCCACCAGAAACTGCTAGATAATCTCCAATAGCTCTTTCTCCCTTTCCTCCTTATTAATTGAACCCATAATCTTTGGCTATATGCCCGCTCAGAATTTAAAACCCCAGGCTTCCTAGCATCCTTTGTAAACATGGGTATGGTTATGTGACTCAGAGCTGGCCAATGAGAGTAAATGTAGCAGCTTTGAGTTTTTTTCTTGAAGACATCTGATATGCCCTCTGCCCCTTACTCCTTCCTTTCTCCTGGAGTGTAGATATTACAGTCACTACCTTAGAACACTAGGATGAGGGCCTTGACTTTGCAATGACAGAGCAGTCAGCTAGAAGGAGTCTGGGTTTTTGATAACTTTGTGGACCAGATTTCCCAGTGCGTAGATTTCTGACTTAGGGATTTCATAAAAGAGAGAAGTAAACTTTTATCTTATTTAAGTCAGTTTTACCTTATGCCTCTTTTACTAAGAGTGGAGCCTAATCCTTCCTGAAATGACAGAATGAAAATAAACCGGAGGCTCCTGGGTGGCTCAGCTGGGTAAGCCTCCAACTCTTGACTTTGGCTCTGGTCAGGATTTCAGGATTCTGAGCTCAAACCCCAGTGTAGTGCTCCCTGCACAGGGGGAGTCTGCTTCTTTCCTCCCTCTCCCTCTGCCCTTCCCCCTACTCACACACACTATCTCTCTCAAATAAATATTTTTTTAAATAAAAATTATGAGTCATAAATGAGTCAAGAAAAATATAGGGGCACCTGGGTGGCTTAGTGGTTGAGCATCTGCCTTTGGCTCAGGTCGTGATCCTGGGGTCCTGGGATCGAGTCCTGCATCAGGGTCCCCACGGGGAGCCTGCTTCTGCCTCTGTCTAGGTCTCTGCCTGTGTGTGTGTGTGTGTGTGTGTGTGTGTCTCATGAATAAATAAAATCTTAAAAAAAAAGAGAAAAATATATCTAAAGCATTAGTATTGGTTAAAAAGTAAGGGTTTCCATAATAAGTACAATATAGACCATGAGTTATAAACTATTTCCTTCAAAAGCTCTCTTATGAATGCTCGATATGATTTTTACATTTATGTCTTCTCTACCCATAAGAGGTTGGGCTTCTCGTATATAGGCCCATCTTATTTCTTATCTGTATATCTCATATGCATAGTGTAATATTGAGGAGACAGTAGAGTGTGGAGGTTAATAAAGGGATTCTGAGACTCTCTCTGCCTAGATTTCAATCTTGATTCTCTCTCTCTCTTTTTTTTTTTAAATCTTGATTCTCTTATTTACTAACTCGGTTATTTGGGAAAATTTATTTTCTTAATATTTTTAAGTCTTAGTTTATTCTTTGTAAAAGGAGGATAAGAATGATCTTCCCTACTTTATAAAATTGTTGAGTGGATTAAATAAAAAAAACAAATAAAATGCTTAGCAAACGTCATAAGCACTCAATAAATGCTTGCAATAATTATACCTTGTAAGTGCTTAGTAAATATTCATATAATAAATTTTTATGAATATCTTGTCCAAGGAGATTACTTATTTCTAGGCATTAAAATATAATCCTTCCCTTTTGACTGTCAGAAATAATTTAATGAATGTAATTTAAAATATGGTCTAAAATGGACAATAATAATTTCTAGCTTTAAGCTCATATGTCACTTAGGGTCACAGCAGAAAACAGATGACATACTCAAACTGGTATAATTCTAGAAGTGTTTATTTACAGAAGGATTCTTAACAGAAGCGAGAGTAGAATTACAAGGAGGAGTAGTATAATCCAGGATTAGTAGCACTGGGGGTTCCTTCTAGACCAGAAGGGACAAAGTGAGGGAGCAGTTACTGGATCCCAGAAGGAGAGAATCCTATAGTTTGCTACCTTGAGAGGAGCAGTAATCTTCTGTCGAAGGGCATAGACAGCCTAAGGTGAACTTTCCAGGACTAGACTCAGGTTATTAATTAGTCTGACCTCTCCACCCTTCCCCAAACCCCCTCCACGAAGGGCTGACATTCAGATCAACTTCCTGGACAGAGAGCAGGGTGGACAAGGTGAAGGGTAGATCTGAAGGAGCAAAGGGGATATAACTGGCAGCATATCAGAGTAAGTTATTAACACGCCTTTAGTGTAACTGTAAAACCAAAGATTGGTGCAGAATCCAATTGGATGTCACTTAAGTATAAGCAATGCGACTCTCCCATATTGACTGAATGTGAAAATAATTCGGAATAATTTCAAGCAATAAGTAGCTTTATTGAATATGTTGGTAAATCAAATGGTGAAACAACCTAGGTAAGAGGTTAGGGGTTCAAATTACACTAAGAATTAGGTAAATGTCTAACCTGAATTCAAGTGACAAGAGCAGTGAGATGACCCGATTTGGTGGGCATGGATTTGGAATTCCTATTGGCACAGCAACCATAAAAGAGGGCTCTGTTTCGCCCTCCAGGTCATTCAGATGATCCCGGAAGTCTGTCCTTCCAAACTTCACCCTCACAACCAATCTAGAAGGCACCCTCAAATTGCTTCTATAGGTAATCTCAGATGACTTGGCGGTTCCATAAGGGTTCCTTTGGACATGACTTTAGTTCCTTAAAGATTTAGAATTAAGTGTAGAAATGACAAAGTATATCAAACCTACCTAT
This sequence comes from Vulpes vulpes, assembly GCF_048418805.1. Taxonomy (NCBI): domain Eukaryota; kingdom Metazoa; phylum Chordata; class Mammalia; order Carnivora; family Canidae; genus Vulpes; species Vulpes vulpes. The sequence continues at coordinate 71,369,766 of NC_132789.1, read as the reverse complement.
TTGTACTCATTTCCAGTTAGATTTGAAAATATAACACATTTACAGACATGTGTATGCCATATTTATATTTAAGTATTTAGAAGATATAAGATAATTTGTGCTGTGAGGTATGGTTTGTGGCCTGTTGATTAGCTTTGTGATCCTATCTTTTTTTTTTTTTTTTTTTTTAAAGTAGGTTCCAAGCCCAGCAGGGACCCAAACATGGGGCTTGAACTCATGACCCTGAGGATCAGGACTTGAGCCAAGATCAATGGTCAGACGCTCAACGAACTGAGCCACCCAGGAACCCTTGTGATCCTAATTTTTAAAAACGTTTATGCTCCTCTTACAAATAGAATAAGATTTGCAGTTGAGCATGCAAGCTTAAGGAAGAGCTAGAGTTATTGTTACTTCAATAAATTGAATATTTATTAAAAACTAATCTGCGAATAATCTCCTTTTCCAGGAAAGTTGCCTCAAAGACACAACCTTGCCTGTTTCATCATAAAGATGTTTTTGCCCTTTTCCTCAGAAACCATCCCCAAACACCAATGAGAACAAGGATGGAAAGCAGTCAATGCAGGATTGGCCCGACTTAGCAAAGTGAAGTCTGCTGGTTGTATCAAGGCTCAAATAATTGGGGGCACCAAGTATTTAGGAAGAGAGAATGAGGAGGGAACTAAAAACTGGTGGAACAATTGAAAGCCAGTCTGAAGTAGTTAGCCCCCAGACTACCATGTCCATCAGCCTACCCTCGTTGGAAATGGCACTTGATATCTAAGAGGCTCTGGACTCAGGAACATGATACCTGAGCGAGGGAAGGGGAGAAGTGTCCGAAAGAAAACTGGCCAGGTGGGTCCCTTTCTTGCCCAGCTCTAGAATGCCAGCACCCTCTGTATTTCTGAGCCTAGTCTGCAGCCTTCCCTGTGATCACATGAACTACCCAAGGTCCTCCCAATGCGTGCCTTTTCTGTTAGCCTGAGTGGGTTTCTATGCCTGCAATCGGGACCTCTGACTAAAATAACATTTCACACTTACCTTGTATTGATTTCATTCATATATGTCAGCACCTGTTCTCCATAAGGGCAGTTCCATGTCTAATGGCTCATCATTTACCTGTAGAAACTAGTACTGTGCCTGGTACTTAAAAGGCACTCACTAAACATTTATTAAATAATTGAATGGATGAAACCTTCTTTGTATCTTCTGTATACTCTTCATTGTATCTTCTATATCTTGGTTATAGAACTTATCACATAAAATATATTTGTTTGTTTAAATATCTGTTTCCCATATTAGAAAGTAAGTTCAATATTGTAGATCCTACTCAGTTCATTAAAAAAAAAAAAAACTGGCTCCTAGGGAGGGTCTAGTACATAATAGGTAGAGAATGAAGGAAGGCAGGAAGGCAGGAAGAAGGGAATATGTGTCAGGCATTAGGTTACTGCTGAACACAGAGAAAGAATAATATGGTGCTCACTGCCTTAGAAGGGTGCACAGCGTGGTGAAGGAGTTCAGAGTGAGCATTTGTTAGAGCATACTGTGCAAGATGTTTTGGAGAGGAAGCTGAGACCAGTGGGCAGATGAGGTGGGAAACCGTGAGCGAGAAGTCACCCTGATGTGAAGATTAGGGTGTTAGAGTGTAGGTATGATGGATCACAGGAAACTCAAAGCTGAAATGAAATTATCCAAACTGTGGGCTGAGACAGCCTCTGGGGAGTTGAAAGTAAGCAGTAGGTTAAGAAAACGTCAAGAGGTTTTGTAGACTGAAGCGAAGAGGAATACGTTTTCTGATTGGTGAATTTAAAATAATGAGCTAGGTCTGCTCAGCCTTGTCTCCTCTTTTCTTTCCCCCCTTTTCTCTCTCATTTCCTTCCTCCTTTCTTCTTCCTTTATCTCCTTCTTCCTCTTCCTTCTTTTCCTCCTCCTCTTCCTTCTCTTTCTTCTTCTACAGCAGACTGTTTTCTACTCTCTAGCATTCCCAGCTCTGCCCTGGCTTGGGTTATGGGGCCTGCTGTGCTAAATGACTGGGTGGCTATGCCTGTAACTGGAGAGCAGGTTGGGGGAAGGTGAGTTAGCCCAAATCACTGCAGACTGAGTTGTGTTCCCCAACCAACTTTATTTGTAATGAGAACAATGTTCCAATTTCCATCTCTTCCAATTGTTTGTAGTTTCAGGAGGGAAAGGGGTTTTTATTTCTTGGCCTCCTCAAAACCTAACAATCTGGAATACTTAACACTTGGGCCAACTTGAACACAATCTGAAATATCTAATACCTGGACTAAGAAAATTAGAACAAACAGAAGGAAAGATATGGGTTTGGGGTCAAAAAGAATCTAGAAAAACAAAAACAAGAATAGTATAAGTCAAGGTTGCTGTTGCAACTGTTTTCTCAAGGAGATCAGATAATATCGGACAGTGACTCCCAAGCTTTGGGGCTCCCAGTTATGCCTGGGAAGTTTGTTAAAAACACAGATGCATGGGGCCTGTGACTTGCACTCAAAGACCTTGGCTGGGGCCCCTGCATCTGTATGTTTAACCAGCCTCTGACGTGTTTAACCCTCCAAAGTTTGTAAACCTCTGCTCCAGAGTTTATTGGATCCCCAAAGTCATTGTTATCGAAAGCAAAAGAGTTTTCAAAACATTTCTCATTATGCTGGAACCAGGTGGGTGGTTTCTGCAGAAAGCAAGCAACACCACTGGGAAGCATATGGGAAACCAATAGTAGTGAGAGAGACAGGTGCTGGCTGGGCAAGAAGAAAGGTGAAGGTATACCAGGTGGAGAGAAATGCAGGAACAGTTCAGCTGGTAGGCTGAGTGTGCAATCACAGGCCCAGTTATGCAGTGACTGAAGCCCAAGGTCATGGAATGCAAACAGTTCTTTGGGAGCCCGGAAGGGTGGCACACATTTGCAGGGAAAAGAACCTTGCTTTCAGAATTTCTGTTCCAGCCACGCTTCTAGCCGAATGTCTTTTGAGTCACCATCTTCTGGAATCGTTTCCACTGGGAAATTGCTCGGAGAAAGGCATACCCCCTCCATTTACCTTTAGAGAGATACGGTGGAGTCAATGATGGGCTCTACACAAAGCCTCCAGTGGTGCATGCACTTAAATCTCCATGGGTGAGGACATTCAAAAATGCTTTGCAAAGCATAAAGCGTCAAACAAAGGTAAACCTTATTGCTCAGATTTTTCTGGGTCTCATCTGTCCTGATGCCTTCCACCCTGAAAGAGTGTCCTTAAGACCCTGGATGATGCCACTCAGCAACTTCTCCCAGGCAGGCATTGTGTTGGTTAACATTCTGTCTATAAGTGCTCCGCTACTTGCATTGACATCTTGAATATGAGGCAGCAGGCATTTTTTTTTCTTTCTTCTTTTAAATCAGTGTGCAGCCTTTGCTTCCTCCCCCACCCACTTCCTCCCTGAGTCAGTGTTCCCGAACCCTCTTCTCAGATACTCCTGTCTTGATGGCCTACAAAACTGTTTTCATATGCTGCAAGAAACAATAGGGGTCCTTGCAAACAAATACTTCCGCCTGATGACTACCGCTCCTGAATGGAAACAGGTCCTCTATTAGGGGTGGTGAACCTACCATTTTCCAAACTCATCTATCATATTTTGTCTCTGCAAAGTGCAAGACAGTTTCTGAAAAAAACAAAACTGTTGCCCTTCAGGAAGTTGAAAGTTTAGGGATGAACATAAGCATCCTATGCTTTCTGTAAGCATTCACTTATTGATCACGAATCTACGTGACCTATTCTCAAAGAGGTGTTTATTTTCCCCACGTAGATACTGGCTCATTCCCTCGACAAACGTTTTTTGAGGACTATCCTGTAGTAGGCCCTGAGCTAGGCCTCGGGGTGCACTGGTGACCAAATGGAAGAGATCCATAATGCTGAGGAGCTCAGGTATAAATGTCCCAGGATATTACCTGCAGGGTAAATAGTCCTATGTATCTGCTAGTATAAGACCAAAGGACCAAATCTGGAATATTTGGAGGTGGCTGTGAGGGTGGTAAAGGAACAGGATACAATAAATAGTGTTCTGGGAGTAAAAGCTTTGCATGGAGTGGAATTCCTGGAATTCCTCCAGCATAGCATTCTTGTTTGTTCCCTTCCTATATCATAATGTAAAGGCACTTGCAGTTTGAGTCCTAGAAGGAGCAGAGGCTGGAAAAAGACCCCAAAAAACAAAAGAAAACAAAAACCCCCAAAACATTGTTGTGAGGCCTGACAAAAAGCCAAAGAAGATTAATTAGCTGAAAATTCTGCATAGCACTATTCAGCTTAGTGGTGCTATCTGGTCGCTATAATTTATTCAATATCATGGACCAGCTGCTTTTTGCTGAGTTCTGAGTGTATAGTATATCATCCTTGTTCAGCACCGAAAGAACTTAGAATATATCTTAAGACTATTGATATTAGTGGATTATTTAATGTTTTAAATAGGTAACACATTCCCACAGTTCAAAATCTAAAAGGTACAAGAGTTTAAGTGGTATGTCTTTCTTTTACCTCTGTTCTGCAATCCCCAACACCTCTCCCCTGAAGGAATGATTCAATTACTTTGGTGGATATCCTTGTTTCAGCTATATTTTACAGTAAGGATTCTCCACGAGATTTCTAACTTTGGACCTCATCTTGATCCTGTGGCAACCTGTCCTAAGACTATATCCTGTTCTACAGGACTTTTATGAATCAGAAGTTGATTTTATTTTCAAGATGAGTATAGCCTGAGTTGTTCTCAAGAGAGGAAAGAATGGGAAAGCAACTAGAGGAGACATGCAAAAATATACTTTAGCATATAAAAATAATAGTCCTTGCTAAGTACTATGTAGTGTTTTATTTATTTTTAAGATTTTTAAATTTTTAATTTTGTTTATTCATGAGACAGAGAGAGAGAGAGAGAGAGAGAGAGAGAGAGGCAGAGTCACAGGCTCCATGCAGGTAGCCTGATGTGGGACTCGATCCCGGGTCTCCGGGATCGGGCCCTGGGCTGAAGTGAAGGCAGTGCTAAACCGCTGAGCCACCAGGGCTGCCCTGTAGTGTTCTATCTAAACTTCACAAGAATCACATGAAGTATGTATAGTTTATAGGTGAAGAAAATGAAGGATAGATGAACAAATGTAAGTTCTCAAACCTTAGACCAGAGCTCTAGTGCCCTCACTCTTAATTTACGTGATACTCATTATCTGTCCTAATAGAAAATAGCCAAAAGAACGCACATGGTGACATTTTTTTGTTTATACATTTTTGTTGCTGTTTATTCAAAATCTTTACTTTCAAATTTTAGGATCAAAATTACTCATAATATTTAAATGCACATTCCCAGGTCTCAGCGCTGAATAAGAGAATTAGAATCTCTGAGGGAAGGGCTCCAGGCATGCTTATTTTAACCAGCACTTAAGAGTCACAGGTAGGGATCCCTGGGTGGCGCAGCGGTTTGGCGCCTGCCTTTGGCCCAGGGCGCGATCCTGGAGACCTGGGATTGAATCCCACGTTGGACTCCCGGTGCATGGAGCCTGCTTCTCCCTCTGCCTGTGTCTCTGACTCTCTCTCTCTCTCTGTGTGACTATCATAAATAAATAAAAATTTATAAAAAAAAAAAAAAAAGAGTCACAGGCAGATGACACTAAGGCAGTTGGCTGTAAGCATAATGACAAATGTCATACCTGTGACAGTTTGTTTTCCAAGGCTAGCCACAACCATATCTTCCAACACAGGCATACTATGCTTAGTTTCTAGAATCTCTCCACTCCCCTTTCAAGAGGTGGAGTCCATGCCCCATACCTTTGAAACTGGGTGGGTTTTTGTGATTAGTCAACCAGTAGATTATAGTGGGAATGATGCTATGTGACTTCCAGGCTAGGTAAAAAAAAAGATGATTCAGCTTCTGTTTTTGCTAGCTAGAACACTCACTCTTGGAACCCAGCCACCAGGTAGTGAGACAACCAAAGCTGCTCCAGGGAGAGGCCCACTCGGAGAGAAACTAATAGCCAACACCAACTTGCCAGCTATGTGAGCTATCCTGGAAGTGGATCTGGGCCCAGTCAGGCCGCCCAGGCTGACACAGCACAGCACGGAGCAGGGATGTGCCTTCCATGCCAAGCTCTGCCCAAATTGAAGATTCAAGTGGGAAGTAAATGATTGTTGTCATTTTAAATGGTATGCATGAGCTGGTTTGTTAGGCAATACGTAAGTGGAACAGCGCACTTCTAATATTCACTTTGATTTCTTCCTGAATTCTGGGCCCTCTCTGAAATATTCCAAACGTATCCTTGTCCAATGTCATTTTTCCCCTAGATTCTTTTAATCACAGAACCACTAATTTCAAACTTTTGGTTATGTGAGGTTCTTATTGCTACCTCTGAGGCTTGGTTTCTCATCTCAAAAGCAGTCGTAATAAGAGAATCCACCTCATGAACTTTACACTTTGATGAGATAATCCATGTAATCATTCAGCATTGTGCCTAGCACATAATATTCTCAATTTTTACTAGGTTTCTTGCATTCATAGTCTCCATTTATATATATATATATTAAGTGCTTTGTTTATTTAAAAAAATACATTTTTTGTAGTCCAGTGCCATTTACAGGCTATTTCCTATGCTTGACATGCTCTTCCCTACTAGGTCAGTTAGACTCTTACTCATCCTTGAGGGAACTCTTCTCCCTTGGGAAAGCTTTCTCTGACTTTTCTATCAGTTAATGCCTCTCTGGGCTCACCTTGGAGCAAACTCTACTATAGCCCTTAACACACTGGGCTGTAATTAATTACTCGTTTCTCTTCTCCGTTGGCCTGGAAGGCAGTCAGGGTCGTCTCTGTAGTCTCACCCTCCAACGCAACACCTGGCACACCTTTACTCACCATCCAGTCTGTGCTGTGCTGGGAAAACACCGCGGTTAAGCAGTTAAGGGGTCCTTGTTTTGGGAGACCTGACCTGGGGTCACAACCAGCTCCATTTTCTCCTGCATGATCTTAGAAAAAGTCAGTTGACGTTTCAGAGCCTCATTTGTGGAAACACCTTCTGTGAAGATGACGTAAAGTAACACCTGCGGAAAGCCTATCCCATGGCAACCAGCAGTCACCGGAACGCCACAAAATGCTTCTCCAACAATCCCATTTTAGGGCAGGGCCCTGTGCTTCACCGGGGGTCCTCTCAGGGATGACTCTGGGCTCGCTCCTCATGCCTCCGGCTAGCAGCTCTGCCTTCAGGAGCCGACTCCCTGTCCCCTCAACTCTCTCTCCACACCCTTGCTTTCAGCCTTCTCGGGGCTGAAGGGGCCCGATTTACGTGCGATTCAAAAATCAAAACTCTCCGCCCGGGGAGACCCGCCTTTAGGAGTCTGGCCTTGGAGTCTCGGTCTCCCGCCTGCCTCCGAGGGAGCCGCCCCCCGCCGCGGCCGCGCGCAACTGCAGAAACGCTGAAGGAGCGAAACCGACGGCGGAGAATGAATGGGCTGCGTCCGCCGCGGGGCCTCTGTGACGTCGCCCCCGGCGCAGGCGTGGCCGCGGCTGAGAGGCCTGCGGGGCGCCGGCCGCGCGACCCCAGCGGGCTCGGCCACGGGCGCCGGAGCTCCGCGCCGCCTCGCGCCGCCTCCCCCAGGTCCCTGCCCCGCCGGGGCTCGTCACTTCCGCCACCCGCAGGCCGGGGCTGTGGGGCGGGGAGCGCGGGGGAGGGAGCCAGCTCTGAGGGAAGCCCGCCGGCACACGAGCAGGGACTACATTTCCCGAGGGGCCTCGGCGGCGGCGGCGGCGGCAGCGGCGGCGGGCGCGGCAACGTCCCCCGGAAGTGGAGCCCCGGACTTCCACTCGTGCGTGAGGCGAGCGGAGCCAGGGTCGAGAGCTGAGGCCGAACTCGGGATCTGACAAGATGGCCGGGCTGCCCCGCAGGATTATCAAGGTAACCGCCCAGGCCGACTCCCGGCTCTGCGCTCGGCCGCTCGGCGGCCCCGGGTGGCGCGGCTCCCCGCGTCTTCGGGCCCGCGGCCCGCGCTGGGAGGCCCGAGGCCAGCGCGGAGAGGGTCTGGCCGCGGCGGCGAGGGAAGCCAGGCGCTGGGGAGGGGGCTCCGGAGAGACTTCCGGCCGCGGCGGGGCAGCCGGGCGGCGGGGCCCGGGGGCTGCCCGGTGGCCGCGCCGCGGGCGGGGGAGGCCTGGCCCGCACCCTGGCGGAGGGTGGGGCCGCGGGGTTGCGGGGCCCTGGGCGCGGGCCGGCGCGGGCCTCCGCGGCCTCTCGGACCACCCGGGAGGAGGCCGCGGGCGCGCGCGAATCCCGGCGGGACCCTGACTCTGGGCGGGAGTTGCGGCCCCACGCAGCCGCTCGGCCCTGGAGCCTTCTGGCGGGCGGGGCGGGAGCGCGGGGGTGCGGAAGCCCAGGGTTCAGAATGAATGAACCAGGGGAGGGGAGTGCGGCCGGGCGGGGCCCTGTGCCCCGGGAGGCGGCTCCGGGAGGGCCGCGCGTCCTGCCGCCGGAGCCACATGTTCGCTGCAGGCAGCGGGGGTCCGCGGACCAGGGGCTCGGCGCCCTGCTGCCCTCGCTTTCGTGATCGCCTCTCTTTTAAATATGTTTCCGCTCGTTCTCTCCGTGAACTGATGTTACTCTGGTTGGCAAACTCTTTTGAGAGCTGTTTCTCCTCAGAGGAAATAGTTTAACACGACATTGGGGGCGGGGGGAGGGGCAGCGCAGGTCTGGGGGACTTGGTGAAATCCTTTGCCCCTCGATTTTACGCGCATTTAACGGTTCTTCGGCTCCTTGTGAAGGCTGTACTTTTAACAAATACGTGTAGAACTATAGGAAATTCGACGTACTGCTGTTGTAAATTCTTTGCGTAATATCAGGTCCTCAGATGTGCGATATTTCTTTCAGTACACAGAGACAAAACCTTGAAATTTCTTGTCACTTTTAATGAAGATTTTGGTTGAACCTTTGTGTTAATATGCGAGTTAAAGTGACTGAATTGCAGCATTTCCTTGATGTAACCTGGTGAACTTATATTTAATCTGGCTTGTTGTAAAGTTTGGTGGTGGGGGGGGGGGGGGAGATGCATCCTAAGCCCAAGATCGTTTAACGGGTGATGTATTGTGTAGTGTGCTTCGTACAGTTGCACTCAAATGTATCTGAAATGAGGGGATGTCTCTGACCTAGAGTTGCTTGCTTTGGAGAAATAAGACTTTTTATAAGGTAGAAATTCTTAGAAATTAGAGAAGCAGCACAGATTGTCATTGTGTGCTGCAGTCTAATGCGAAGTGTTATAGTGCACAGTTTGTTGTATTATGGATTTGTCTCAGATTCTGTCCAAGGCGGTTTAATTGCTGTGTGTGTTGGATGGGCCTTACAATGTGGTTTTCTTCACATGGCCCCAATCATGTTTATGGAGGCCCCAGTTGAAAATGAGGGATGCACACCACTAGCTGCACACCAGATGTCTTCAAATTTTTGTTTCCTGTGTTTAGGTTATCGACCACATAATACAAATTGATATTCGTAATAATTCTTCAAAATACATAGTTATCTAAAGACAACATTTTTTCCAGGTTTGATTCTGCACGTATTCTGCATTAATATTAAAGCCTTGGATGGAAAAATAAATTTTGTGAAACCTTGTTTAATAAGGTTACAGAAATGATTTTTGGCAGTGAATTGAAGTGCCCATCATTCATTTGGCACACAATTTAGCTTACACTAGGCATTTTCATTTTAATATTTTAACCAAGACGGTGATAATTGACCATAATATGGTCTTAATTTTACAGCATCTTGTTGATAGCACCTCTTTAATAAAAGGTGACTTCATTTGGGTTTTATCTTGGTGGTTAGGTGGTTTTACTTTAATGCCTTTGGTAGTTTAGCTTAAAAAGAACTGTATTTCCAATCCCTAGGAGAGATTACAAGACTATAATGTGTTTTCTAGTGCTCTTCTTGTATTGTGTGTGTGTTTTCCCATAATCAGTGAAAATAAATTTTTTTAAAGATTTATTTATTTGAGAAAATGTATGCCACTCGAGCAGGGGGAGGGGCAGAGGGAGAGAATCTCAAGCAATCTCCTTTCTGATCCTGGAGTCCCAGGCTGGGCTCCATCACACACCCATGAGATCACGACCTGAGGGTAAATAAACCAAGAGTTGGACGCTCAGCTGACTGAATAACCTAGGCACTTGAAAAATTTTTTTTTAAGTTTTTGAAATTTTTTGTCTAATAGGAAATACATGGAGCATAGCATCTGAAAGGTACTGACATGTACATAGAAAAAGTTAAGATTTTTTTTTTAAGATTTATTTATTTATGATAGACATAGAGAGAGAGAGAGAGAGAGAGAGAGGCAGAGACACAGGAGGAGGGAGAGGCAGGCTCCATGCCGGGAGCCCGATGCGGGACTCGATCCCGGGACTCCAGGATCGCGCCCTGGGCCAAAGGCAGGCGCTAAACCGCTGAGCCACCCAGGGATCCCCGAAAGTTAAGAATTTTTAAAAAGTTTGCCTCTTTTTTGTCAATCACAGTACGGGTTCCATGTGGAATGTGGTGGTGGTACAGGGTAGATAGTTGTACTTTTCTGAATTGTAGGAGCACACCATCATCCTTCATTGGACAACTATTAATAGGATGCTTTTTACCTCCAAGTAGTCATTATTTACACTTGCAAAATTCTTTTTGTTTTTTTTTTTTAAGTTAGCTTTACACCCGATATGGGGCTTGAATCCACAACCTGACATCAAGAGTCACATACTCCAACTGAGCCAGCCGGGTGCCCCTCCATTTACAAAATTCTTAAACCGTATGATAACTTCTGGATCTTGATCTTGTGAAGTAGACTGCCTTTTATAGTCTAGAAACGTATTCAAATGACTTTCTTAGAGGCTTAAAACTGGCAAGGGACGGAACTGGATCTTGACCCAGTGTTACTTCCCCCTGCCTCTCTATATTATTATGAAATGACATTATGTAAATATGCTTTGATAACTAAATATACAAATGTAAGATTTTTTTTTGAATTACTATTCACCTATTTACTGTCCCACTCAGATTCCCATACATAATCTACTAGCAAATTCTCTAAGGCATCACTTTTTTTTTTAAGATTTTTATTTATTCATTTTTTTAAAAAAATTACGTATTCATGAGAGACACAGAGAGAGGCAGAGACACAGGCAGAGGGAGAAGCAGACTTCCATGCAGGGAGCCTGACGTGGGCGTCCCATGATCATGCCCTGGGACGAAGGCCAATCATGCCCTGGGACGAAGGCCGTGCTAAACTGCTGACCCCCCCGGGTGCCCCCAGGGCATCACTTTTAAAATAAGTCCTTAATCAGCTACATTTACCCATCTCTGAAACCACTGTTCAGTTCATCATTTGTTGCCTAGCCTACTGTTAGCCTCATAAGCAGCAGCTAGTGCTACTTTTTAAGATACGGATGGATGTGTCACTCCCCTTGGAGCTCTACAAAGGTTCTCCATCACACATAGAATAAGGCCTTCTTTTCATCTGCTTATCACTAAGGTCATTTGCATGACTCTTCTTGATTCTTGAGTCACTACTGCAGCCACACTCTTGGTTTGTTCTACCCTGAACAATAAGAAGCTAAGTTTGTTCCAGTCACAGGGCTTTCCCTCTGTTTACTACATTGCTTGTTTTGGTATATGTTCAGTTCTTGGCTCACGTCACCCTTAAAAAAGTCTATCTTAACTATCCCAAAACAGTTTTCCTCTCCTCCACCCATATAATTCCTCTTTATTCCCACATTTCCTCTTCTCCTTAGAGCACTTACCACTTGAAGTTCTATTATTTACTGTTATCTCTGCTCCTACTAAAGCTTCATGAAGGCAGAGATTCTTAGATGACTTGGGCATTGCTCTAATACCTAGAGGATGTAGTAGGCACTGAAATACTGATTAAATGAATGAATGTGCTTCAGTCTCTGGAAGAAAGTTTTAGCAGAGATATTTTATTTTTATTATTATTTATTTATTCATGAGAGACAGAGAGAGAGAGGCAGGGGCAGAGGCAGAGGGAGAAGCAGACTCCATGCAGGAAACCTGATGGTGGGACTCGATCCCTGGACCATGGGATCACGCCCTGAACCAAAGGCAGACGCTCAATTGCTGAGCCACCTAGGTGTCCCTAGGAGAGTTATTTTATATCATAATTTGTTATTGCTTAGTAGATTCCATCTAAACCAGTGTCTGAGCTGAATTAATCTCTGATTTGTTAAAAATTCCAATTTTTTATTTTGTCTAATAGGAAATACATGGAGCACAGCATTTGAAAGGTTCTGACATGTACATAGAGAAAGTTAAGACTCTTATCTGTCCTTCATCATTCCAGTTCCCTGCCCAGATGCCATTTTTTTTAATTGTATTTTCTTCCAGAAAGACCAGAGAGACTTATTAGTATGTATATATTTGGCCTGTTCCCCTCCTCCTGGTACACATATGGTAATCTCTCTCTCCCAACCAATATATCTTTGAGGTGACTCCTTTTTTAAAGGGATTCTTTGTGGAACCATGTGGTTAGACCGTATTTTAACCAATTGCCTATTGCTGACTTTCAGATTGTCTCCAAAATTTCCTATACAAACAATGCTGTGATGAATAGTCCTATAGTTAGTGGTATTTTGAAAACGTGTGAATTATACTGAATCTTGGCTGTTCTGTGATTTACTAGAATTTTTAAGAATTTGCTTTTTTCTTCTCTTCTGGGCCAGAGCTCTTTAAGTCTCTAAAAGTGACTGAGCAATTAAAGCTTAAAATCATATAGGTTAAAAAATAACTAAAATAAGAGGTCCTCCCTAATATGTTTATTATAAAGAGTTAGTGTTATTTTGGGAGCAGATAAATGAGATCTGTAGTTGTGGCCTTAGTCAATAATTTATTTCAGATTTACAGTTTACATGTTATATTAACTGAGTGATGTTCTTTTGTCTTCTCAAATTTTTATTTTTTAAAGATTTTATTTATTCATGAGAGAGACACAGAGAGAGAGAGAGGCAGAGACACAGACAGAGGAAGAAGCAGGCTCCATGTTGGGAGCCCAACGTGGGACTCGATCTCGGGTCTCCAGAATCAGGCCCTGGGCCGAAGGCGGCGCCAAACCGCTGAGCCGCTTGGGCTGCCCGGAGTTGACATATTTGATTAAAACCTGGCAAACCAACCTGCTGATACTAGATTTTCACCAGTCTTTCCTAGAATTTACTCTTCTCTTTGGTGAGGTTTATTTCAGATTCTTAAAAGCTCTATATGGTCTGACTCTGAATTGAGACTTGATTCCTACATACTCTTTTATTTTAATAGTTTTGATTTTTAAAAATACAGATATCACTTTTGTCTTATCACTATTTAAAAGCCATTCATTTGAATGAAGGTAGTACATAAGGTAGTTTTTAGTAAGAAAATGATTCAGATAACTGGCCCTATTTTTAAGCCTTGAAAGTCTGACTGGTAATTTTTTTTCCCATTTAAAAAGGCATGAAAGTCTTAAATGATTAGGATAGACTTGTTATATGTAATTAAAACATACTAAGGAAACTGATAAACCCTTATAGTAAAAACTTGACCAGAAATAGTATGGTTCTTGGTTTTTTTGGTTGTCCCAATTTAAGAATTTTCTGGGGTACCCAAGTGGCTCAGTTAGTTAAGCATCCAAGTCTTGGTTTGGCTCAGGTCGTGATCCCAGGGTTCTGGGGTTGAGCCCTGCTTCCAGCTCCACACTCAGTGGGAGCCAGCTTGAGATTCTGTCCCTCTGCACACACACACCCCTCCCTGCCCCCCGCGGTCTCTCTATCAAATAAGTAAATCAGTCTTTAAAAGAATTTTCTGACCATTCTAGGATAATAAACCACATTTTTTTACATATGACTTCTGGGATTCAGGTTCTTGACAACCTTGTTTGTTGAATGCTCTTGGTCTCCATGGATTCTAAGTTGAGAATCCCTAGACTGCTTTTGGTAGTGATTAAATTTTCAGGCTACAAAGATACTGTTTAATTTACTGCCTAATGTTTTGATTATGAAATGTGGGCATAATTGAAAGTAAATTAAAAATAGCAGTTGAATGTTAACTTTTTAAGCTTCTTTTTGTTAAGTACTTTCATTGGTACTGGTTGATCAAGTATCACAATAGAAATTGGGTTTTGGGGATCCCTGGGTGGCTCAGCAGTTTGGTGCCTGCCTTTGGCCCAGGACGTGATCCTGGAGTCCCGGGATCGAGTCCCGCATCGGGCTCCTGGCATGGAGCCTGCTTCTCCCTCCTCCTGTGTCTCTGCCTCTCTCTCTCTCTCTCTCTGTGTCTATCATAAATAAATAAATAAATCTTAAAAAAAAAAAAGAAATTGAGTTTTGTCAATTTACCAAACATTTCCTATCTACCATCCTAATTAATTATGGCATCAGAAATACTATGCATTTGCTTTGCAGAAGTTCTAAGTTTTTTCATACTGTGACCACTTACAGCCAGTGTTTTACACATTAGAGAATGCCCATCTTTTTCTTTTTCTGATGAGTCTGTAGGCCAAAGTAGTTGGATGACTAGGATTCTGCTACAAGTCGATAACTTTGCTTTTTCCCCTAAACTCTATAGGATGGTTTGTGTGTAAATGATTTTGAGAAGAAAATAAGTTGTGCTACAGAGTCAGGTAGTATGGATTGTGAACATACATTTAAACCTGTTACTGTGAGTTATAGGTATCTATGCACTACAGAAATAAATACCAGAAACAAGGGAATGAGGGTAGCATCTTCTAGGGGCTCTGGGCATTGCAAGTATAGTAATCAGTTTGATGTAGGTGCCTAATTATTATATAATTTTACTTTATAAAAACAAAATAGATCTGAAAGGCATAATATATGTAATAATTTTAAATCAGGAAATACTCCTTTTTTGTATGAAATATGTTGGACTGGTATTTAATCATTCAGTTGAAATTTTCTTTGCAAGTATATATGAAAGACATCAGCATTGATATATAAAGAGATGAAATAATAGGGCATCAGTTAACTTCACCTGAAATCTTAGCAACTTCTAAAAATGCCTCGTAAGTGGGATGTTTTTGTTTTTGAAATGTTAGTTATCTTTAATTTGTGGATTAGATAATATGTAGGATCACCATAGTTTGAGAACTGGTCCTAGCATCTCTGGTGGCAAAAACCACTATTGTGTGATTGGAAGAGCTGGATGAGTGGTAAAGAGCCCACAGTGAATAAACAGAAAGACTTCTTTATTATCCATTCTTTCAAGAGCTATATCACACTTTTTGGGGTATTGTATATTTTTAAAATTCTGGTTGTAGCCATTCTAAAATCCCCTAAGGATACTTAGAAATCAAAATTTTTATTATTCTGACTTGGTCTGTAACTCAGATGTTTCTGAATGATTAGGATGCAGTTATAATTTAAAGTGCTTGTATTTTATTTACTTATTGATAAGTAATCTTTATGCCCAGTGTGGGTCTCGAACTCATGAACCTGAGATCAAAAGTCATGTGCTCTACCAGACAGGTGCCCCCAAAGTGCTTTTAGACCTTGGTTTCAGAATCTGATGTTGACATATTTTGCTTTTTGGCTAATCTGTTCAGATTTTCAAACTCCTTTGGTTTTCATTATGCCTCGATCAGTAATTTGGTCTGTTTTGGGCAAATCTGTTTTTATTTTCAAAGTCTTTACAGTCTAGTGATACAGTCTAGTGATGGCATTGTTATCAGGAAAATACTAGAAAGAGGCATAACAGATGTTGTCTTTGTGTCTTGAGACTATGGGTGCCATTATTTCTTTACAACTTTAGATTTTAAAATAATTTATGCTAAGGAAAATGTTATTCCCATAAGGTCTCTGTGTTCTTATGACCCTTAAGGACAATTGGGATTACCATCCCCCTCTCCTCTTACTATAGAGCAGGGACAAAAGTGACTTTACTAGTAAGAGCCCAACGCCAAATTTCATTCTACTATGAAATTGCGATTTCCCTGCCTTTTTATTATCCTTTCTTTTTTAAAATCTATTTTTAAGACATGTTTCAATTCAGTTAAGTGGACATTTACTTGATGCATAATAATGTATTTAGGACTAAGCCAGGTGAACAAGAAAGACATATCCATATGTAATGGAAAATTCAATCATGAAACAAGAAATTAAAGTGAGCTATATTATGAGAGAAGATACACATGAGAGATTTACCGTGTTCTGAGGATGAAGGAAGGTAAGGATGAGGGAATGATTTTTTTTTTTTTTTTTGAGGGAATGATTTTAAAGTTGAAGGAGGGAAAATGAGTTTTGGGTGGATAGAATAGCAGATAGGAAAGCTGGAAGGAGAAAAGGAGAGACAAAGAGTGCACAAAAGTAAAGCATATTTCAGGAATCCAGTATGTGTGTGATGGGTGGTGTCTTACATGATTATTAAGGTCCCATCAAGAAGTATTACTAAGTTTGGAGAGTTGGAATCAAAAACTGTTGGGCAAAGAAAGCACTGTTGAATTTTGAGTTGTTAAATTCAGACTTAGTGTATTCACCAGTGCGGTGTGACAACTGTTCCTGAAGTGAGATGCGTCATACAGTTTTTATTACGTAAGGAAGACATCTCTTATTGAGCATTTACTAGGTGCTAGGCAGTGTTCTAAGCATGTTATATACATTAATTTATTTAATTCTAACAGCAATCCTATGCTCTGCACATTAGTATTAGCCCTGCATTACAGATACGGAAACCTGCACAGAGGGTTAAGTGGTTGGTGGAGCTGTGAGATGAGTGAACCTAGGAGTTCATGTGGGATGGAATGTGCCAGAGCTTATAGATAGATAATAACTGTCAGCGTTTGTAATTTTATGTTTTATCATTTGGACAAATTGACGTGGAAAGACATGTTCATTGCAGAATCTAAGTGCTTAGCTTTCTTGATTTCCATCAGAAGTCTTCTTATTGTAGTTTAATTAGAGACTTTTGTACAAGTGAGTCTCCATCCATTTAGTAATAGTTTCATTTAAGATGGAATGACTTTGATCTGGAATAGTATATTCCTTTTTTAAAAAGATTTTGTTTATTTATTCATGAGAGACACAGGGAGGCAGAGACATAGGCAGAGGGAGAAGCAGGTTTCCTGCAGGGAGCCCCGTGTGGGACTTGATCCCAGGGTCCTGGGGATCACGCCCTGAGCGGGAGCCAGAATCTCAACTGCTGAGCCATCCAGGTGTCCCTGGAGTGGTATATTCCTCTCCGGCCCTCCTGGATCCTTTGATTTGGGGAAGTTTGGCGTTCAGGTGAGAAGAAACTAAGGAGCAGCTATTCCTTTCTTTCCTGCTGTTTCTTACCAGCAAAATATGTTTGAGGTATTGCTGCAACAGAGTATAATCTCTCTAATGTTAATTTTAAACAAAGATTTTTAAGCCTAAAAATAGATTAAAATTATCTTACAGTCATTTATAAATTAAATTGGATTTTGTGTTTTAAACCCAGGGACGGTGTTTGTACATGACTTAATTTCCTCCCTCCCATTTGGAGAGGATAAGTGCTGTTTCAATGAGTCCCTACAAACCTGCACATACTATCATTCTTACTTTGGCTTTTTAGAGAAGTCATTTTTCACAGTTGGAGGCACAGTGATTTGCAGCTATAAAGCTCAGAGTTTCTTACCCTTAGCTATAAAAGAGCTATTCCCATTAAGTAACATTTTTTCAAATAAAGTACTCTGTGCACCCCGTCTTTATTGATGCCCTTCAGGAAAGGGTTAAACTGAATGTGCTGCAATCTCTATTCAGGTTCCTGCCACTGATGTAGTTAGAGATCACTGAATACTTGGCCAAATCTTGACTATTTCCTACCAGAATCTTCTCCCAGTTTAATTGGGACTGGTGTATTGGGTGGTAGGAATTAGCATTTTCTGTGAACACTTGTTTATAATCTGAGTGCTTTTTTTTTTTTTCTTTTAAGATTTTACTTATTTATTCATGAGAGACACAGGCAGAGACACAGGCAGAGGGAGAAGCAGGCTCCCTGCAGGGAGCCCGATGTGGGACTGGATCCCAGGACTCTGGGATCTAGCCCTGCCCCAAAGGCAGAGGCTCAACCACTGAGCCACCTAGGTGTCCCTATAATCTGAGTGCTTAGTTCATGATTATATGTCAGAATTATCTGGGGTATTCATATAAATTTGACATACAACAGCCCAGATTTTTTAAAATTATATTTTAAGATCTCCAGATGATTTTTTTTAAAATTTTATTTATTCATAGAGGGAGAGAGAATGGCAGAGGCACAGGCACAGGCAGAGGGAGAAGCAGGCTCCATACAAGGAGCTTGACGCGGGACTTGATCCTGGGTCTCCAGGATCACGCCCCGAGCTGAAGGCAGCGCTAAACTGCTGAGCCACCCAGGCTGCCTCCAGATGATTTTTATGTGCATCTTGCAGAAACAGTGGCCTTGTATGCTCAGCTTCAATGCAAAGATGGTTAGAATGTGGGAGATACAAGTAAAATCACATAGGCGTAACCTTCTCATATGTAGA
Source organism: Vulpes vulpes (assembly GCF_048418805.1). NCBI lineage: Eukaryota > Metazoa > Chordata > Mammalia > Carnivora > Canidae > Vulpes > Vulpes vulpes. The sequence goes on along the minus strand of NC_132789.1, from coordinate 71,351,305 downwards.
AAGCAAAGGTGTCAATGGGAATACCAACACATGACAGTCCAGAGTGGGGAAACCATCAAGATTGTTTTAAGGTAGATTTTTAGAGGGATGACTCTTGAGCTGAATTTTGAAGGCTAAGTAGAAAAGTGAGGTGGGGGGTAGAATATCATTCCAGGTTAGACACATCAAACTCCAGGAAGAGATATTTGAGCAGTGCTATAGCTGTAACATGAGTCAGCACTTCTTTGCTTGGACCACAGACACTTTAAATGCAGTCTCAATTTGAAAAACTTTTCTTCTTCAGAAGTGTAGTTTATGAATATGTCTTCATTATAAAAATTCAATAAATATACCAAGTGTGTTATACACTATAATCAAGTAATATGGATGATTTTTTTCCCTTCATTTTCTTTCTTTTTTTTTTTTTTTTTAAGATTTTATTTATTTATGAGACAGAGAGAGAAGCAGAGACACAGGCAGAGAAGGCAGCAGGCTCCATGCAGGGAGCCTGATGTGGGACTCCATCTAGGGACCCCAGGATCACACCCTGACCCAAAGGCAGTTGCTCAACTGATGAGCCACCCAGGTGTCCCCCCTTCGTTTTCTTTGCTATTTCTGTCTTTAATTCATAGATAAAATAGCTAAAATCTTAACTGAATATGAAGGAAAACATAAGTCCTTCATTTATTTTTTTGAAATATAACTCCTACACCACAAAATTCATCCATTTAAAAAGTACAATTCAGTGGTTTTGATTATTCATAAAGTTGTATAACCATTACTACTAATTTCAGAACTTTTATCACCCCGAAAAGAAACCCTATGCCCATTAGCACTGCTGTACCCCCCAAGTTCCTCAACCCCTGAGAACTTAACTTTCTGTCTCTCTGGTTTTGTCTATTTTGGACTTTTCATGTAAATGGAATCATAATACAGGGCTTTTTGTATCTGGCTTCTTTCAATTAGCATGTCTTCCAAGGTTCACGTTATAGCATGTATTAATACTTTATTCCCTTTTAAAGTTTTTAGCTGAAGTTTTCTGAGTAAATGACTTTTAAGAAATGACAATGGTGAATGAAACAAGCTGTAGTTTATTAGATAATCAGTTGTCCAAAACTAGTCACGTTTGAAACCTGCATTGCTTTAGAACATTTAAGAAATATTCTTAAACCTTGTGAGCCATTATTTTTTTTAAAATTAGTCTGTGGTAGTAAATCTTTATCTTTGAAGATTAGACTTCATTGCTGAACACTGAGAAAATTAAGCAAATGCTGGTGAATAATGGTTTAAGGATCTGCACTAACTTTTATTCTTATCTCAAGGACTAAGAAACTTTGTGACTTTGGCCAAATCATTTACTTTCCCTGGGCCTCAATTATTTCAAATTTCCATGTTAAAACTATTTTTTTAAAGAGTTTATTTATTTGAGGGAGAGAGCACAGGCAGGGGGAGCAGCAGGCAGAGGGAGAAGCAAGTTCCCTGCCAAGCAGGGAGCCCAGTGTAGGGCTTGATCCCAGGACTATGGCATCAAGACCCAAGCGAAAACAGGTGCTTAACTGACTGAGCCATCCAGGTGCCCCTCTAATTCCTATTTTAAAACTTAATTATATGATTCCTTTGGGCAAAATTTAAAACAGTGAGGAAAAGCCATGATTGATATAATCCCAGAACTGACTTTCTCTTTTGGCTTTTAAACTGGCCCTTAGGCAACAACCCCCCCGCCCCCCCCCCCCCCGCCGACCCCCTCAAAAGCATAAACGCTGAGTAGTTAGCAGTATTCTGAAATAAATGTATAGTTTTCCATTATAACTAATATGCAGACCTGTATCCTATCAGCTTTGATAGTTTTAAAGATATTACATGTTTATGTGCACCTGTACACATTCTGAAGATTTTTCATTACATATTCTGAAGATTTATTTACTTACCTGGCTTCAGTCCACATTGATCAGTGATTTCCAAAATCTAGTGTTGAGTTTCAGATCTCCAAATGCTTACTTTTTATCTCCACTTAGATATCTTGCAGATATTTAAAAAAAATTTTTTTTTTACAATGGGATGTATTCATTTTGCCATCTCCTCTCATGTGTGTCAGCACTTTTAGTATTTCTTCTTCTTATATCAACATTAACCCAGTTGCCCGAGACTTACTCCTCCTCTTCCCTCCTCTTGCTTCTCTTCCACATTCAGTTTGCTAGTAAGTTGCCCCCCCCATTGATTCCACTTGTCTTTGTATGTGAGCCCTTATTCATCCTCTCCTGATTGTCTTTGCAGTAATCTCAGAACTCATCTCTCTGTCTTCACTTTTTGCCCACCCATCTCCTCTCTCTGTTTTCCACACCATCACAATTATTAAACATTGATGTGATCACATGGCTTTTCATTGTATATAGGGTAAAGTTCAAACTTTTTTTTTTTTAAAGATTTTATTTATTTATTCATTCATGAGAGACACAGAGGCAGAGACATAGGCAGAGAGAGGAGAAGCAGGCTCCCATGCAAGAGCCTGATGTGGGACTCTATCCCAGAACTCTGGGATCACATCCTGAGCCCATGGCAGACGCTTGACCGCTGAGCCACCCAGGCGTCCCTAAAGTTCAAACTTTTTAACTTGGCTTTTAAGCTGGCCTTTTTATCTTATTTCATTGGCATCTTCCTGTCTCCCCTTGTTTATATTACTTCTGATAGGGATACTGTTTACTAGCCAAAATGGTGTATTTTCCAACTTCTGATTTATGCCATGTTTGCAGGGAAGCATCCCTCATCAAATGTGACTGCCCAGTATTCTGTATTGGTTGGGTTTGTTTCCTTTACTCTCCTGGGAAAATTAGAGAGTTAATCTTGTTTTATGTTCTTAATAACAAGTAGGTTGTGGGGCAGCCTGAGTGGCTCAGCGGTTTGGCGCCACCTTCGGCTCAGGGCGTGATCCTAGAGACCCAGGATCGAGTCCCGCGTCGGACTCCCTGCATGGGGCCTGCTTCTCCTTCTGCCTGTGTCTCTGATGAATAATAAAAAAAAAAAAACAAACCAAGTAGGTTGTGGCTTAAAATTAAAAATACTGTATTGTTATCTTTACAGGTTCTGTGAAAAGAAAATCAGGGATAAAATTTAGGTCATTTGCTTTATTTTCTGGGATCATGTTAAGGCACTCTGGGAAACAAATGTTGGTTCTATTGTTGAGTCATTAATTATAGTGAAAAAGAAGCTTAAATTTTTTTTTGACAAATACAAACATATATTTAGGGTGTACAACATGATATTTTGATGTGTATGCCTTTTGAAATGATTACCACAAACTTGTGTTACTTCCCATTGTTCTTTTTTGTTGCAATGCATTATTAACTATCACATGTGATACATTAGGTCTACAGCACTTATTTATCTTATAACTGAAAGATTTTACTTTTTGATGAGTATCGTCCCTTTACCTCCACCTTTCAACCCCTATGGTAACCACTATTTTTTGTTTGTTTTTAAGGATTCCACACATAAGTGAGATCATCATGCATATTTGTCTGTGTTTGGCTTACTTAGCAAAATTTCCTTGTCGCAAATGGCAGGATTTCCTTATTTTTTAAAGCTGATTTCCTTATTTTTTAATTTGCTCTTTGTAAAACCACTGGAAAAAAAATATTTGGCACTGCCTGGGTCAAAGTTTTGAGCACCATATATACTTTTTAAAAAGTCTATAGACCCTTGCTCTGATGGTTCACATACATAAATACTAGCTTTTATATTTTCTACTGCTTCATTGATAATGGATTAGCTATGACAGGGCCGTAAAACAAAGGTGTTGGAGAATTCCATTGCTGCCCCCCATCATGGTAGGGATTACTTTAAGCAGATTTTCCTGTAGTAGGATGCAGCTGGGCTTGACAACCAAGAACCCAGTCCTAGTTGGTGAGCAGGCTTTTGTTCCCTATGCCCCACAGGTGTGTATTAAAAAAATGCATCTATTTAGGCCTGCTGTCAATGAAAAATTCAGGTAAAATTAGCATATATTCCCATTTACAAATAATCAAGTTATAGCAGGTTTAATATTCTTTACTCCAAAGTGCTCCTTTATTTCTTGAGTTGAATCATCAAGCCAATTTTGGTTATGATTTATGATGTTAATTTATTAAACATTACAAGTATTAGTATGTTTAATATCTCTTTTGTTCTTTATGCTCGATATAGATAGTTCCCTCTGTTGTTTATGGCAGACTGAAAAAAATACTTAATTCTTTCTGATTGGTATATATCAGCCACTTCATTTTGCCATTAGCTGGCATATGTAGTCAGAAAATGATTTAACTTAAATATTTTGTCTTAGTAAAAAGAAAGCAAATGTATGGCTGGAGCAGGAGCAGAGGAAGAGGGTAGAAACACAATAACATTTAAGAAAAAGGAAGAAAGAAGATTGTATTTTTAAGACCCAAACAAGTTGCATTCCAAGTCCAAAGATTCACTTTAAAATTATAAAATTGTGGGCATCTGGGTGGTGTAGTCTGTTAAGTGTCTGACTCTTGGTTTCAGCTCAGGTCATGATTTCGGGGTCATGAGATTGAGCCCCACATTGTTTCTGTGCTGAGCTGTCAAAGTTTTTCTATTCCTCTCCCTCTGCCCCTCCATGCCTCTCTCTCTCTCTCTCTCTCTCTCTCTCTCATTAATAAAGAAATCTTTTTAAAAAATAAATTATAAAGTTGTGGATGTTTCATACTGTTTTATATCACAAAGTCATAGCTTCTGTTGGAAAACAAGTATCTTGAAAAAATGTGATTGATTGCAAAGTACAGAAATGTTGCCCAATTCCTTTTTTTTTTTTTTAATAAATTTTTATTTATGATAGTCACAGAGAGAGAGAGAGAGAGAGAGAGAGAGAGGCAGAGACAGAGACAGAAGCAGGCTCCATGCACCGGGAGCCCAACGTGGGATTCGATCCCCGGTCTTCAGGATCACACCCTGGGGCAAAGGCAGGCGCCAAACTGCTGCGCCACCCAGGGATCCCCCAATTCCTTCAATATTAAGAGTCTTGTTCTTATCACTATTGAAAAAGCTTTATGATGGAAGTGAGAGAGATGGGGAAGGGATATTTATATCCTCTGGCAAGGAGATTGCAGGGATTGTCCCTTTCCTTAATCTTGTTTTCTGTAGGTTACCTTTTTCTTTAGATTCATTTGACTCCCATATATGTGAAAGTGTTGCCTCAAAGTATTATGTAAGCTGTGTGCAAAATTGCTGGACCCTAAGTCTTCTGTCAGGACTACTGGAGAAGTGTGGTTGGGGAGAAGTTGGTTGTATGGTATTTGGAAGTCTCAGAAATCTTTCCAGATTATGAAATTCTGTTTGGGTCATTCACACTTGGGTCTGGCTTACTTTGAGTATATTATCAGATGGTTCTCTGGAGAGCATCTAGCTGTAGTCTGCTACTTTGAAAAGTGAAGAAGGGTAGATCTTAGTTGGTATAGTATTGGTCCTAATGTCTATGAAACTTAAATACTGATTATCAGTAAAACCACTTTTTAAAAAAATTGAAGTATATTGACAAACAGCGTAACAGTAGTCTCAGGTGTCACAGCATAGTTGAATTGGCCAAGTTTATGCCTTATGCTGTGCTCACAAGCGTAGCTAGAGCTAGCATCTGTAACCAGACATTGCTATTATAGTACCATTGACTATATTTCTATGCTGTACCTTTATTCCCATGACTTATTTAAGTGGAGGCCTGTATCTCTCATTCCTCTTTACCCATTTTGCTCATCCCTTCTGGCAACCAGCAGTTTATTCTCTGTATTCTCTGTTTCTTCTTTTTGTTTGTTTGTTTTTTAATTTCACATGAGAGAAATTATATGGTATTTGTTTTTCTCGGTCTGACTTAACTTCACTTAACATTATACCCTCTAGGTCCACCCATGTTGTCTCAAATGGCAAGATCTCATCCTTTTTTTGTAGCTGAGTAATATTCCATGACATATATACACAAACACACACTGCATCTTCTTTGTCCATTCATCTATTGATGGATACTTGGGTTGCTTTCATATCTTGGCTGTTGTATAAATGCTGCAGTAAATATAGGGATGCATATATTTTTTTGAATTAGTGTTTTTGAGTAAACCACTCTTTGAATCCAGATTTTGATTATTTAATTTTAGTTATGGCACTGTTCAAGTGGCTGGGTTCCCAGATCTAGGGACCTGAGGTGCTTGCCAACCCTCTGGCATTTCCTTAACTGGCATAACTGCCCTTCTACTTCCCAACTGTCCTTTAGTCCTTTGCAGAGTGGAGGGCAAGGAGGGTTGGGGTAGTCCTAGGTGGTGTGCCTGCAGCTGGGCTTATCCTTACTGTGGCAGTTCTGTGAACATGTGGGAGCTGTCACGTACATAAAGTTGTTAACTTGGGTGCTGAAAGGGTGAAGTGAGCTTTAAAGTATTGTGGAGGTAGAATAGGAAGCAGCTACCCCTTCCAAGTTTGGGAAGAAGACAGAGAAAAGATTGAAATTATTAAAATTGGGGAATTTGGGATGCAGAACCCCAGCTGGGATGTAGACCTCCGGAGAGGGTCCCACCCTCCCGAGGGACATGAGGATTACACTGGTCCTCTCAGTGTGGGCTGAACTGCAAATTGAATGAATGTGCTGCAAGGAGGTTGGATGGGGGCTCTCACAGGCACCCCAGACAGACGAGAAACCTGGAAGAGGCAAGTTTTCTCTTTTAGTTCCCCTTTAGCACCTCTCATCTGCAGTTTAATTACTGAGTCCCTGGCAAAGCTCAGATGTGGTTTGCAGAATCCCACCTCCAGAATCACAAAGTGTAGGATAGGTGAGAGACAGTTACTTTATGTCTGACACAGAAATTTCCCAGTGTAGAGGTTTTAGCTAGAAAGCTGCCTGACCTTCTGGGCCAGCTGAAGATGGACAAGGAAGAGCAGAAACTCCTAGAGATAAGACAGTATTTGGCTTGGATTAGGGATTTTGAGATTTTTTAAAAAATGTTTTTGTTTTGATTAAGCTTAGGGTAAGGGGGCCCCTGCTGCAACTCCCCTCCCACATACGCACTGTTGGTCAGGTTTTTTTTTTTTTTTTAAGTAAGCAATGTATGCCATTGAGAAATGCCTTTGTTTCACATCAGTTGAATCTTTCCCCCTCTTTTTTTGGACCAACCCTCAGATCTCAGGACAGACCAGAATTGTATGCGTTCAAGCAAGGATGTTAGAGAAAAAAAGTAGGGAGAGGAAATACCGGAGGAGACAAACAGGCAAATGGTACCTCAGGAGTGTACCCTTGCCCCATCCTGAGTGACTGCATCAGCTCTGAGGACACTTCTTTGTATACTGTTGGAACAAATTAAGAAACATTTTCTGTTTTTAGCTCAGATACGCTACTTGTGGTTGTAACTCTGTCATTCACCTGATGTGAATGTATAAGATGGAAAGCACTGCTGGAGACCGAGGATCCCAAGTTCCCGCTGTGAAGTATAACAGAGCCCTTGACTGCAGTGTGCTTCTTTCTAGCCCACATTCTGCCACTTATGTATGTTTCCGGAGGTGGTTTTGAGGCTTAAATGAAACAACATATGTGAACATCCAGGTTAGTTTTAAGGATTAATTTGGGTGTCATCCCTACACCTTGGAATTCTAACTAAATTTATCTAGCTTTCTAATCAGTGTCCTGCCCAAGGTTTGGCCATTTTTCAAGGTCTTGAGGTTTTCTTTTGTCTGTGGTTCTGAGATTGTATATGCTTTATAACCCAAACACACAGTTCAGCCCTTTCAACAGTTTCTGTAAAGAGTGCACTATGTATTTGCAAGTGTTCTTCAAGTTGACTGATTTTTATTGGTGAGTTACAAGTTTAGCAGCCAGTGGTCATAAGCCATCTCATTGGCTCTTGGTGTTTTTCCTCTAGGTTCTTTCCTCCTGCACTGCTCCACTGCTCAAATTCTCAAATGCCTGGTCAGTGTAGCTCTTGCCTCTAAATCTCAACAAATGCTCAGGTGAATAGGAGCCCTGTCTACCCAAATTAAGACCCACTTCCTGCCCTTAGTAAGCTCAAGACCTACACTACACTTTTTTTCCCTTTTAAATAAACTTTATTAAGGTGTAATTTACATATAAGTAATGCATCCATTTTAAGTATACCATTTAAGTTTTCACAACAGCTATGAAACCACCATCTCGTTAAGATTTGGAACATTCCACCCCAGCACAACACTTAACCAAGAGATTGTACTGTTTTGAAGTGTGTGTTTTCACTTACGTAGAAGGATATTTTTCTTTGGTGTTACATACTACCTTTACAACATCTTTTTCCCATCAGCTTTGGTGTGATCATTATTTCCAGAGCTGTGGTTTTGAACACATTCACAGTTTTTCCTTGGAATAAATCCCAAGACACGAAATTTTAAAGGTTAGGTTAGCTTCTAATCCCACCAGCCATGTATATGAGAGCCAGTTTTCTCCATAACAGTAAATATAAATAGCATTTTCTTAAATCTTTGTCTATTCTGAGTTTTTTTTTTTTTAAAGATTTTATTTATTTATTCATGAAAGACAGAGAGAGGCAGAGACACAGGCAGAGGGAGAAGCAGGCTCCACGCAGGGAGCCCAATGTGGGCTCGATCTCGGGACTCCAGGATCACGCCCCGAGCCAAAGGCAGATGCTCAACTGCTGAGCCACCCAGGCATCCCTGTCCTGAGTTTTAAGGGTTGTCTTGGTAATGAGACTTTGTCACTTTCAAAATATGGTTACTTAAAATGCTTATTCAATTTCCTTGAGTGATTTTATTTAAAATAAATAAATTTTAGTAATACTTGGACATGTCACAAAATTCAACAAAAGGATACTCAGCTGAAGTGTCTCCCACCTCTCAGTCATCTTAATTGCTTTCCTCAAGAAAAACACTATTGGACCATTTAAATCTGTTATTTTATAATTTTGTAAGCTTTTGTAATTTTTGTTTGAGATTTTGTTATTTTTGTTTAGGTTCAGTTTTACATAATATATTAGTTCACACTGCTAGCAAGCCCTAAGTTCAGCATTCATATTATGTTGTTGCAGAGACTCTGGTTGTCCCACATGAAGTGGGTGAATGTGACCCAGGACTGTTGTATATAGATCCTCTATCATATGTCTGCCTTAGTATGTAAATTTGTGCTTATTTCAGTTACATTAAAATCTGAGTTGTCTGGGTCATTTTCTTCTCTGGGTCAGTGGCACAAGACAAAATAGTCATCTGAAATCACAGAAGAGTATTTGCTAAGTTATTTATATACTTCTACTGGATCTCTTAAGATTATTTAACTTTCAAACCAGATTGATACTGTGTGAAATATTAAAATCTCTAATCTCGTTTTCTTGAGCAATTTCATTTCAAAATCTTCCAAAAACTGTGAGGTAGAAGACTGAATCTTTAATATCTCAACTAGTTCTTATTACCAAATGATCATTATTAAACTTGAGAAAAATGATTATTAGATTATTGAAGCTACTACAGGGGCAAAAGCCAGATACTCTGGTGCTTAGTGTTGGCCCTTTAAGTGAACAACTTGTAACGAAAATAGCAAGGGCAAAGTTTTAGAGCAAAAGTGTGAAATAGTTCATGAAGATTGGGCTTAAAACTTTTAAAAAATCATTTTTTTCTGCATATTCCCGCCATTTATAGCCACTGTCTGGCTCTTTCAAGCCCTGGGCCTACGCTTTTTGGAAGTTCTTGAATTCCCCTTTATCTTCTCAGTATTTTTCTTTTCTCTCTGGGGTTTCTTTGAGTAATAGTTAGATCTGTTCGTTCATTCAGCTGGCGTAGAATGTGAGGCACTTTGTGGTACTCAGTATTGAGGCTGCAAACCTACACCCTGGCCTTGACCTATAGGGACTAATGTAGCTGGGGAGTCAGACAGTTATTGGGGGAAAAGTGTGTAAGAGATAGCTTTCTGCAGAAGGTCACCCCTACTGCCCAACAATACTGCTTTTTTAGTCAGTAGCATTGTCACTTGCTTACCTCTCAAGTAACAGTTGACTTTTCAAAATGGTAGAAATGCTCCTTTTGAGCAAAATAATGTTCAGTGTCTTAAATGCCTTAGATCTACTTCTTAATTTTGAAGAAGAGCAAAAGGATTTTGGGAATGGGGAGCTGTGTGGGTTGTGTGTGTGCACAGAATGTGGGGAAATTTTTCTGGGCCTGACTTGTAGCTGTGCAAAGTACTAGCTTGTACAGACCATTTGATCCCTACATTTTTATCTGTTTAATACACTAATCTAGCTCTAAGGTGGTTGGGAGGGTTAGAGTGCAGAGAAGAGAGCCTACCATAATACACTGAGACTTATAATATTATTACTGTTTTATGATTTTGCAAAGATGCCGGCTCACTATAAATCTGGAAAGAATGAATATCATCATCTCAGTGTGGGTACACTTGTGTTCGTCAATTATGTGTTAATAAATGAATAACACAAAATGAATAACCTTTATGGGGCATGGATTTTTTTTTTTTACAGCACAGTGAATGCCCATTTAGCACCAGTGGGTAGGAAAATGAGATGTGTGAGGTAAATAATATATTCTGATTTTATTGGAATTGCTGTTTTGATTTCTTTAGAATTACCACATAATCAATTTTCCATGAGTTTGACAATGATGTTGATTTGTATAGCTGCTAAACTGAAGTTTTATTCTTTAATTCAAAGTACTTGGGATTTTGCACTGCACAATTTCAGGGGGTGCCATTCATACAGACTGTGATGTGAATGGGCCCCTCTTGGAGTGGTGCATTATGGCAGCCTTGCTGAAGGATGCTTATTTGGGGGAAACAGTATCTCTAGTATCTGATTGCTTCCTAATTTATCTCATAGTTAGTATGCAGTGTGTGAAAAAATAATTTTTTCTTGTGGTTTGGATTTTGGACAAAATTGTGTCAGTGGCACACATTGGATTGAGAATGCAAATCTGGACCAACTATAACTTGTTTTTGTTTGCATCACTGAAATTTCAGCTGCTCTGCTTTCGTCCGTCTTACCTATTTAATACAAGCATAGGCCTTTCCTATGAGTGGAAACCTCAGGCATTTAGCACGTAAATTTTGTTGTGATTACCACATTTGAAACCTGAAATAACTAGTAATCAAGGATTGAGTAGGTAATATATGGTAGTTGTACAAGTGTAGCCATTAGCTTGTAGGCCAATAAAAACGATTATTTATGCCACATAGTTTGCAATGCATATTGATTAATTTACCTGTAAAACAACCAGGAGAGTGGGGTGTACTGGCACAGTAGATAAAAAAATGTAAAAGTATTAAACTGCTTTTAAGAGCTGATGTCTTTATCAGAATAAATACAAACATACTAAAATGTTAACTAGATTTTGGTTATTAGGAGTATAGCTATTTAAGTCGATATTATATTTTTCTTTAATGAGCAGGTGGAAAAAAATTGGGGAAAACAGGTACCATTAGCAACAATTTTTTTCTTTAGATATTGAACATTGGAGTAGATGCTGGGGATAGAGTCCATAATACTTCTTCCCTTCAACAGGGAGTGAACAGTAAACAAGGTTAAAAGAGCATTACAGAGGTGCCTGGGTGGCACAGTTGGTTAAGCACCCAACTCTTGGTTTCAACTCAGGTTGTGATCTTGGGGTCTTGAGATTCAGCCCCATGTCAGGCATGGATGGAGTCTACTTGGGACCTCTCTCCCTCTGCCCTCTCCCCTCTGCTCTATCTCAATTTTTTTTTTTTTTTAAGAAAAGAATTTTAAAAAGGGACCTTCTAGTAGAAGGGAGCATATAACAGTAAGATTTAACCCATTCCAATAATAAAATGTTCAGTCAGGGATCCCTGGGTGGCGCAGCGGTTTGGCGCCTGCCTTTGGCCCAGGGCACGATCCTGGAAACTCGGGATCGAATCCCACGTCAGGCTCCCGGTCCATGGAGCCTGCTTCTCCCTCTGGCTGTGTCTCTGCCTCTCTCTCTCTCTCTCACTGTGTGCCTATCATAAATAAAAAAAAAAAAAAAAAAAAAAAAAAAAAAATGTTCAGTCAATTTAGTGCTAGAGAGAACCTTTGAAATATTTCAAGGGACTAAAATTTAAGGTTAGGGAGGTTAAGTGAGTGTGTATGGTTGTATAACAAATTGATACAGTTAGAATTGGGATTAGAGATGTTTTAGCTCCAAGTTTTTTCCCTGGTAGGTATATCAGGCTATATATTTGAAGTTAGTTCTCTTAACGTGAAATTAATTTCCTCTTTAAAGACTGTTCAACTACATAGAAGTTCTTTGATAAAGGGGTTAGCCAACTTTGATGTTCTCCTTTGACCTCATTTAATCCCAAAGAGATATTTAGCTTCTTAACCTCTTCATCTCCCCAACCCCTAGTCTGTTAACTCTTACTTTTTCTTCACTTTCTTCTTTATCTAGTTTAGCCTTTGTATTTTAAGCAAGCAATGGGGAGGTCAACTTTGGCTAGTTTAAGTGGAAATAGTATTTATTGAGTTATTAGATACCTCACATAATCTTCAGGGGTGCCAAAGACATTAGGCTCTGAATCACATCATGGTGGAGACTAGATGCTGTACTAGAACCTCTTCCTTGGTAGTCTGGAGGTAACTATTGGTATTATCTCCAGAATGGATCTTCTGTATTTTAGCTTTGATGTCATACAGGTTTTGATTTAGCCTAGGTCTCACATACTCAGTAGAAAGTTAGGAAATTTTCTAAGACTAAAGCTTCTGTTGAGGGAGGCATTATTCCCCAACAAGGCTGTCTGCCTGTCAGGTAGTCTAAAGGAATGACGGACATCCACTATGAACCTCATTTTTCTTATGCTGCTAGGCATAATCCTGTGTGACTGTAGATAACTTTTTCTATTTTCTAACAATTACTTCAAACCTTGACATTCTTAAGCTCCAAATTCCAACATTACAGTAAGGAGAGAGAGGGAAGATATGAATGAATGAGGAAATTTTACTACTGCTTAATAGTAGCCAAATGTGTAGACAGATGGCTGAAATTACACATATCAAGGCCTTAAAGTGGATTATCAACTTCACTTAGTTGAAATTTTAAGAAAGAAACCTACAGTCTAGATTAATTCTAACTTAAATGCTGTTTTTTTTAAGTACAAGTTCAGTGGTTTTTGCTAATGCATCACTCATAATTTTAGTTTTCACTATACAGAAACAGGCATTTTAAAAAATTGCCTATTTTCATTCAAGATGAATACAGAAGACCTTTCCTCCCCCACCTACTAAATTATATATTTCCCAGAATCTAAAATATGCAAGTTTTTATTTTTTTTATTTTTTTAATATGCAAGTTTTTAAAAAGCTTTTTGATGAATTTGTTAATGGTAACTGTAAGGACCTTGTAACAGCAGGCAATCTCAATGAAGTGTTACCATAAGCTAGATTCTCTCTCTCTCTCTCTCTCTCTCTTTTTTAAAAGATTTTATTTATTTATTCATGAGAGACAAAGAGAGAGGCAGGGACATAGGCAGAGAGAGAAGCAGGCTTCAAGCAGGGAGCTGGATGTGGGACTTGATCCTGGGCTGAAGGCAGGCGCTCAACCACTGAGCCACTTGGGCGTCCCTAGATTGTCTCTTTATTCAGAGTTCTAAGACATCATTCCTAAGTCACAGAATTCATTAAGACAGAAGGATGAAAAAAAAAGGACGGTTACATTATTCAGATCATCAAAGGAATATTTTTAATTTTTGAGCTAGTGCTAGAGAAAGTCCAGGCAGTGAAGTGTTTATATTGTCTATGAAATCAGAAACCAAGGAGAAAATGGAGATGTTCACTTTCATGAGTCTACTAATTAGAGTGCTGGGTGTTCAAAGGACATTTTTACCATCAAGAATTTCATGAATGTTTTATGATGGAGTATTTTTCATTGTCTTTACTGTGATACCGATATTTAGAAATCTTTCAAAAAACAGGAAAGAGATGGAGATGTGAAGTTATCTTTCCAGAAAACTTTTAAAATGTCTTTAGAATAAACAAGGACATGTGTTCCCAGTCTATTCCTGTTGTTCATGTAATTAGTATCCCTAATCACACCTGTACCTTCCTTAAAACCTTGACATAACAAAACAAAACAAAACAAACCTTGACATACCCCATTCGAAAATGCATCTTTCAAAAACTGGCTTTTACGTGTATTTTATACTCACAGTGAAATAAATTCTTAGGAGACAAAGGTGTACTGTATTTTATTCTTCCTGTGAATTAGTTGATATGACAATGTCATGTACAAAATAAACAATTGTTAGTAAATTCATATTTCAGAGTCAGCATTTCAGAGCATAGTGGTTTCATGTAATATCAGAGATAGACAAAGTAGCTTACCATATAATAGGTAATTCCAGGTCAAAATGGCATATACCAATTTTTCTGTCAAGCACAGCATAGTTTTTTCTACTTCATTTATGTGGCTAAGACTGTATTCTTCTTCAATTGCCAGTCCCAAAGGACGAAAAGAGAAAAAAAGTGATATTGTGGCTTAAATTACCTCTTTAATGAAGCACTTCTTCATGATTATGAAGGACTGAAAATAGACCTTCCTTAACTTCTGTGCTATTTACAGTCCTGCCAAACATTTGAGATGTACTGTTCATATTGTTAATTGTCTTTGTAGATACCATTGAAATTAAGAAATCAGGCTTTGAAGCCAGACTGAGTAGAGTCCAATTACTGGATTTCAGTCTTGGCTCTGCCACTTGCTAGCTTTGGTTATAAGTGGTCACTCTGAGTTTCTCATTTCCCTCATTTGTAAAATGGGTATGAAGATTAAATGAGTTAATAATACATGTAGAGTCCCTGTTTGGCACAGTTATTTTTTGATTTTTTACTGATTCTCTGCATATCTGAGCGCAGTGCTTGATAATTGCAGAGTTCCTGCCCTTATGGAATTTAAAGAGTAGGGTGGGGTGTGGGGTTGGGGGCACAGACTATATAGTACAACCTGATGTGTTTCGTGGAACAGAAGAATTGGGGGGGTGGTAGACAAGGAATTCAGCCTAATGGTTTTCCTTGTTGGTGGCACACTTTGTTATTAGTACAATTTTCAGATTTTTGTCTGTTGTCAGTGATTGGAATAATTTTAAATGCTGTTCCTGGGTGGAAGTTACCCACTAACACAGTTAAGTATAGTAATTCATATCAGCTCTGTGTGGTGCCTAAGCATAGATACATTTATTCTTTGAACAAGCATGTGTTTAGCACTTGATCACTACTATATGCTAGCTGGAGTTTGCATCTTCAAATAGTTATTGTCCTAGCTGTATTAAGAAGAGTGGTGGTAATGCCCAGGAAACTGTGGAAGTATAGGGGAGATGCTTCCAGACTAATTCAGACCTGAGAAACAAGTTGATTGACTATACTTAGCTTTTCAGAAGTCCTTCTGGCTTCCAGGTTTCTTTTTCTTTTCACTGAACTTAATGGAAGTACTGATTTGGTCTTGGGTTGAGAGAAAAAAAAAACAGATTTCTAGCCCAGGTCATTCTACTCCATCTCTTGGGTGTTATTACTCAAAGTGGAATACAGAGTACAGTTGACCCTAAGAAAACACGCCTTTGAACTGCACGGATCCACTTACACATGAGTCCACTTGTACGTGGATTTTTGTTGTTGTTTTTTGATAAATTCAGTACAGTACTATTAAATGTACTTTCTCTCCCTAATGATTTTTTTAACATGTTCTTTTCTTTAACTTACTTTATTGTAAGAATACGGTATATAATACAAATAAAAAATATGTGTTAATTGCCTTATAGGTAAGGCTTCCGGTCAACAGTAGGCTATTAGTAAGTTTTTGGGGAGATCAAAAGTTATGCTTGGATTTTCAACTGTGCAGGGTGTTGGTGCTCCTACCTCCTGTGTTGTTCATGGGTTAGCTGTACTTTCTTGCTACTTGTCAGTCTAACTGGAAATAAAGCGTTTCATTAAAAGGATACCTTGGTCTAAAATCTTAAGATTTATTAGTCCTTTTTTTTTTAAGATTTCATTTATTTATTCA
Source organism: Vulpes vulpes (assembly GCF_048418805.1). NCBI lineage: Eukaryota > Metazoa > Chordata > Mammalia > Carnivora > Canidae > Vulpes > Vulpes vulpes. The sequence goes on along the minus strand of NC_132789.1, from coordinate 71,335,339 downwards.
TGAGAGATACAGAGAGAGACAGAGCCATAGGCAGAGGGAGAAGCAGGCTCCATGCGGGGAGCCCGACGTGGGACTTGATGCCGGGACTCCAGAATCACGCCCTGAGTCAAAGGCAGAGAGGCTCAACTGCTGAGCCACCCAGGCGTCCCAAGATTTATTAGTCCTTGGTACTGAAGTGTTTGAAACAGCTTCTTCCATTTTCCTTCTTTTCAGATAAGGACATTGTGAGGTTTATGTGTGTGGCAGTAGAGGGAGAAAAAGAAGAAGATGGAGGATATGTCTTGAATTGTTATTCTTATCTGACTTTAGGATAAACACTTTAAAAAAAATTTAGTGAATTAGAGTAAAATAATTTATGAGCCATTTGCAAAGGAAAAGGGGTTGAAATAAGTGATGTCTTTTGTCCACTAGGGGGTAGTGTGGACTGTAAAAAATTAAAATGATTCTTAAAGGACTAACCCTTATTTCTTCATATAGTTGCCTTGTTTTAAGTAATTTCTGTCCATACTATGTTTTTTTTTTTGAAATTGCTACAAATCATTATTTTCAAACATAATCTTGTGACGGGAACAAACAATAGCACCCACATTCCGGTTATTAGTGATTTAGATGTTGTAACATTACTGTTTGTATAGAATTTTTTGAGGGGAAAAAGGTGATACTTCTAAGTTTCTCTACCAGATTTTAATAATCTGTGAACAACAGTATAACAGGATTGTGTTTCACTGTCCTGTATGGTAGCTATTAGCCCCATGTGGCTATTGAGCAGCTGAAGTGTGGCTAGTTTAAATTGAAACATTATAAGTATAAATTACTGGATTTTGAAGATTTGGGATGAAAAAAGATTATGAAATATTAACAATTTCTATATTACATGTTGAAATGATGCTATTTGAATAGATTAAATATTTTAACTATTTACTTTTTAATGTGACTAGCAGAAAATTTAATATATTTGCAGCTCAGGCAGCACTGCTGTAGAGAAACATTCATCACCCATTTTTATCAAATGCTGTACACACCTCTATCTGACCTGATTTTGTAAGGATGTAGTGTAGTGGGGAAATTGAGCACAGTTTTGTCTCTGTTTCTAATCCCAGCCAGAATAAATACAGTCAGTTCTGTTATAATGAGATCTATGTGTTTCTAAAATTCATTGTGTTAACCAGAATTGTGCAGTAAAAATCACATGGCTCATGGATAAAATTTTAGAGACATAACACTCAAAAAACGATAAAATTTTTTTTGAATGCCCACTTACTGTAGATGATGAAGTTGCAGATGCCCTTAAGTAGTTTACAATTGAAAAATTGGCTTTTGCTGTATATCAGTAATCCCCAAAAAGGAGCCTCTGTTTGTTAATATTTTAGAACTGCTTGTAGATGTAGTTAAGAGAGATTGGAGTAGACATGGAGTGAACATCATTGAGGCATCTTTCAGTTTGGTAAGACTGATTGTGATAACAAAATTGATAGTGTTTTCAAGTATGGTCAGATGGCTCTTGGGTGAGATGATCTAAAAGATCCACAGTTAACATTGTTGGTAATACATTGCATTTTTGTGTTTCAGAGAATATATATATATATATATATATATATATATATATTTTGTTGTTGTTGTTGTTGTTGTTTGTTTGTTTTAGAGAAAGTAAGAGGGTGAGAGAGGGCATGGTGAGGAGAGAGTAGCAGAGAGCAGAGGGAGTCTTAAGCAGACTCCATGCTGCGTGGAGCCAGAGGCAGTACTTGGTCTCACAACCTTGAGCTTGCAATCTGAGCTGAAACCAAGAGTCAGGTGCTTAACTGACTGTGCCACCTAGGTGCTGCCAGAGAATATTCTAAATGGGGAAAAACCTAATTGTTGTAGATATATGTTGGAAGTATATATAGAAAGTTACTAACTGGATCAACTTTTCTCATATTCAAATTGCCCCTCTCTCTTTTTCTTAGAAGGGGGGAGGGGCTGAGGGAGAGCCTAGACTCTCAAGCAGACTCCCTGCTGAGTGTGGAGCCCCCGCCTAGACTCTCAAGCAGACTCCCTGCTGAGTGTGGAGCCCCTACCTGGGGCTAGATCTCAGGACCCTGAGCTCATGACATTACTTGAGCCAAAATCAAGACGCTCAACCAACTGAGCCACCCAGGTGCCCCTGCCACTCTGTAAGAATACTGTTTATTATCTAAAATTTTACTGTTCATAATTCAGTCATTGCCTTAAAAATGTATAATAAAACTTAGATTTCTTAATAGTGACCACAAGTTGTTATTGAACTTTAAAGTGGGACAAGACCTAGTTAATGGAATTTAGTCGACAAAGGCTACAGTTTACTGTGGTATAATCCTGGAATTTGCTCTTCAAGTCCCAGTAGATCTATTGAGGAGTAGGTCAATTTGATGTTATTTAATTCCTTTTAAAAGTATTTAAACAAGTAGGATCATAATGCAACAAATGTTTATTCTGTTTTGTTTTTTTTTTAAACAAACTGCTATTTAATCTTAAAGTTTGTTATTGTGCTTTGTTCTTACATTCTTTTTGAGTTGGTTGTATGTGGTTGCTACCTTCTTATGTGATCTTATTTGTTAAGTCTTTCTAGTATCTCTTTTGATCTTCAAAGCAACTCTGCATGAGAGGTAATCTTAATTATGATATAGGTAAGTCAGCTGAGGCTCAGAGCAGTGTAAATTATTTGCTCAAAAGTAATAGCTAAGTTAGCAATGCAGTAGGAATTTGAACCCGTAACTTCTAGACTTGATGAAATCCCACTGTACTTCACTGTTTTTCTACCAGAGGATAATACAAAACTAGAGGGTGTTTCATACTTAACCATGTGTGAGTAGTAGCAGGAAGGATTTTATTTCCTATCCACTTTTGCCTTTTTCGGGGAAAAAAAAATTGACTTCAGCTTCTGTGGATGAGACTTGTTCCATTTGGTTTGGTTTTTATTCATTTTTCCTCCCATGATTTATGCTGTGGGTTTGTTTGGGAAGTCAGTGCCATGTAGTCAAATAATAATGCATCTGTTTATTATATCAAAATCCATGAGAACTTGAGAGCGTATAAAAACTATTTCAAAAGGTTTTCCACACCTAAAAGCTTATTCTAGAATGTGTTCTGATTAGATCTTACAATTGATTAGGCCATGTTATATGTTTAAGATATACAATTTTTAGAAAGACTCTTTTATTTTGAGGGGGAACCGAAGATGAGGAAGGAATGCTAAATCTCTGACAATGTGTTCTAAGAGTGAATTTTGAGGCTATTTTGGGATATGATCTTGGAAGCCCTTCTGGCAGCCTTTTTTTAGTTTTGAATAGAGCTGCTACTACTTTGTGTAACCAGGGAGTGGGGTTTTGGGGTTCCTAGACCCCAGCCTTTTTTCCCCCAGTCTCCCTCCTAATGGATTTCTAAAAATATTAAGACCTGGGGCAAAACAATAGGAGGATGGAGATGAGGAGAGGTCAGAATTCAAGGAATTTTACCATCCAGTTTTTTTCTTATTCCTTTATTATTGTTCATCCTCAATATCTTTATTATCTTTATTTTTTTGCTAAAAGTGAAGGCCGGCCGCTTTTTTTCTAATTCCATGTCGAAGGGCTTCCCACAGTGAGAGGCTTCATTACTGCCTCTTGAGATTTTTTTTTTTTTTAAGACTTTATTTACTTGAAAGAGGGAGAGAGTGAGAGAGCAAGAGAATATGAGGGTGGGGAGAGGGGCAGAGGGAGAGGGCAAAGCAGATTCCCCACTGAGCAGGGAACCCAGTGTGGGGTGTGAACCCTGGACCCTGGGATCATGACCTGAGCTAAAGGCAGATGCTTAAGGGATTGAGCCACCCAGGCACCCCTCCTCTTGATATTTTTAATGCTCTGAAAATGTGTTACTTTGAACCTAAAGAATATTTAGCTGAAAGTAGTTTACAGCATTTCAGTTTCTCATTTGCCCTTGCATTGCCATGATTAAACCAAAGCAAAAAGAAAAAAAACTGGTCTCTAATTAAAGTACTGAAGATATTACTTTAAATGGCTAGGAGTTTAACACAGTTTGGGAAAGGGTTTAATTTTTTATCTGCATCTTATGATTATTTCAGTATAAAACTGGGAAATCTCTTTTAGTATGTGCCCTGTACACTGTAGAATGAAATGGTATAAGGTGTATGTTTTTTTTAAGTGAAGGCAGTGTAAATACAATATTATTATTCATTGTTTTTCATATCTAAAACTTCAGATATAGCAGTGTTCTAAAACTTTGCACATGCCTATTCATAAAAGTATATTATTAATATATAAAATTACACACGGTATTGCCAGTTTCTTTTATGGTATGTTAACTATTCTGGGCTAAAAATAAGTTTATAAATAGAAATTAGGTTATTTCTTCCCATGCCTGAATGGATCCTTTTGTCTTCTTCCTGTGATGTGCACATCCTGCTTTGAATAATACTGCTTTAATGTTAAAGATGCGATTCTGATAGTTTATTCCTTGTTCTTTGTAACATCAAATAGATTCATAATTCAGCAAGTATTTATTGAACATCTGTGGTGCCGGGCAGGGTTCCAAATGCCAAGGATATAGCAGTAAATAAAACAGTCACAAATCTCCTTTTATGGCACTTCCATTCTGAACAAAATAAGTGAGATATGTAATATGTTTGTAGTGCTGTGGAGATAAAGTAGGGGAACAGGAATAGGGACAGTGTGGGATAGGGTGGAATGGGCTTTTATTTCCATTATGGAGGCCTTGTAGAGAAAACACATTTGAGTGAAGATCTTAGGAGTTCTGAGGGGGCAAACCAGATAGAAATTTCAGGGGGAAAAAAGCAAGGGCAAAGCCTTTGAGGGAGGAGTATGCCGGCAGGTTGGAAAATTACAAAGCAGCTAATCTGGCTAGAACAAAGTGCCATGATGGGAGTAGGTTGGGGGAAACATAGCTAAAGATGTGATAAAAGTAGCTAGAGGGGATCATATAAAGCCTTTTCTTGGGGGGCCATTATAAGGACTTTGAAAGGTCCGTGAAACACAAATCCAAGGAGGGAGTAGAGAATGAGGTCAGAAGCAGGAAGAACAAAGTGAGGCTATTGCAGTATGCCAGCTGAGAGCTGATGGCGGCTTGGATGAGAAGTGGAGCCGCAGGGGGTAAGGAGCAGTCCGATAGATTTTGAAATTCAAGCCAACAAAATATGCAGATCAGGTTAGATGTGGTGGGATATGAAGGAAAACATTTGATCAGTTGGAAGGATGGATTTATGGTTAACTGATATGAAGAAGGCTCTGAAGGAAGAACAGGTTGAGGGTGACGAAAATCATGCTAAGTTTGGGATGCTTTTTAGACGCTCAAGGGGAGCTGTTGAACAGGTCATTATGGATAGAAGAGGCATGATCCAGGGGTGAGATCTGTGCTGGGTATGAATTGGGGGAGATGGTCATATACAGGATGCATTTAATATTTAGATTCATTGGACAATATGGGATCACTATGAAGCGTGTAGATAGAGAAACCCTAGGACAGAGCCCGGGCGCACTTCAGTGTTGGGGAGTCAGGGAGGAATCAGCACGGAGGTTGCAGCCAGACAAAGTAGGAAGAGTCAGAAGACAGAAGAGCTTGGGGACAGGAAGTTGGGTGATGTTTTGCAAGGAGGAGGGCAGACCAGCTGGGTAAGATGTTACATTTAGGTCAAATAAGATGAAGATTAAGCATTGACCATTTGATTTAACTGTGTGGGAATCACTGATGACCTCAACAGGCAGGTTAATGGCTATACCCTGATTGGAGAGTTGTGTTCAAGATAGGAGGGGAGGAGAAAAATTGGAGACAAGCAAATATAGGTAACTTTTAAAGAGCAGCAAAGCATTGGAGCTTTTGTTGGTGGAAGGTAGGGGAAGAGTAAGGTCCAGATTATTTTCTGCTCTTATGGGGAGAAATTAAAGCAAGTTAGTAGAGTTTGGGGAAAGATCCAGTGAAGAAGGGGAACTGATGACTCAGGAGAGAAAAGATGCTTGAATAGGTGAGAAGAAGATAAAATCTAGTGTTTTGGAGGAGAGATCAGTCTTAGCCAAGAGTGACAACCATTTCATCCACAGGACGACAGGCAAAGCACATGGGCACACCATTGAAGGTGGGTATACAAGTGCTACAGTGGGAACTTTAAGGAAGTTTCTGTTTTCTTGTGAAATAGAAAACAGAGTCATCAGCCAAAAGTGAAGGTGAGGATAGAGATACTGGAGGTTTGAAGAGAGAAAGGAGAAAGAAAAGGGAACTAATGGTTGGGAAGCAGATAAGGGTCCAGGTTGTATATATTTCTCTAGCCCTGTTTAGGTGCCCAGGCACTTGACCCCCCTACATTCTCTTCTGTTTTTTAGAGGAAAGATTTTCAGTAACTTTTTAGAACTAATTTTACTTTTTAAAAATAATTAAAAGGTTTCATTTTTAAGTAATCGTCACACCCAACACGGAGCTTGAACTCATAACCCCAAGACCAAGAGTTACATGCTCTACTGACTGAGCTAGCTACGTGCCCCTAATTTTATTTTTTAAACATCTTGGTTTTGGTAGTTCCAGATATGTTTTCTTTTTTCTCTTCTCTCTCTCTCTCTCTCTCTCTCTCTCTCTCGTCTCCTCCTTACCACTCTTCTTCACTTCTCTTCTTAGTATAAAATTGGTTTCATTAATCTAATTTTTATTATCAACATATTTTCAGACATTTGTAGCTGCAGTGTATATGTCATCAGTATTCACCTGCAGTTGCATTCAGGTGACTGGGTTTATTTAAGTAGTCTTTTCTTTGAACTTAGAGTTTTATAAAACGAAAACCCTTGGGGAAATTGGAGAAGTTCTGTTAAGTCCAATTCCAAGAAGTGAACTTAATTTTTAGCTTGATGTTTAGCAAAATAACGTATGTTTCATAAATATATTATGTTTTTCTGTTGTAGGAAACCCAGCGTTTGCTGGCAGAACCAGTTCCTGGCATTAAAGCAGAACCAGATGAGAGCAACGCCCGTTATTTTCATGTGGTCATTGCTGGCCCCCAGGATTCCCCCTTTGAGGGAGGGACTTTTAAACTGGAACTATTCCTTCCAGAAGAATACCCGATGGCAGCCCCTAAAGTACGTTTCATGACCAAAATTTATCATCCTAATGTAGACAAGTTGGGAAGAATATGTTTAGATATTTTGAAAGGTAAGTGTTACCTTTATCAATATGTTATTAAGATTTCTCCTTTTTCTCGTAAACATTCCATATTGAGAATCTGAACATTGAAAACTTGCCTTATATAAAGACCACAGAAGTCTGTGGGAATGAAATGCAGTAGTTCTGGGGCTGTTGTTTCATGCTTGATCATTCTGGGCCTGTTGCCTTCATAGATAAGTGGTCCCCAGCACTGCAGATCCGCACAGTTCTGCTGTCGATCCAGGCTTTGTTAAGTGCTCCCAATCCAGATGATCCGTTAGCAAATGATGTAGCGGAGCAGTGGAAGACCAACGAAGCCCAAGCCATAGAAACAGGTATTTAATATCCATTCTCCTTTGCACCACTTCTACTTTTTAAAACAAACATATACTACTTTTTAAAAAACTTCTTTTAGAGTCTTAACAAAAAGCAAAAAATACATTAAGGGGGATAAGTCATCTGCTTCTAGTATGTAGACACCTTTTAACAACAGATGTTTAAGCTTGATCTTAGGGCCTTTGTGACCCCCCAAATTTAAAGGCAACCTATAATTGGGAAGCTTTCAACTCTTGTGTAACCTATACCTGGTTTATCAAATACCATTCATCTAGCAGTACATAAAGATAATGGAAAACTTTTAAACTTTTTTGAGCTGCTTTTGTAATTCATCTGATTGATAAAACTATGTCAGTTTATAGCTAGGGAGTTTGAAATCAGTAAGCTTCTTCCTGTTACAGAGTTTAACAAAATTAATGGAGAGCATATCTAGAAATGGAGGCAAAAGACCACTTTTTCATCCTGAATTTTGTAGAACTTCTGGATTACATTGTAGTGTTTTGCTAATTAGAGATACACAGTCTTTTTGTCTGATTCAGATGATAGAAAATGGCATGAATTTAACATAATACTGCTTTATTTTTATAGAGTTTAGAAAGTAACATTGAACTAAGTAAAATAATTGCATATTTGTTTTTGTCTACAGCTAGAGCATGGACTAGGCTATATGCCATGAATAATATTTAAAATCGATCTGATCATCAAGTGTGCATCACTTCTCCTGTTCTGCCAAGACTTCTTCCTTTTTTGTTTGCATTTAATGGACACAGTCTTAGAAACATTACAGAATAAAAGCCCAGACATCTTCAGTCCTTTGGTGATTAAATGCACATTAGCAAATCTATGTCTTGTCCTGATTCACTGTTGTAAAGCATGAGCAGAGGCTAGAAGTACCATCTGGATTGTTGTGAAACGTTTAAAAGCAGTGGCCCCTCTCTGCTTTTATTCATTTCCCCCATCATGGTTTAAGTATAAAGCACTGTGAATGAAGGTAGTTGTCAGGGTTAGCTGCAGGGGTGTGGGTGTTTTTCTTTATTATTATTTTTGAGGGGGAGAGGTAGTTTTATTTTAATTTTATGGGCTCCTTTCCCCCCCTTTTATGGTGATCTAATTGCATCGGTTAAAAGCAGCTAACCAGTTCTTTAGAATATGCTCTCTAGCCAAGTCTAACTTTATTTAGACGCTGTAGATGGACAAGCTTGATTATTTGAACCAAAATGGGAACATTAAACAAACATTACAGCCCTCACTAATAACATTGTGACTTTGCTGTCAAGTGTAGAATCCTTCCTTCAAGAAAAAGCTTGTGACCATTTTGTATGGCTTGTCTGGAAACTTCTGTAAATCTTATGTTTTAGTAAAATATTTTTTGTTATTCTACTTTGCCTTTGTACAGTTTATTTTACTGTGTTTATTTCATTTTCCCAATGTGACAATCGTATTTAAAAATTAAAACTGATGGAACATTCTGTTTTGGTCTTCACCATCTGACATGTTGAATGGCAAGAGGTGGATTTTGCCAGTTTCTTTTCACTGATGCAAACTTGTGTTAGGATATCACTGAATGGAGTATTTATAAGCAGGCCCTGAGCATGCATAAAGCATTGGTATCTGCTATTTTTTTTACCTCCTAAAAATTTGAATAAATACGTTTGCGTTGTCTGATTAGTTAGATGATCATTGGTGTCTTGCCATGATGTTTGAAACTTACTGTACAGGGGAGTCACAGCAAAGCAGCAGTTGTGACCGACTTTGTATGGGACTTACATGTTGTGCCACATTTGTTTGTATCTGGCATTTGGGATATGACCTTTTTCTTAGTTCTTGTCTGAAAACTTCATGTGTAACCACTGGTGCATGCTCTTAGGAAACACCAATGTGATAATCATTCAAGGTTTGCTGAGGCATTTCTGAGTCTTCCTTATAGACCTGAGGGGCAAGATCTCAAGCAACCAGTTTGCATAAGTGTCATCTGAAAGGTTTCTTCTTCCTTTGAGAGCATCAAATCCTCAGTTAGTGATTCTTTTTCATCCTTCAGTATTTGCTAGGGGAGCTCCTATTATTTGATAGTAATTTTTTCTGCATTGAGAGTTGCTCTCCTCAAAAAACTGTTCTTTCCTCACCTTCTCCATATCGAATTCCTGGTCCTTGTCATTTGTAAGTCATCAGTGTAGCCAGTCATAAGGATGTACATTACATGTTAACCTGTGGATTGGAAGTTTTGTCTCTTGCAGTTTAAGGTAATGGATATTGGTAGCCCATCGGAATTTACCCCACTCTTGATTCTCATAACTTCTGGAGTTCCTTCAGAATGTGGTATATTATTTTATTGTGCTCCTATGTAAGATGAAGAATTACCTATTAAATCACATTTTCAATATATGAAAGTTTTTGATGACTGGTAACTGGTATCCTTCAAATAAATGCATTGCTTGGAAACAAATGTTAGTTTAATTCAGAATAAAATTGTTCATCACCTTAATGTTGTAAATTTAAAGCTCTTAAGAGCAGTTGTCATTTATAACAATTCTTGTGCTGTAGAGGGTGTCTTGTAACCAAGGGAACTGAGTTGCATTCTGGGGCCCAAATGAACGCTCAAGCAGTTCAGTAGAGATCAGCTTTATTCAGTGCAGGTGGCACTACCTGTGATGATCATTTAGTATTCTAAGTCCTAAAATTCCAGATTTAAATCCACTGTACCACAAAAATGTCTAGAATAAGACTTTGATGTCTACTGAATTTGAGTTCTAGAAGTACTAAAACGGAATAACTCACTGTTTTTGTTTCAAATACGTGAATTCCTGATTTTATGGCATCCTGTTTTTTCCTTTCTAAGTTTAAGAGTCCCCATTGTTTTGATAAGACTCTTTCTCAACCCATCGGTTGGTGGGCCAGTTTGTTGACTGAACTTGCTTAGGGGTAAAGGGGCTCTAGGAGAGTCCAGGGTAATTTCAAAAACTGGCAGTGATCTTTGGCTTTTGGGCCCATTTTCCTTGGTCCACACAGTGTGATTTGGTTAAAATATTTTGTATTCAGTGCCAACATTTTTAAAAATCAGGAGATTCACTTGAAAATGTTACAGAATTCTGGTAACTTAAATCATCTGAAGACCTGGCAACTGCAGATGTGACCAGCCTTAGTGCATAGCACCTTCTGGGAGGAGCTGGGTCGCAGGGCCTGAATAAGAGCTTGTCACCCTCTCCTCGTTCAAGGACTCTCCAGGTGGCTTGAGTCCCCTTCCAGCCCACATGCTCCTTTATGTAGTCCTTTTCCCTTATCAGCTTTTAATTTTATAACCCCTAAGCTTAGGAAACAATTTGACAAATGAAAGTATTCTATGTACCCAACACTGTACCACTTGGGGATGACCAGGTGAGTGAGATTAGCCTTTCCTGTGGACCTTCTAGCGGGGGAGGGGCATGGACAAACTGCAGTTGCAGCTCTGTCATGGAGAAGGGAAGGAAGTATTTGGGAATGGCTGCTTTTCTGGATTCAAGCCTGATGAACACCTCTGAGCAGGAGGAACAGCAGGTGCAAAAAAGTCCTGGGAGAGAGGAAAAGAATCTGAATGTGTAAGTGGCTTCTTGAAAATGTGTTCATCCCATTAGCTTTTCTGAAATCCTGAGGCACTGACAGGAGCTTTATGTTGTTCATTTGATTTTCTGTTTTGTTGTAGTCTACTTTGTTTTGATTTGTTCCCACAGTATTTTCTCTTGGTCCTGCCTAATAAGATCTTAGATCTGAAATGTGTAGAACTTAAACCCTGCTCTAGACCAAGAATATACTTTAATACAAAATTTCAGAAGCATTTGAAAATGAGCTTAAATACAAATCGATATGTAAACAAGCCACAAGGTGCTATGGTTTAGCACCGTTCAAGGAGAGTACGGGAGGAAATCTAGTATCCTGCAAGACACCATAAACACAGTGTTAGCGAGATGTAACTAGCGGTGTCGTAGGAATGATAGAAATTGGCTTTATTTTTCTATTTGATGGTTCAGGAATCTTTTTTGGCTATTCTAGCCATATCAGTTTTTGTTAGTTGTTGTAGCAAAGGTTTTAACAAAGTAGCCTAATTTGGAAAAGCTGGCCCCCTGCCCCCCCAAAAATGCCATGATTATAGGGCAGCTAATTCATCAGTAGATTTAAGAAAAGTGTAATATCTCATTGGAATAATGTATTTTTGGGCTGGGGGTAACATTTAGCTGTTTAGCATGCTGCTTAGTTTAAGGAATTATTTCAGGGGTTTATTTTTTAAATGATTTAATGATCACAAAAGCAAAACATGTTGAATGTAATAACTTGAAAGAAATACAAAGAAATAAAAATCTGTAATCTTCCACCCAGCTTGGTGATATTTTGTTTCCTTAACTGTATGCCCCTGTGTTAATTTCCATTTCTCACTGATGTTGGAAATTGGGAGGATTGTTCCAGGAGTTAGCTTTGCTACAGCTTTGTTACAAATTGGGTAAGTTCCCATTGGCTACAAAACTAGGAGTTCGGCAACAGTTTTTCCTGTTAAGTGCAGCATTCCACATGAAGAGTTCCGGTTCCTGTCCTCTCTCCCCTGTTACATCTTTGCCATCCTTCAGCAGGTCTCATTTCATCTGTGCCTGTTGTGGCATTTCAGGTGTGTGAATGTAGACTTGCTACACAGCCAAGCAACCCTCTACTGACTTGGCAGAGTAATAATTGACTATTTTGACCTTGCTTATTGTCTTGCAGCAGAGCAACAATTGAAAGCTCTTTTTAAAGATTTTTATTTATCTGAGAAAGAGAACAAGCAGGCGTAGGAGCAGATGAAGAGGGAGAACCAGACCCCCTGCTGAGCAAGGAGCCCAATGCGATGCAGGGCCAGATTCCAGGACCCTTGCGATCATGACCCGAGACCAAGGCATATGGTTAACCAATTGAGCCACCCAGGCGCCCCTACAAATGAAGTTTCATCATTTAGAAGTACATTTTGTGGTGCTCATTAAAGAAAAGATTGATAACCTCACCTCATTTATAGACAGTAACTAGCAGGTTTCCTTTTTACATGCTCTGATCCATTCTTACCCACCAAATGACCTGTTTGAAAGTTCCATGGTCTAGATTAGTAAATCCCAATTAAATTTCATTATCTAGCAAGTTTACAAAGTATTCTGGTTTAAATTCATGAATAGACTAGACTTGTCAAAAGCAGTCTAGATAGGGTAGGTTGGTTGCACTAGATTTGAACTTGGTACTGTCTTCCTTGTTTTGGCAGCATGCATTAGGACTATGAGTAACCAAGGGAATGAATAAGGCCAAAGTCTTTTTTTTCCTTCCCCCTTCTAAAACTAAATATTTGGGGCTTTGTGGTCATGGGTCTGCCCCAAGTTACTCAGCTCTGCCACTGTTGGTGAGAAAACATCCATAGACAGTTTTAAATGGTGGGACATGCTGTGCTATTTTAAAACTTGAATTTTCACATTTCACAAAATATGTTCAACCACTGAAAATAAAGTTCTAAGCGTGTGAGCTGTACAAAGACAGGTGGGGGTTAAGGTTTGGATTGTAGGCTTTTATGCCCTTGAACCCTTTGGCTGTGATTGATTATTCACTGCTCTTGTATTAGAACCAAATACTGTGCCCCCCCCCTTTAAAGTGATGGTGTAGGTTTCTTCCCCCCCCCCCCCCGTTAATATGTACGTATTTTGATAGTATGCAGATCGAGCATTTATCAAGCCCACTTTTTCTATGCAAGATTGAACGTGTCCACACTGAAAATTTCTTCGAATGCTAATTTTAATATTCTACAGGTTTTTTTTATTTTTAAAGATTTTGTTTATTCTTGAGAGAGAGGGAGGGAGGGAGGGAGGCAGACATAGGCAGAAGAAGCAGGCTCCCTGTATGTGGGACCAGGTCACGCCCTGAGCTGAAGGCAGACAGCTGAAGGCAGACGCTCAACTGCTGAGCCACCCAGATGTCCCAATAGTATAGGTTTTTAAAAATCCTACAGGTTTCTTTTTTAAAAGTGACCTTTACCAGGTAATGCTCTATAGTTGTGCTTTTTAAAATGCGTTGTTTTACACTTGTGGCATTACATTTCTTTGGTATCCATATAGTATCTATTGATTGTAATTCCACTTGCAACATTTAAATTGATACCAGTTTTACAAAGTCTGCAATGTACAGCTTTAACAGTATTTTGATTGTGCAACTTGTCTGTAAAAGGTTCACATGCATTTAAAATTTTGCTAGATAGTATTTAGTCTTTCTCCAAAAGGCATACTGATTTATATGCAGATCCTTACCTGACCTGAATGTCAAATTTTGTGTCTGCATAATATTCCTTTACATGGATTTTTAGGCGTGAGCATGGTATTTCCATGTCTCACTTTACTTGCTTAATCTTGGTACATAAATCTTTGTCCACATTCCTGGAGCGGATTTGGATTCCTAGTGTAATAATTTGATCAAAAGGAATGTTTTTAAGGTTCTTGATAACACACTAATGGTCAAAATATTCTTTTCATTTAAGAAATGAATTTGATTAAAAATTGAGAAGATTTACCATACTGGCACTGGTATTTAATAACCCAGAAATGCAATGTCCAGAGAGTAGTAGTTAGGGGAATTTAAGACTGGCTTCTGGCAAAAAGACTTTGAATAAATTTGAGTCTTTGCTATAATGTGCCAGGAGAGGCCTTAAGGGCCTTTTCACCTTAATGTTATGATTTAGCCCATACATTAGTCAGGAAGGTATTAAAAATAAGGGGGAAGTAGAGATCACTTTTCAACCTGATGTTTGTTCTACAGCTCCATGTAAAATAAAATGCTAAATGTTTGGGATGAGAGAGGGGCACATTTTAAAATAAAATGTTGCTTTTGAAGGTGGCACCTGGAAGTTAAGTTCTGGGCAGCCTGGTGGCTTAGCAGTTTAGCACCGCCTTCAGCCCAGGGTGTGATCCTGGAGACCCAGGATCCAGTCCCACATCCAGCTCCCTGCATGGAGCTGGCTTCTCCCTGTATCTGTCATGAATAAATAAAATCTTAAAAAAAAAAAAGTTCTACCACCTCGAAAGACTTATGATGTATAAACATCTAGAGAAGTCACTTATCTCTACTGCACTAGACTATATAAGCTTTTCTCTAAAGATTTTCAGAGACAACACGTCCTGGAACACAAGCGGGGTGGGGGTGGGGGGACAGAGGGAGAAGCCGACTTTCTGCTGAGCTTGGAGCCTGAACCCAAGCCCCTGAGATCATAATTTGAACTTAAGTCAGATATTTAACTGAGTGGGCCACCTGTCCTGAGGGCAGAAACTTATTCTGTGCTGTGAGCAACAATGTGGGGCATGTTGATTGTTGTGCAGGAATTTAAAGTGTTAGTTGGAAACTTCATTTGAGAAAGAATCAACTACATGACAGCAAGGTAACTACCCAGTTACCCTTTCCAACAGAGCTATAATAAAGTGATTGTGAAATATAGTTATCTGCAACATGTTACGGCAAAGTCGGCAAAGTACTTATAGAATAAAGTCTGGAAGAGCTCTTGAAAATTATTAAAAATAAAACCCATCGAAGAGCTGAACTAACAATAAATAAGACAATCCTAGGACCCCATGTGACTGATATCTGATAAGAAAATATCCATTTGGGAGAATAAAGGCAACACTTTACTGGTGGACATTTTCTTTTAACCCAGTTAATTCTACTCGTAAGGATCGTATTTGGGAAGTGTATAAATATGAGATTATGTATATGACCATCTGTGGAAGAGTACAGTTTTTACTGTGGAATGCCAGACAAGTTTTCCATTTGGACAAAGTTCAGTTATGTTTAAAAAAAAAAGTAATTTATTTCCATTTTTATTTGGTTTCCAAATATAAAAAAAAGTCAAGATTCTTACACCAATTATCTCAAATGAGACCATGCAAAGCCATTTAGAGTATACAACAGTCATTCCCCCCGACCCCCTTCAGTTCTGCTGCTTTATACAACTGATTGACAAAACTGAATGGCATGTGCCTGGTTGGGAAATTTCACCTGTTTATTAAAAATATATATATATACACACACACACAAAACTCCCCAAAAACAAATATTCAGGATAGTCTGCTACTTTGTGTCTGCAAGTTAACTTATAACCTAGTTATTTCTTTTATTTAGGAGGCACATGGGACTGAAATTTAGCTGCCCAATTATATCCATCTACCCCACAGAAAGCACAAATGAGTCCCAACACTCTGTAAACTTTGGAGGGTTGAGATAGTAGACACTATTTGTTATCTATAGTAGATTCAGCTGTTGAGCCTGAAAATGAAGACTTTTTCTCCTTAACAGAAATCTCCTTATGGCCTTTCCTCTAATTTTGCCAGACTGGGTTCCAGAAAAAGTGAAGAATCCCTCGTGTGAAATTCAAAGTGTGACAACTGTACTCTGTTGCATCATACAGATTTTTTGCTAGTTGCATAGACTAAAGACAGTTGGTCTGCTAAATGGCACTGAAGAAAATCCTGACCCAAGTGGCACTACTTAGTCCAAATGTTTTTGACCAAAAAAAAAAAAAAAAAAAATTATACAACAATATTTATAGGCTCACTTTTAAGAGATGGCTGACATTAATACTGTACATATTTTACATGTCAAATACATAGTCTAAGAGTTTATAAAAGAAGTTCATGCATTATTACCTCTAAGAATATCATGTACAAGATACCCCCCTCCCCCAGTACTTGTGACAGCATTTCAGGTGGACAGTTTTATATACAAAATCCAGTTTCTCTGCTGTGTTAAGGTATATAATTCAAAAAAACTTCAAAGATTACTGAGGAAAAAAAAAAACCTTAGTCCATTGAAGATTGATTGAAAGTGTCAATCTGTGGATTTATAATAAATGTTTCCTTTTAAAAAACACCCAGGATGCATAACCTCTGTACAAAGAAAAAAATATAAAAATTCTGGATGATCATGTTTGATCACACTACATAATTTAGAATGAAATGTCATTGGTTAAAAGTTTTTCTACTTATTCCTCTGACAGCATTAATTTGTGAACTAATTTATATTTAGTTCAGCTGCATTTATGGCACAAGATCTTTCAAAACAGTGGCACCAGTTTTTCTCAAAAGTAACAGCACTCTATTTTTCTTAGCAGCAATTTCATTTTTAAAGGTTAACAATTGTAGAACAAATGTACAATACTTTCTACTCTATACTCACCAGTTACAATATTTACAAGGCTCACGTCTACATATAGAGTCTTTCACTTGCCCCCACCCCATGTCTTACTCAAAGGTTTTGTCCTCCTGTCTCATTTCTGAGCTGGTTGGAGTACAGGAGTGTCAGACAAGGTACCTATGTGTTTGTCCATGGGATTCTGGATTCTAAGTGAGTATAAAGAGGACAAAAAAATAATTCTTAGTTCAGGTATGTTCCAGTGCCCCAATAGTTAGTTACAGGGTAAACAGTACTTATTGGCAACCTATAAAAGAGATGTTCTAAGGTAGCTTAATAATCTAAATCTGTAACAGCTGAACAGCAAAAAGGTCATTTTACTCCACTGTGATGTAGTCATACTGACGGGCATTTGAGGTTAGACTCTAATCCTGTGATTACTACTGGTAACCAGTTTAACTAAAGGGGTCAGTAAATTAAAAAACTGGAAATCTATTTTTAAAAGGAATTTACCTCAAGGGAATTCTGGTTCTCAAGTATTCTGTGTAAAGAGATTACGGATAAAGGGAATTGGTGACTTAGCTAGTGCTAACTCAAATCCCATAAATATGGTTTTTTGTGATGTTGTATTTACTACATGCATCTTTCTTATAATACCTCTCTAAAAATCACAAACTGTATATGGTTAAACTTTGTGTTAAAGAAAGGACTACTGAGTTATAGGGGGTAACTGGCCATTATCATGTAGCTAATGACAGACATCAGTTGTGAAAATTTAGACAAACGAGTTGACAAATTCCTAAAAATAGCAAATTAGGTCCTTTGTCAAAATAGTTATTGGACCATACAGAAACAGTCCAAATCTGGACTTTATGAATTAAAACTGTGATCCTATGAAGCAATTTTTCAGATGGACAGACTCTTTAATATCAAGAATTATTTTTGTACATTTCCACAACAGAAGAATTTGTTGACTATGTTAATGCTGGGATGAGAAAATAATTTAGAGAAAATATGCCCAACAAGGAAGCTGATCTGACAAAAACCACAGACTGACATCAAATGGACAAAAAAACTGAATAAAATGCTGTGGAAAAAAATGACAACTAAAATGGGGGGTGGGTGGGTTAGGTTGGGGGGCACAGTTAAGGCATCTAAAAAAAATTCCACATGGCTTTGGCTTATTAAAATATTTTACACTTTTTTTTAAAAAGATTTGAAAACATCTGAAAAACATGCAAAATTGTTTGAAAATCCTGCATGGCAAATTCAGACAGTTTGCAAGCGTCATTCAGATGTTTGCCAAGAAAAATAGACTTCTCCCCAAAGACTGCACATGGGAGTCCTCCCAGCTCTCTCTATCTTATACTGGATGGTAACCCAGAGGTCTGTGCAGCAGTTACAAACAAGGTGTTGTTATCTGGAAGGGAAGGGACTGTGGAATTTCCATTGGTTGGAGAACAACCCAGCTTTAGTTTTTCCAGATACTCTGCATGTACAGGCTTATGACACTGGAGAACTTTGATGGCATCTTCTACTTTGAACCACTCTCTCTTCCTTCCTAGAAAGTAGTAGGACATTGGTCACTATAAAGTCAATTTTAAAAAGTAGGCCATATACTTTAACAATGCCCTTCACCCTCTCCCCCACAGATAACTTTGGTTTTTTTTTGGAGGGAAGAATTTTAAGATAATTCAAATGTGGACATACATACTGATCCTCTTTTAGAAAAGGTAGCCAAAAGTAATTTGAGATGAAAATTGTATGCAAGTATGTAGTACTTAAGAGAATCCAGATGGCAAAAGGAAAGGGAACTTACCTATATTAACAGAATCTTCCCAATCTTCTAATATTTCAGTGACAGTAAGAACATATACATATGTTCTATGCTTTCGGTCTTGGTTCTGCTTGAATATAAAAATAAAAGCATTTTAATCTCCAGGAGCTAGCCATTATACATTTTTAAGGGGAGAGATTCAGTTGTGGCATAGTACTGACTGGCACACATGCAAGTATAATCCAATTGTATAACCCAGCACAGAGGGGAATTGATGTAATGCAAGACATTTAGAATGCTGCAACTAACTCTCCGTAGTAAACTTTTACACTTTGATTTCAATGCATGTGTTTAAGAGACATTAAATATGTATTGATAGTTTAAAAGCATCCAGGTGAACTATGCACAGCCAAGGTTGAGAATGGGTTAGCCTACTTCTGGAATATTCAGACTCAATTTTTAATCATATTAAAACTGCCACCTTATCTTTTTCTAGATTCAGAATTAAACACAAGTTGGTTTTAAAATGAAGGGGCTCACCTTTCATTCAATTAAAGTTAGCCTTGTTTACTATAGTCTAGGACTTCAGATAATTGCCTGATTTAAAAATATATATATATATATTTAAAGTACACCCAATGCAACTCCCAAGAGCTGCATGCTCTAATGACTGAGCCAGCCAGGTGGCCTGATAGTTGCCAGAGTTTTTCCACCACAAACAACTTGAGTAATACACTCAATTCAAATGGCATATTAAGTCTTTGGTAAGGAACGGTAACAACAAAAAAAATGAGAGGCATCTCTCACATAAAACATTACTGTTCCTTATTTTTAAGAATTTATGTTCTTAAAACTACTATAAACTGCTATGTTCACAAACTGACTTGAAATCACCAGGTGAACAGGCAGGACAATTCTAATTTTCCCTTATATTTTCCAAGGGGAAAGGAACACTGATTACTATTTTCTGTTCAGATTCTATGAAATTTAAATAGCATTTGTAAGGCAATACTATTACCTTGTGTTATAGAAACTTATAATGTGAGAAATTTTCTTCAAAAATCTTGCCAGCTTATTGACTGTGCTATTTGTACCATGGCCACTCTGCATTACAGAAAACTCTCAATATATTTTTCAGCTTAACCAGGAGATGGTGCTATTCAACAGGGTAAAGCAAGTGCTGAATTCTGGGAAAGTTTGAATATTAACTTAAGAACTTTACTGTTAACACTTAACTGTATTCTAGGAGTCATCAATTTTTACCAAGTGTTGCACAATTTCTGAATTCCATAAAAAGCTTTTTCTAAAAAATTTGTTCGTTTATTTATTTATTGAAAGAGAGAGCAAGTGAGAGTGTGCTCATGTTTGAGCAAGCATGAGCAGGAGCAGAGGGAGAAAAATCCCAAGCAGACTTCCCGGCTGAGCACCTGATGACCCTGAGGTCACGCGACCTGAGCCAAAGTCAAGAGTCAGCTACTTAACTGACCAGGCCCCCTAGGCGCCCCTGTGTAAAAAGCCTTAAAAATGAAATTTTATGGTTCTACCAGAAGGACTAAACTAACCCTTAAGTAGTATCCTGAAGGAGGAAAAAAAAAAAGTCACAATGTGTCAGGTATACCATGTATCTATGGTCTGACTCCTGGATGAAGATATGTGAAAACAACCTGTATCTCATGATCCCTTACCTTCCATAGACTACCTGCCAATTCCAGATTCCCTCTCCACAAATTCCATTCTGCCTTTAGTAATAACAGATTGTACATGAGAATTCTATGTTTTTAGCATCTATTCTTCATATCTGAGTTTTTTTTTTAACATTCATATATATTCCTGAAAGAATAAAGTCATTATTTGTTTATCATCTAATGTAATGTGCTAAAGGCAGGGAGTCCATTTCCAGGCAGTATCCACAAGAGACCTAAGCCCTTAGAGGGGATACTGAGAACACTGTACCTTCTAAAAAGTCTATGCTTAAACAGTATACAGTGAACCAAGAGATAGGTCTTCCTGTATCAGCTCCACTGATCTGTCACATGAAAGTAATTACTACTGTAATAATGCTGTATAAAACTGATGCACAGGAAAGTAACTTTCACTTTCCTCCTCCCTATAACGTACTTGTTTACTGACACTTTTTTTTTTTTTTTAAGATTTATTTATTTATTTATGATAGACATAGAGAAAGAGAGAAAGAGAGGCAGAGACAGGAGGAGGGAGAAGCAGGCTCCATGCCGGGAGCCTGACGTGGGACTTGATCCTAGGACTCCAGGATCGCGCCCTGGGCCAAAGGCAGGTGCCAAACTGCTGAGCTACCCAGGGATCCCCGTTTACTGACACTTAAAAGGAATGTCTAGCTCACGTTGTTGCCAGAGTATCTGGCTGATTAGGAAAGAATTGTTAATTCTATTACCTGACAGGATTACTTTTTTTTTAAATTTTTTAATTTTTTAAAAAGATTTTATTCATGAGAGACACAGAGAGAGAGAGAGAGAGAGAGCACAGACACAGGCAGAGGGCTGAGCCACCTGGGCTGCCCTTTTTTTTTTTTTTTAAGATTTATTTATTTATTCATTCAGAGAGAGCGAGAGAGAGGCAGAGACACAGGCAGAGGGAGAAGCAGGCTCCATGCAGAAAGCCCAACATGGGACTCGATCCCAGGTCTCCAGGATCACACCCGGGCTGCAGGTGGCGCTAAACGGCTGCCCCAGGATTACTTTTGTTACTCACCTCAAATATGCCCAGGAGTCTGCCTAATTTTCCTTTGACTCCAGCCTATTAAAAAAGGATAAAATGTAAAATTGTTACCTTTCATAAGAAAATTTACGTGAGTTATTTTCTGGCTCTTTCAACTCTTGGATCTAAGTACACTAGGTCCTCCCATACCAAGCCTGCCTCTGTGAAGTTTTTTGGCTATGCCAAGATCCACCACCTGTGGGGTTTGCTATAAAACATGCCTTAATTTATTCCATGTTCAAATTCAGACTGATCAGATTGTCATTTATTTTATTAGAAATGACTGGGACTGACCAAAAAATTAGACTTTCTACCGATTTGAGACAAACTTCATGAATGAAAACAGACTTTCTATGTGAACTGATAAATCCCCTTCTTACTTAAAGGACTGTCTTCCTGCTTTCTTTTCTCACATGGCTTAGGAGGTGCAATTCTTTGTTATCCTTCGACTGCAAAATTCTCATTACGTTTACCCAGTACTGCCACCGACTGACGGGAGCTTCAGTGTGCCCATTCAAATTCACCCCACAACTAACACATGGTATCCACTATCTCCTCTATCTAGGACATGTTCCTCCCTCAGGAAGCTACTCATCCTTTAAGACCCATCTCTATGAAACCTTTCTAACTACACAATCCCCAATGAGGGCATTAGCATTTGCTTCCCATCTAACTGCTGTTCAATAACTTTTACAGCACTTAACCCTGTGCTGTTTTGCCTGGAGTAAAAGCCAAATTGTATCTATCATCAACTGTTATAAGATAACCAGGCTATGTAGTATGCTTTTGTGCATGTGTGTATCTCATTTTACTGAAGTTTAAGACAAAACGAGTAAAATAAAAACAATTTGCTTATTCATTTGAACAAGAATTCTAGCACACGATTAACGTCACTGTGCATTGTTGCAGCGCATTCCAGTGTATTATTAACCTTGCTCTGAGACAAGGCCACCATACTAAGTATTGATCACTGACTGGGCTATTGTCTGTTATAAAACTGCATGTTATACAATTCTGGGGGACATCTACATTGGTTTTAGCTCTAACTTACCAGGTAGAAATAATATCTGGTTAGCAAAATGCTAGTTGTTCTTGCCTACTTAAAAATGCTGTTATCAGACCATCAAAAAGAGCACTCAAGTGACCTGCCTTGCCGCCTCTCAGTGCATGTAGCAGTGCCACACAGAATACTGTAAATCCTCAAAGTACCGTGTGTGTGAAAGGAGAGCAAACAAGCTATTACTGGTCATCTCACCTCTTCATAAACCTCCCTCACGGCAGCACCTCCGGGCTCCTCCTCTGGCTCCATTCCTCCTCCAGGGACAATCCACTGGTCTGGGTACCGGCTGCTGCTCACCAGCAGCACCTGCAGGAAGGAGCACACCCATACACTCCTGAAGTCCAAGGAGATCACAGCCAGAAACACCAACACCACCTGCAGGCTCTCACTCATGGTGCTGGGAAGCACTTCCAGGTAACCTGCCTTTCAATGTCATTACAATTAAGAGGGGTGTGCATTCTATCACAGAAAAGCAGCTGACAGCTTTTGTACACACCATATTTTGGAATTCAGAATTCAACAATCACGTGCTGATGTTACTATGTCTTCTGAACCTAATGAAGTCACTGAAACTACCAGATTCAATCAGTGAAGCTCTCCAATTCTTGGAGACTAACAAAAGATAGAAGCCCAGTCCTGATTTATGTACTCAGAGCTGTATGCACTTAGGTTTGTGGTTGTAATATCTGTTTCTTGAGTTACAGAATCTTATTATTCTCCCAAATTTAAGGATATGTGACCCTAGGCACATCACCCTGTTCCTTCACCTATAAAATGTACAAATATTTAAAAGATAACCAAGACTGTGAGAAAGGAATAGGGAAATTCATGTAAAGCCAGTACTCAGTATAAAGTTTCTATTATTTTTACCCTTTTTTAAAATTTTTACCCTTATGATTAGATGGAAGAAGGTACCCATCATAATTCCAAACTTACATAAACGAGCAAAAGTCACTTCCGTTGGTAACAGGCAGCTATATTGTGATCTAGAAGAAGGTTGGCAAGCCACAGTGAGTGCGCTGCTTGTTTTTGTACAGTCTGAGCTAAAAATGGTTTTTATATTTTTAATTATGAAATTCAAATTCCAGTGTTCATAAATAAAATTTTATGAGAATCCTGCCTCATTCATTTTTTTACGTGTTGCCTATGGCTGCAACCAGCCGAGATGGCTATCTGTGACAGAGACAGCATGGCCCACAAAGCCTAAATTATTATCTAACTCTTTACAGAAAAAGTCTACACACCTCAAGAGTCGCATTAACTTTCAAATGTGCAAACACTTTTTAAAAGAACTACATTATCACAGAGTACCCTAGAGGTTTCATTATTTTAACAGTAATTGAAATAAGAATTATATATTCATCTTATAAATGAAAATTTGTGGGCTAGGTTAGGTTAAAATTCACCCAAGTTAAAACAACAACAAAGGCTATGATAAATAACCAAATGATGTTTGTGAAGTAACAGGTGTCTTAACCAACGCAAACAAAAGTATTTACAAAATTACCTTAGTATACTGCCTTCACGAAAACATTTTCACCAGATAAATCAATCAGCCCAGAGCAGAGTTTAATCCCGGATGTGTGTACTGTTTTTTTGACATGTATACCAGTAGTTCTATCTGCCCAGCTCCCTTCCTAGTACTAGAGCAACTGCTGGCATTGAGAGTTCACAGCCAGCCCAGGATTCATTCGCCTCCCACTGAGGAGGCCAGTGTGAGGCCACCAGGAACTCTACCTTCCACAACTAGAAAGTTCCAGACTGACGGTAAATAGTTCAGCAACTGCCACTTTTCCCCCCAAACCTCTAAGATACTGAGCTGGAAGATAAGGGAACATCTTCAGGCAGGTATCCTCTCAATTTGAAAAAAAAGCAGTAAATTTTGGCCGATGGACACACCATCATCGCAGAGCAGCAACCAATCAACGCTCAAGGGGTCTGAGCACTATTTCTCTAATTCTTGATCCGGATTGGACTCTGTTGCTTCTATTGGCTTCATTCCTTCATATGAAAAACTGGCAGAATCCCACAAATCCAGAGGAAGCACTGTAAATTAACAGCTGATAAAATCTCAGCTGAAATACTAATGGCCGACACTGAGGGTACCACCAGTCCAAATATACCAATTTTGGTAAAATGAAATGTAAGCCTTAAATTTAAGCTTTCTTAAATATTAGCAAACAGAGTTTACATATCAACATTAGAAACTAAAGAGAATAAACAAATATATCAAGAATTAGAAAACACTGGCTTGAACTTGAAGATGTCTTACAACTGTACAGATGACAACCAAGGTGTGTTTCATTCCCTGGTGCACACAACGAGGTCTGCTCGGCTACCTTTCAGTGCACTAGTGTCATCCTCTGTAAAGGCAAGCACCCATCCTGGTAGGGCTGTTGAGGGTTAATGAGAATTAAATACCTTAAATCCTGGCCTCGTCACTCACTTGTTAGCTATTACTAGCTCTTCTGCTTTCCCACTAGTTGAGTTGAATCAGCTTACCAAGAATTAGGCCTTTCCCAATTTTGCCACTTGTATTTGTTTTATAATTATTGAGAGTTAATGATGAAACGAAGGCAGAAAGGAATTATCAAAAAGACTTGCAAAGATTAATTAAAGGTGGGTTATTAAAAACTGCTATCAAATTAAATACAGATGAGAGTACTATAAAACACTGGAAAAAAGAAATTTAAAAATCCAGAAAGGGCCTGTAAGAGTCTTCAAAGTTCAAATTCTTTAAACAAAGTGAAACTGCAATCAGATTTCATTTTTTATTTTATTATAAAAAAGGAAGCTTACAGAGGATCTCTGGTATTCCAAAGCTTTGAGTTATATTGAGACTGGCAAATTAAGTTTTTAAGTTAAAACAAAAATGCTTACTGTATAAAAGCATATGTCTTACATTAAGGGAAAAGTAAATCATAACTACTGTTTGACTGCAGAGATCGAGGTTTCTTTCCCTGGTCACTACGCGTGGGTTACAGATAATCTACCTTTTACAGCCTGGATGAAATTCTTTCTACCCAATTCTATGCTCCTAAGCAACTTCCTTGATTAGGTTCACAATGGGACAGGACACTGCAGGGCCTAACTGCTGGACAAGTACATCCTTATTTAGTAAACAGGGAGTTTCAAAGCCCTTGATATTCGTAATACTTGAGTCCTGGAAAAAATGAAACTCAGTGTCATGTATCTAGGTCAATGATAATTCCCATTTGTCTCAAGATACTCTTGAAGAGAGAAATCACATAAGGTTAATAATGTTGAAAACTCATTAGTAGAGTCTGTCTGCTTTTCTGAACACTTATGCTTCCAATTAAAACCAAGTCTTTAATCTGCCATCTACAGGACATCATTCACATATGACTAAACATGTCTTCCAGAAGTCAGTGACATGGAATCCCTGTATGCTTCAACATTTCCCTTCATGTATGAAAACAATCTGTATAGTTTTGGACAAATGATTTAGCAGAATTTCAGAACTTATCATTACAAGAGTCCCTTGACATTCCAAAATGATTAAATTTAATTGATAAAACCATTAACTTCAAATGTATCTTTCCAAAATATAATAAATTTAATAAATGAGTAATTAATACCTCTGGTATAGAAATGATCAGCATCTACACTACTAGCTTAAGAAATTTGATGAAACTAATTCGGTGATGAAACTAATTTGAAAACCAGTGTTCTTCATTAAGTATTTGCCTACTCAGAGTACTTCATCTGGAGTTCAAATAGGGTCAAGGCCACATTTGTATGTTTGTTGGGTCTGAACAGCATTAAGTATAGACAAAGAAGATTAAAATCCCTCCTACATACTACAAGAATCTAAACCTATATAGAACCACAAATTATTATTCAGTATCCTAAAAAAAGAAAAAGCCATCTAACATTTGTACAACATCCCCAATCTACTAGATCTGTAATACAGCTTTAGCATGCTTACTAATGCTCTAAAAACATTATTACTGAAGTAAGAAAGAGAGGTTATAAAATCTCATTCAGTTAAGATACACCAATAGCTGACAAATCCATACCTGGTTGTTCATAGGTTTTAAATTCTTTTCAACTACCTTTCTAGGTATACTACATTTTGTCTATCCAACAAGATGACAGTCTGCCACATTACTGACAAGGTGTCAGAGATGAAAGCAGACATCCAACCTTCCAGATAAGCCAGAGCTGAGACCAAAGGAAAGATTTTTAAAAAGGAGGTGAGCCAACACACCAGGCTGCAGAATTAGACTTTACTCAAACTCAACCTCAAAGCCATTACTGCTAGTGAAAAGTGAAGACATTTCCTTGATTCAACCTGCCCACCTTCCTGCTACTGTACCATCAACCCCTCCTTCCATGTATTGAACAATTAATCAGAATACACCACCATCCTCCTATCATTGTTAAGCCATCTCTCACACTTGTCTTTTTCTTAAACAATGTTTTAAGCATTTGGAATATAAGTACCTCTCACTTTAATAGTATAGTAATAATGGTCTATTTGGAACCAGCCCTGAGTCTTAACGGGGCAAAGGTTTGTCTATGAATTGGGAGTAATCTACAGTGTAGATTCTATATCCTGTATCACCTGTTAAGTCCTCCACGCTGGGGGTTGGGGTGGGGTGGGGGTGGTAAGAGCTTATAAACTAAAAAATGCGGTCCAAGGTCTATATAATGCAGCTACTTGAAATTCTTAGTACTATACACCAAGTAGCTCCCAATATCCTTTGTGTTTCAGCTTTTACCCTTATAACTGCTCTTGGTCACAGCCTACTTCTGGGAACAATTGGTCATTACAACTGACTACTTTTGGGGGAAGGGAGGGGGAGTGCACTGCTATCCAGAGAATCCCCCAAGTGATCCCTAAGTCAAAGAATCAAGTTTTACTTTGTGAATTATACCTATTTAGAAGCTGTATTGGGGTTTTTGTTCTTTCTTCGTTATTATGAACCAGGATGCATGAATGGTTAAAACTACCTCTACCACAGTTAACTATATTATAGGCATTTAGCCAAAATTAGGCCAGCAAGCAGCATTAGAACACCCAGTATGCACACATTTTAATAAAAGACCTTAAGTTACAACAATGATTATTGTATCCATTAGCCAGCTACCTACTGCTCTTATTAAGCAAATCAGTACTACTTTTTGGACTATAGAGCCACAGTGCTATATAGGGGGGTCAGAAATGACAGCTCATTTTGGAAAAATGTGCTTAACCCAAATTAGACTTGCTAGCTCAGAAAAAGGTCAAAATTCAAAATTCTTGGTACTTGTTCTAGTGAATGCGTATCACTTTTCTACCATCATGAAGTTGAAAAACCACAAGTTGAACCAACAAAGTCAGGGACCATCCGTATGGGATTGGTAGATGGATGAATGCTAAGTTGGGCTGATCACGGCATTTTCTCCTAGCATGTCAAGGTTATGAAGTGATGGGTAAGCTTTCTTTCACACGTTACAAAAAGCCTTAGTGATATATACTGAAAGCCTGAAACATGCAAATTATATAAAAGGGCCTTCCCTTGAAGGAAGTGGCTGGTTGAGTGGCCATAAAGCCCTTTAGGTTTGGGAGAGCTGCAGGCATAGATGACATTTCCTTATGTTTGGGTAAGGCTGGGGTGCCTGGGTGGCTCAGTAGCTGAGCATCTGCCTCTGGCTTAGGCCATAACCCAGGGTCCTGGGATCGAGTCCCGCATTGGGTTCCCTGCAGGGAGCCTGCTTCTTCCTCTGCCTAAGTCTCTGCCTCTCTCATGAATAAATAAATAAAATCTTAAAAAAAGAAAGAAAAGGCTGCCTTTGGATAGTTAGTTAATTTTTGTAAAAGTGGTCTCCATTTGAAGCAAGTATCTTCAAGGACTTAAATCTAAAAGGACTTCTACGGAAGTAAGAAGCAGTCTGCCTATTGATCCCAAGTGTACAAACATTAGTAGAGATTTACCTGTACTACTATTTTTTACTAAGATTGCTTTTATTAGGGCTCTGGTTTTGGAGTTCTGCTTTCCCTACCAAGGCTTAATTTTAGTGCATGACTTTGTAGAATTCAGACATTTAGTTAATACACATTTGGCAGTTAGCAGACTGTATAGAATGCAGCCCCTGGCTTAAGGAGCTGAAAAGTTAATCAGTGCAGTTAAGTCCAAATGGAAAAGTAGTGGGCAGTCTTTAAGACTGTTTTGTTAGTGTTTCTCACAACTGTGCCTGGATTCCACCCAGAATCAAGTCATTTCTATTTCTCTTCTTAGCACTCTATCCTATTTTGCTGCCAGATCATCCTCAAGCTTGAATACATTTAAAATGTAAATGTTCCTTGTTCATAACTAAGTGTTCCTTTCTTGCCTAGCAACTCCTCAACCTCACATTCAAGGAGCTCTTTTCAACCATTATCTGTCCTATGCTATCCTAAGCTGCAGCTCAACTAACCTACAGCCCCAACGCTTGCTCTCTGTGATGCTTGGTCCTTCCTCTCTGACTGACTGAAATCCAGCTCAGTGGATCTTAATCCTGGAGCACGTGATGGTACATTCCCCTTACTTTATTTCCCTTTATAGCAGTCATTTGTCTATCCTCCTGCTAGAGAGTATGTTTCTTACTTTCCATCTCTGCAACACTGTTCAAACTATCATATATGCAAATATGTTCAACAGAATCTATTTTTTTTTTTTTTGGATACCTTTTGTGAACGTACTGTCCTCTTTCACTATACAAGCACAATATCTCCTCTACTCTATGGGATGCTTATTTGTGGGTTTGTATGGAAGCCCAACTGCCAGAACTAAGGGTAGTTGTTCCCTATAGAAATGAATAGCTGGAGAGAGGATCAAATGAAGAGATTTAGAAATAAAGGACCTGGGCTCAAAATTATCTGCCAGCTTCTGTGACCTTGTGACAAGTTACTTCTGCTGCCTAATTTCTTCCTGTACAAATGCTAATGCTTATTATTTACCTCACAGGGACCAAAAAAAAGGGGCAAATATTAAAAAAAACCATCCCCAAAAGAATATAGACTGTGCTGTTAGAACAACCTTCTTTACTAAAACAATCTGTTCTCAACTATGGGCTACTGAGAATTTCTTCAGTACAAGGAGAACCATATTGGAGCACTGTGTAACTTTTTGTGGCCCAGCAGCAATTACTATTTTATTTCAATTTACATTCTGTAAACACTACATCCTAAAATAAAGCATACATTTAAATCTTCCAACCAGGACCTAGGTGTTGTTAACCCAGGAGGGGGAAAAATTGTCACCTATTAGCTAAAGAGGTGTATTCAGGGTGTTTTGTATCCTATCCTCAGAAGGCTACCAGTGTAACGTCAACAGAGTGGGAACAAATTCATAGCAAAACAGCAAGATGTCCAGGAAAGCTAATAGGTTTCATTTAGTAACTATCGTATAATACAAAGAGCCCCAAATATACACAACTACAGAAACACAGATCCTAAGAAGATAAACCACACATTACAGTTGGCTGTGCTTTTACTTAGAATTCTAGAGCCTTCCCTTAGAGCATATTCTGATTTGGTTTCTCAATCTGCACTGTACCAGATTTACCAAGTTTTACATAAGATTTCTCCAATACTCCCGAGCTTGCTCCTTACTTCATTTTATCTAAGTGGCGGCAGTCTTTTGATTCAACTGGAGGCTAGGAATATAGCATTTATTACAATAGGAACAATGTCCAAGCACACAAATAATGCACTGACCTACTAAGATGATGATCTGAAGCACTCTCCAGGCTTTACCATTCACACAATACAGATCATTTCAATTTCCTCCCATTTCCTATATTTTCCCCTGGGAACTGCCCCCCCCCCCCCCCCAAAAGCCTGAATTCCAAGTTCAGGTTATGGCAAGACTTCAAAGTCATCACTTCTAGAAAGGCTTCCAAGCTCAGCCTCAGAAAATCTCTCATTCAGCAAATAGTGTGCACCCGATTGCTAAGGAGCTCCGTGCCAAAAGCCCAACATCAGAAGGGACTGGATCCTGAATTCTGACTCTACCACTTCCTAATGATGTCATTTGGGCAAAGTATTTGCAACTGTCTCTTCACCTATAAACCAGCGCTAAAAGGATTAAATGTAACAGACTTAGAGGTCTTCAGGCAGGCCCTGCACATTGCAAGCCCTCAACTAAGAAAGTGATTACACAATAGTGACGAAACCAGACAAGATCCCTGACCTATCTTGATCACTTTGGACTATATTCTTTTATATCCAAAGTTTATTTTTCCCTAACATAGCCTTCTCTCAATGATTTTCTAGAATCTTTTTTTTAATAGAAAATACTTAATGCTTATTGACTGTTACTCTGTAAATGCTAAAAACAAAACAAAACAAAAAAACAAAAAACAACAACGACAACAAAAAAAACCCTTTCCCTTTCTACTTTCAAGCTTTCCTAAGTGGGCCCAGGTCACAAACATAGACCTATTTCTTTTTCTTCTTCTTCTTTTTTTTAAAGACTTTATTTATTTATGAGACACACAGAGAGAGGCAGATACATAGGCAGAGAGAGAAGCAGGCTCTACGCAGGGGGTCCTATGTGGGACTCCATCCTGGGACTCCATCCCAGGACTCCAGGATCACGCCCCGAGGCAAAGGCTGGCGCTCAACGGCTGAACCACCCAGGCACCTCTAGGCCGATTTCTTCTGAGTTTTAGTCTTAACACTTAAAGGCTCCTAGCTGAGCACTAAAAGGCTTGGTTCCTTTCAAAAAAATAAAGACAAGAGTTTGAAGGCACCATTTTGAAGCACTTTGATTTTTGTTAGCATAAGAACTACGCTGAGTGTGCACTAGGTCATATGCATCCTAACTACATGGATTAGCAATAAGGAAGCCATTAAATTCCCGTCTCCAGTTTTAGCCTGGTATTTTATTGGACACAGTTGGTTATGGAAGCAGAAAGACTGTTAATTTTTTCCCTGTCTAATCATTTTAGGAGTGGCAATGCTCTATAAAAGATTTTCATGGCTACCTATCAACTATTATTGCCTAGAGCGAATTTAAAACAGTGAACCTTTCTTAAATTAAATAAATGTGACTGAAATGAGGAAAAACTGCTCTCCAGGAAAACCTCAAGGGCCTATCAACTCAATGCAGGAGGATAAATTACAGAAGAGTGCTTACTCTTAGAACAAGAAGGCTGCTCCCCTCCAGATGTCAAGCCAAACACAGCAAAGTAAAGAAGCCTTGACAAATATGCTGAGAGCTAGAGATTACGGTCTGAAAATGGCAACTTTGCCCACCTCTAGTCCATCTTTCTCCCTCTGGCGTTATTCCACATTTTTCACTAGCCATCTTTCTGCAGTCAGAAAACTTTAAAAGAGGAGGCCTTAAAAAACAAAACAAAACAAATCAAGTATGATTATCCCAAGTGCTTGCGAGTTAAAGGATCCACTAAAAAGTGGGATCTAAAAAAAAAAAAATCAGACCGAATGGGGTTTTATTTTAAAGCACGGGGTCTGTTTGGCTATTACTCCACAAACGTCCCTAGATTTAATCCGGAACCGCAAACTGCCGTAATGTGGAAGGAAAATGTAACAGAGGCAGAAGGGCTTGGGCTGCAACACTCTCGCCATTTCTGCCGCCTCTGTTAGCACTCGGGGTTTATCTGGCTTTACCCTCAATTCGAGTGTTAAGATGGTGACTCCCGCCAGAAGCGACCTACACGGCCCGGGACCTTCCCGCGGGCCAGGAGGCGCCTCGGCCTCGGGTCCTCAAGACGGCCCAGCAGAACCCTGGGCTGGGCCAGCCCCTTTGTCTCCTCTATCAACCCAGAGAAAGGAAGGAAGG
Source organism: Vulpes vulpes (assembly GCF_048418805.1). Taxonomy (NCBI): domain Eukaryota; kingdom Metazoa; phylum Chordata; class Mammalia; order Carnivora; family Canidae; genus Vulpes; species Vulpes vulpes. Next base: position 71,303,340 of record NC_132789.1, on the reverse strand, counting down.
ACGGAGGGAGGGCGGGAGAGAGAGAGAGGGAGGGAGGGAGGGAGCGAGGGGGTGCTCATCCCTCCCGGCCCCGGAGCCTTAGGAAGGGTCGCGCGAGTGGGGAGGGGCGAGGACCCCCGCCCCGGCCCCGCGCCCCCGCACCCCGCACCCCGCCGCGGAGGGCCCGGAGCGCGCTGGCGGCCCTCACCTCGTCCTCCTGCTCGCTCCGGAAGCACAGGCACGCCGCCCGCTTCTTGAAGCCCTCGCGGTCATAGGTCCGCGTCTGGTTGGGCTTGAACTTCATCATAGAGGCGGGCGCGGGCTCCTGCTCCTGCTGCCGCTGCCGCTGCTGCTCCGGCCGCCGCCGCGGGGGCCCGGCCGCCGCCACCCCGCCGGGGAGTTGGGGCGCGGGCGAGTCGGGGCACAGGGGCGTCGGGAGGCGAGTGGCAGCGAGGCCGGTCAGTCCCGGAGCCGGCGGCCGCCTCGACGCGGGGCAGGGCGCAAGCGCCGGTCACTGCAGCCCGGGTGCCGGGGAGGAAGCGCCGCCTCTGCCCGGGCGTCCGCCGCTCTCCATGGAGCCCGCCGCCCGCTCGCCTCCGCTCCGCTCCCTCCTGCTGCCGCTGCTGCCGCCGGCACCGCCGCCGCCGGAGGAAGAGCGAGGCTCGAGGCTCGCGCCGCAAAGAGACAGTTGAGAGAACTCCCGGCGTCCCGACAGCAGCGCCGCCGAGGCTTCGCGCCGCCCCCACCGCCCCCCTCTATTTAAGGGGGCCCGCGCAGCCCCGCCCCCGCGCGCGCCCCGCCCCGCGTGCGCCTGCGCGCCGGGACCGTTGCGGCGGGGGAGGGGCGGCGGGGGGCGGGGCCTCGGCCGCGCGGCCGCGGGCGTCCCTCAGAGCGGGAGGGCCGGGGCTGCCGCCCTGCGCGGCCCACAACGCCCGCGGGTGAGGAGAGGCCGAGACCCCTCCCTGTCGGTAAACCCCGCTACTTGCCCCGCGGAGACCTGAGATACAGTCTCCCGGAGAGGCGGTCTGACGCCATGCAGCCTCCCGGAGTTGCTCTCGGGTCAGGAAATGCCCGGAGGCGTGGAGCGCCGGCCGCCTCCGCCGTGACTGACGCCGGGACTTGGCCCGTGAGGTGCGGGGACACCAGAGGGTGAAGGCCTGGGAAGGGAAGACGTTCGCCGTTTCGTTTGTTTTCCAGAGGAAGGCGAGAAGGCACATTTCCTTTTTCCTATTTTTTTTTCCCCTTAAAAAAAAAAACTTTGGTTAGGGAGTCGTTTGTATTCTTTCGTGAGTCCGTTCAAGCTTAAATATTTTTTGAAGCCGTGAGTAACGTCTTGCACTTTGTTCCACCTTCCGCAATGTCTTCACTACTACTGGCCATGGCTCATATTTGCGAAGTAATTTGCCCGTGTGTTTCATGCTTAGTAGCAGGCACAGCGAGGGGTGGGGCCACAACACTAAGTGTGATAGGATTTCTGCTCCCTGGGGGCTTCCAGCCTTCTGGGGGCTCGGGACAAACAGCCTTTACCTTTGGTGAGTGTCGTTGGGGGTTAGGGTAGGAGCCTGGAGGCCCCCAGGTGGTAAGGAAGCGGACCGACCGTCCTGCCCCCTCCGCGGAGCGACCCAGTTGCAGGCGCCTGTGACTCTAAGGTTTTCGTTCCTGGAGGGCCTACTGTGTGCCTGGCACCGGCGTCTCAAGCCAGCTGCTGCGCTTCCAGGCACCTGAGAGCAGCAGATAGAGTCAAATACCAAACAACCACCCAAGTACAGTAACACTCCAAAGGTAATAGGATTGAAGGTGGTGGAGGGTTTCACAGGGAGGTACGACCAGTCCTGCAAGTCGGGAGCCGAGGCCCTGAGGAGGAGGACCTAAGGCCATCAGGAGCCTGCTGAACTTTCAAGGCAGAAGAGAACTAGGACTTCGGTCCCGTGGGAGAAGGAGTTAAGGTGAAAGGAGAAAAGGCCCACGTGGCTGCAGTCGGGTGGAGGGAGCATCTAACTTCATCTTCTCACCGCCAGGGCCAGGCAGATGCAAGTTTGTATGATAAGTTGATGTCGAATAAGTAATTTAAGAAACGAGATTTTACCAGGCACAGTTGGAAATCTTATCAGTCTTTGCAGAGACATTTCCCAGGCCTTAGCTTTCTTATAGAAGCTGCTTGAAGTTTTTTTCCAGATTTATAAGCAGGGGCTGCATACATCCAGCTAGGGACTCCATTTTGGCTAGTATGCAAATAATATTTTATAAGATAATTGGCTCAGATAAAATGAGTAATCTCACCATAGTGATAAAGATGAACTTTCCCTCTGCTTCAAAGGTCTAGCTTCTAGTTTGTGTTCAGTGAATATTGGTTGATTGGATGTTGGTCTACTCAAATCTTTCCCATTTAGTAATTACATGAGGTGAGGCATGAATCAGAATTGAAGAGGAAAGAGGAAGATGGCTGGAACAGACTCACCGAAGGGAGGAAAAACTGCACAGAAAACTGGTGAGCATGAGTGTGCGGCCACTTGCTTCAGGTTCCAGATCGTTGCATTTGGTTGAAAAGATCTGGAGTTCAGGTCTCACCTGCACCAATCACTATATGTAACTTTTCTCACCTGTCAAGTATGGTATCATTTATACCATCTTGTACAAGACCACAGTGGATCTGAGAGTGCTTTAAAGCATTTAAATGCTCTAAGGCATTTAAACATAGGATATTATTAACAAGAAAATTTTCTTTGAAGACCTCTCCTCCTCTGTTTCCTCAAGGAGTAGAGGAATAATGCAGAGGGCTGGTGCTTGCAAGGGGCTAGGAGTTGTGAGGAAAGGGTTTTAAAAGGAATTTTGCAACACATGATTTGAACGGAAGAATGCTATCATATAAATTACCACCCCCTACTTTTTTGTTAGTTTATTTATTGAGTTAGGTTTTGCAATTATTTGAGAAACACCTGAGAGAAAAGGAAATTTTAGTCTAAAATGATGGAATAGAGAAAGGCCGAATTATAATGCTGGATCTTCATTTTCCTATGTCAGTTCCTCAGTATCAGGGCGCACACCTCAGCCCAAAGCTCCCTGCTTAGTATTGTCTAACAGGTATTATGCATCTGAAATGCGCTTAGGCACCGTTCAAAGCTTAGATCATACCCAGCCAGATCACAGTTGAGATAGACATGAGGTTGTTTTTCCTCATCAGGGCCAGTAAGGACTGGGCTACACCGGACGGTTTCCTGGGGATCAGAGTCCAATTTCAGGTTAATCTGTTTAGTGCACTTAGCACAGTATTATCTTACCTAGAACTTGTTACACCTGGAACCATTTCTTGTACTATTTTCAAATATTTGGAGCCATCAGAGAGGGTAACTAACGTTCCCTCCCCAGTGTCCTTCTTTTCCCTGGGTCTTTTTATGGGAGGCAGTGCAATAGGGGTGCTGTGCAGGGAGCTTGCTGCCTTCTTTGGTAACTGACTCACAATGTTACCATAAAGTAAGTTCTATCTCTCAAGGTAAAACTGATCATGACAAATCATCCCTTCCTGTGTCTTTCCAGTGATAATGATAGCTATTCATTACTAAATGATATTCAGTGCTGCATGCTTTTCATGATCACACTTGAATGATCCCAACAGCAGTATTATGAGACAGCAACTATTTATTGTCCCCATTTTATAGGCAAAAAAACAGGGACAGCCTTTTCTCTTCACAGCCCATATTCTTAACTCCTGCACTGTATCACTGTAAACTTGTCTTGCCTCTTTTATTACATAGTGATTGTTTTGTATGGTGTTCTGACACTGGGATTTCTTTCCATTTTAAAATGTAAAAGGAGCTTTGTTTAAGGTAGGATGGTAAGAGAAGCTCTTACAGTGCAAAATGGACGTGGAAGTCTTGGTTACAATTTCATGTCATCTAAAGTGATTTTTTTTTTTTTTTGTGATGAAAGGCACAGATTAGAATGGAATAAGCAATAGTTTAAAATTCAAAAGCTCTAAATTAAACTAAAGCTTTAGGATTAGAAACCCTTAAAAGGATTAGTGCAACCAGCAGTAGCAAGACTTTAAAAGAGACTGTTTGGTTTACCCGTTTATAAGCTTCTTTTTCATTGAAGTAAAGAAATGATTTTCAGACTTACAACTCATTTTCTATTTCCTCAATTCCTATTTATGGCAGAACACTTTGTTTCACATGCATCATGTTTATGTACAGTTTTGGGTGGCTAATAAAAATGTTGTTGGGAAGCACAGCTCCCACTTTCCTTCTTTATCATTCAGGGAAAGGTGTATGCCAAGTGCTTATCTCCTGGGCAAAGGCAGTGACTTGACATTTTCACTGCCTTCTTCAGGACAGCATTTTAAACTCCTGGTTCATTCAGAATTGCTTGTTTTTGCTACATCACAATTCTTCATTTTCATTTGAGGAAAAAGCCTAAAAAAAGAATGTTTGCCCATAAGAGAGATGTTACTCAATTGTAATGTATGGACCTTGTTTTAATATAGATTAAAACAAACAAAAAATAAACAAGAAGAAAGACATAGGGCAATAAGGGAAGGTGAACACTATTTTATGATACTAAGCAACTGTTGTTATCTTGGGGGGCTATGATGATATTTGAAAAGGGAACTCCTTGCCTCTTAGAGATATATACTAAAATATTCAGAGCTGAAGTGATATGATGTCTGAGATTTTTTTCAAAATAATCTGGGTTATTGGAGCAGGGAAGATGGGTTGGGAGTGTGGAGGAAACTAGGTAGGCCATGAGCTGATTGTTGTTGAAGTTGTAAACCATTTGGAAAATGGAGGAGAAGAAGGAAACAGGAGGAGAAGAGAAATGTTTTATATTTCAAGGGACATGGAAATGAACCTTTGTACTATTAGAAGTTGTACACACTCATGATACAAGTATTAGATTCTAGAATGATTGGAATAACCAAAAATGCAGTTTGCAAATTATGCAATGTTTTTGTAAAATAAAAAAATAGGACATCAAAATTACTCACCTATGCAAAAAGTTGTAACCAATATTATTCCATAAATTGAAAAAAATTAATGGTCATTTCCATGTGAAATATATATATGTATATTATAAATATACTTATATTGAGGGTAATATATATTATTTATATGTATATATTTACCCTAAGTGAGTAATATGATGAACTCAGACCTCAGAACTTGACGTTTATTTCTCGCAGTTTTGGAGATTGGAAAGTCCAAGATCAAGGTGCTGGCAGATTCAGCATGTACTAAGAACTCACTTCCTCATTCATAGATGCTTCCTGGTTCCTAGTGTCCTCATAAGGTGGAAAGGGCAAGGGAGCACCCCTTAGTCTCATGTAAGGGCACTAATCCCATTCAGGTGGGCTCTGCCCTCATGATGTAATCATCTCTTAAAGGCTCATTTTCTAACACCATCACATTGTGGGTTAGGATTTCAATGTGGGAATTGAAAAGCAACGCAAACATTCAGTCTATAGCAGGTACTAGACAAAAGACTGTAGAACTTCTCTTTAGCTGGGACTTTGAGCTGGTGATTTCATTGGAAGAGGGGACTTTTTAAAAGCCACAGTTCTATAGCATTTGACAAATATTGAGAAAACATCAGTTGTACATATAAAAGAAAAAAGTATGGCTGCTTTAATGAGCATTAATAGCAGCTTATGCTTTCTCTAAAACTATCCCGTTTGCTGCCTCCAACTAAAATGACATCTTGTAGGTGCTTAGGCTAGCGTTGGACATAGCAGGAAGGGTCAGGTGGATTTCTGTATCGGGTAGACAGCAGAGTCCTATAGTTTTTTACTGGAAGGGACCTTAAGAGCTCATAGTCAAATCCTTTATTTTCCAAACATAACCTTTCTCTCTGGCTCTCACCCCTCTTTGGCTAACTCCTGCTTCAGGACTCAATTTAGAGTCCCTTCCTCTAGGAGGCATTTTCTCCCTCCTGCAAAATCTGATTGCAGTCTCTGTTTCTGTCCCTTGTATTTCTCTTTTTCTTTCTTTCTTTCTTTCTTTCTTTCTTTCTTTCTTTCTTTCTTTCTTTCTTTCTTTCTTTCTTCTTCTTTTTTAGATTTTATTTATTTACTCATGAGAGATGCAGAGAAGGAGAGAGAGAAAAAGGCAGAGACACAGGCAGAGGGAGAAGCAGGCTCCATGCAGGGAGCCCAACATGGGACTCGATCCCAGGTCTCCAGGATGGCCCCAGGATGAAGGCGGTGCTAAACCGCTGAGCCACTGGGTCTGCCCTGTACCCTGTATTTCTTCTGTGGTCACACTCATCACTTAGTATTACAAATATTCTTTTCATTTTCTTTTTTCCAAAGAGATTCCAAGAGATTCCAAACACTTGAGGGTAGAGGCCTCTGCAGTATCCAAGACCAATTGTAGGACCTGCACATAGTCATTCTCAAAAAGTATCAAATGAATAAATGAATGTACTTAAAAAGCTCTGAGGTAAAATCATTTATATCTAGGGAGAGTTTGCTAGGGTACAGCGGACTAGGTGACTGGACGAATAGTGACTGAGCAGAACTAACCAGAAAATATGGGAAATGATAACAACACATAAATAATATATGCAATATATAGAATAATAATAATAGCATCTCCTGAGTGCTTCTGAGATGATACCCTATGTCCTCATACTTTATAGATGTTAATTCATTTAGTCTCCACCAACATGCCCATTTTACAGATGAGAACATGGAGGCACAGATGAGTTATATAATTTGTCCAGTTCACAAAACTGGAAGATGGCAGTGGAGCCAAGTGTTCAGCTCAGGCAGTAGAATGTCAAAACTGTAATTATCACAGTGATAAACATTGACAGCAGAGCTAATAACTAGAAGACACAATAGCAATCTGATAAATGCCTTGCCTTCAGCTACAGTTCACACTGTGTGTAGATTAAGAGGCTGGCAGGTGAATTTGTAGTCAGAGCCCAGAAATGTATAGGCCTGGGGCAAGTCTTAAGGAACCTAAAAGTTTCTTAGACCCCTAAAAATTGAACTAAGTCTTTGAATGCACAACAAGTTCTTATATAAAAGAAGAACTTGAACTTGAAGGAAAGGTGTTCTGGCAATCTAACAAATAAGAATTTAAAAAGACTGAAAACTTGGACATTAAAATATTGACAATTGGGTATCTTTGGTGTTGGGATTGCAAGTGATTTAAAACTCTTATGTATGCTTTTCCTCACTTTCCAGCATTTCTTCAATGTACATATATTACCTTGGTGATTTTTTAGAAGAAAAATCTTGGAAGTGATAAAGACAAGCACTAGCTTTTCTCAAACTCTACCAAGAATTATTGATATATGCTTGTAATGACTAAAACAGAGGAGGTCTTTGAACTTTTGTGACTATTTAGAAACTTAGTTAATCAGGATTAGAAAGAACCATGTAAGTTTATTAATTTGGTTCTGGATAGCTGAGTTTATCTTTCTCCTTTCTATCTGAAAGTTGAAAGGAAGTTATTCATTGGTGGGTATAAAAATGTATCCTAGGTTATACAGATTGCATTGTTTTATGAGTTATTTTCATTTTTTGTTTTTAATACTATAGGTTACTACCAGCAGAAGCCCCTTGAAAGTGGCCTCAGTAGGATAGTGAACCTCTTGAAATTGTGGCAAATCTTTGTGTGTGTATATGTGTACTTTTTTTTTTTTGGAGTGGATGAGTTCATAGCTTTCATATATTTTCAAGAAACCTCTCAAAAGGATTAAGAACTGCTACATGATATGGATTTACCTGTAAATTCTAGGTGAAGGCAAGAAGAGTCTAGATTTGTTGTTAGGAAGTTAGAGGCAAAGTTGGAATCAGGCAACACTGTCAACAATCCAGGTGTGGGGTTCAAGAATAAGATCTTATAGTCATGAGCTGGTCATAGCTTATAAATCAGATGTAGAGACAGAAACTGTCCGGAACCAAGAAGAGGAACAGAAAGATTACAACAAAGGCAGTTTTAGTAAATACCTATTGCTTAAAAAGGAATTAATTTTAGACTTGGCCGAGACAAGAAGTTTCCCAGTAGCGATGCTGTATTCTGGTATGAGTTAATATGTCTGAGCTCCCAGATAGCTCTGTGATGTCTCCAACTTTCCCTTCTAAGGGTCCCTCCACACACTTATAAACAATCTACTAGAGGGGAAGCAATCTACTAGAGGGGCCCCTGGGTAGCTCAGTTAGTTAAGCCACCAACTCTTGATTTTGGCTCAAGTTGTGATCTCAGGGTTGTGAGATGGAGCCGCAAGGTAGGCTCCACGCTCATCGAGGAGTCTGCTTGAGATTCTCTCTCTTGACTCCTCCCTCACCACCCCACCCCCTGCACATGTGTGTGCTCACTTCATCTCTCAAATAAATCAATAAATATTTTAAAAAATTCTAATAGAGATTCAGGGTAGTGGACTTCTCTGCTTTCTATTACTCCTATTCACTACACTTGTAAAATTATGTCTGAGGCCTTAAAATATCCAGAGAACAAGCACAAAAACATTGTTTTTAAATAATAGTAATAATATTATTTGCAATCATATGATATAAATGCACATTATTATTGGGTCAAGATGTTCCACAAAATGTTAATATTAACATTTAGTTTAACAGAGAATGAGAACAATTTATTTCAAAGATTGGATGGTTAGTAGGATTGGTTCTTATGGAACATTATGTGAATTTCTTTCTTTTTTTTCTTTTTAAGAATTTATTTTTAAGCAATCTCCACATCCAACATGGGGCTCTAACTCACAACCCCAAGATGGAGTGGCAACTCAGCCAGCCAGGCGCTTCATCTTTAAACTCAATATAAACATTGGGGCAGGCACTGTGGAGTATACAAAAGAAATAGAAGACAGAATTCTTAATCTCAAGATATCGCAGTCTTTTCAGGAAACGTGAAACAATACAAGTCCAGTTAAACTCAATGTCGTCAAGTGTTAAATTGTAACCACATCCAGGCTAGCTTAGGGCTCTTGGAAAACTGCTCTTCAACAACAAAAATATACATGTGTATGCATACATGCACATACACAGACCCCTTCATCCCTAATGAAAGTAACTTTTAAAATTTTTCCTTTCATTTTTAAAGAGAAAATAATACATTAAAATATGATATATGGAAGATGTGTTCTATTTCAGTTATATGTTCTCTAAGAGTCTTTTACATTCCAGGTTTAGAGAAAAGCCACATTATTTAAAAAGGCAAATAGCCATACATGTACACACAGATGCGTTTTCTACTGATGAGTTTTCCAGGCTGAGTCTTTTTTTTATTTTTTAAAGATTTTATTTATTTATTCATGAGAGACACAGAAAGAGAGGCAGAGACATAGGCAGAGAGGCAGGCTCCTCTCAGGGAGCCTGATATGGGACTTGATCCCCAGACCCTGGGATCACATCCTGAGCCAAAGGCAAACACTCAATCCAGGTGTCCCCGCCCCTCTTTTTAAAAAGATTTTATTTATTTATTTGCGAGAGAGAGAGAGAGAGAGAGAGAGCGAGCGCACAAGTGGAGGTGAGGGTCAGAGGGAGAAGGAGAAGCAGATTCCTCGCTGAGCATGGAGCCTGATGGGGGGCTTGATCCCAGGACCCCTGGATCAGGACTTGAGCCAAAGGCAGACAACTGACTGAGCTACTCAGGTGCCCCTGAGCTGAGCCTTTATATATCTAGCTATTAAAAAAAAGGAAGAGCGTGGGCAAGAGAGAAACAAGAAAGAAGTAAAGAAAGAAAAGAAAGAACTGTTCTACTTTTTCAACAGGGCTTGGTCATTTTGTTTTTAAAGATTTTATTTATTTATTCATGAGAGACACAGAGAGAGGCAGAGATATAGGCCAAGGGAGAAGCAGGCTCCATGCAAGGAGCCCAATATGGGACTCCATCCCAGATCCCAGGTTCACGCCCTGAGCCAAAAGCAGATGCTCAACTGCTGAGCCACTCAGGCGTCCTGGGCTTGGTAATGTTAAGATAAATATTCACTTATTTAAACCACAGATAGTGTAGATTTTTCTGCTTTTAAGAGACACACTTGCATTTCCTAGTTTTATTTGCCATTTTAAATCACAACATGGTTTTTCAAATATGTTACTGTATGTAAGGATTCATCTTTATCCCTTTTAACTATTTGGAAAAATGAATGCTAAAATTATCTTTGGTTCCTACCTCTATGTGGATTAATTAAATAAGAAACTTTTTCAATCCACATATGAAGAAACTAGGAGATGCTGTAAGACAGAATACCTTGATACACATGCTTCAGTAAAATACTCAGGGTTTATATGTCAGGTTTGAAACAAGTACAAAACTTCTTTGAGATATCTGATCACAGAAGCACAAGTTATGTTTCCATAGACTGTCCAACAATGCCATCTGCCAAAGCCTCTATGACAGTCTGTAGGAGAAGACATCCTGGGCCAAAATACAAAACATCTGGGTTCTGGTGACAGCATCTTTGCTTTCTTCATCTGTTTTCTTATCTCTGAAATAGAGTTAATAATTCTTTCTCTACCCATCTCTCTGGGTTTTGCGAAGACAAATTGTGATAATAAATAATTGGAAACACTTTGGGCAGTGATTTGTAGAGTGATTTCAAAATTTTAAGATAGCTTTCTGAGAAAAAAATTGATTTAAGTAAAAATCAAATGAAAGTATAATGGTACATAGCATTTTATTTTCCCCAGATTGACACAAAGTTCCAAGGAAAGGGTTTTAGGAAGACTCTAAATTCTGTATCACTATAAAAGCATTCCACAGTGGTGATTCTAGCCATATTGAATCTGTGAAAGAACCTCTCTGGCTACCTGCTCTTTTTCTGGTAAAGTCTAGAGAGCATGGGAAAAGATGAATGATTTGGTGAAAAGACACTTTGAGTAGGTAGGGGATCACTGTTAACAAATGGTTTTTAAAGCTTTTGTTAAGAAAGTATTCCTCCAAAGGGTGCCTGGGTGGCTCAGTTGGTTAAATGACTCTTGGGGGCAGCCCTGGTGGCTCAGCAGTTTAGCGCCCGCCTTCAGTCCAGGGCGTGATCCTGGAGACCCGGGATCGAGTCCCACGTCGGGCTCCCTGCATGGAACCTGCTTCTCCCTCTGCCTGTGTCTCTGCCTCTCTCTCTCTCTCTCTCTCTCTCTCTCTGTGTGTGTGTGTCTCATGAATAAATAAATAAATAAATAATATTTTTAAAAAAGACTCTTGGTTTTGGCTCAGGTCATGATCTCACAGATTATGAGATTTAGCCTACTTCAGACTCTGCTCAGTGAGGAGTCTGCTTGAGATTCTCTCCCTCTACTTCTCCATTCACTCACCCACTCTCTCTCTCTCTCTCTCAAATACATTAATTAAAAAAAAAGTTTCTTTAAGATTTAAGGACTTGTGGCAAGCTTATCAGTGTCTAGTCCCCATCAAAGGCCCTAAGGGATGGAAAAGTCTGCTAAGTGTCATGTTAAGAACTTGTGGTTTCTTTTTGCCAACTTCATGTTTTTATACCACCTCTCATATATTTGTGCTCTTTTTTCAAGACTACTCTCTTTTCTTCAGTCTTCCTAAAATTGGTCCCACCTTCAAGTCAATAGTTTTATGAAATACATTATTCTTTTTTTAAAAAAAGATTTTATTTATTTATTTGAGAGAAAGTGAGAGAGATCACAGAGATAGAAGGAGAAAGGGAAGCAGACTCGCCACTGAGCGGAGAGCCCAAAATGGGGCTCGACCCCAGGACCCTGAGATCGTGACCTGAGCTGAAGACAGACTCTTAACCAAGTGAGCCACCCAGGCGCCTTGAAATACATTATTCTTGAGGAAGTTTCAGAGTATTTCCTGCTTTTGTTTATGATTCAGTGATGTTTTTACCTGTTTTTCTTGGCTAAAGGAAACCAATGACTAAAGGGCTTCCTAAACTGTTCTCCTACTGCTGCCTATACCTTGTTTGGAGAGGTTTCATTTACTTATAGCTGGTATTGAGAGCTATTAAAAGATTTAAATCCATATTATTAATCCAAAATATGTTTGATAAAAACTAAATCCCTAGTAAGTAGATTATATAAATTACAGCGTATCTACTTCCAAGAGTACTGTGTAGCTATAAAAACAATGCTTAACTAGTTTCTAAAAACAAGGCAAGAGCTTGTTACAGAGTTAGTTTTTTAACTGTTAAAAGTAAATATAATACGGTCTCAATTATATAAAGATCTTTGAATATAGGTATTCTTTTTCCTTCTCTTACACTTAGCTGTATTTTTTCAATTTTCTATCATGAGCATGTTTATTTTTTTTTTTTAAAGATTTTATTTATTTATTCATGAGAGTACAGAGAGAGAGAGAGGCAGAGACACAGGCAGAGGGAGAAACAGGCTCCATGCAGGAAGCCCGATGTGGGACTCGATCCCAGGTCTCCAGGATCACGCCCTGGGCTGAAGGCGGCACCAAACCGTTGAGCCACCTGGGCTGCCCAGCATGTTTATTTTTATATTAAAATGGAGTCTATCTGTGGGCTTTTTTTTTTTTCAGCCCAATACTAAGTAAATTGCTTTCATATTGGCTAATAAGAATAAAAGCACTTAAAATCCCAACAAAGACAACAATAATGTTAAAAATGTATGTAATACTCTGGGAGGAACTGGTTTATAATGAATGAGTTCACTCCAGACTACTCAATTTTAAGTCACGCCTAGAGCTCAGCCTGTTAGTGTGCAAAGTAGGAAGTGATGAGGTTAATTGGAGCTTTGTGACTGATTTCATTTAACCTTGGTCACAACGGACATAGATGCCTTGTAAGCCCCCACTACTGCCTTCCCCTTCCCCTTCAGCCTTCACAATCTCTTCCCTTTTGAACTTCCCATTTTATTTCCATTCTTCCCCAATGGCTTAAATCACAGGAAGAGAGGGAAAAATGGGGCAGGTCAAACTTAAAGGTATAGAAAAGATTCTTTTTACCTTACTTCTATCTCTGCAGGCAGGGGAGATCCCTTTGGACAAGTTCTGAGAAATAGAGCTATTTCATGTAACTGAGCGCTCAACTACTTCAGCTAATGGATCTTGTGACCCAGTTGTGGGAGTGGAGTGAAGTTCCCTTTTACTTCTTAGAGTGACTTTTTAAAAGGCACTGGAGCATGTAACAGAATTCTTCTTCCTTTCTTTCTTTTGAACACTGAAAATTCATGGTAATGATTAATATTACCCCCATTAACATTTTGTGAAACTGATCAAGACCTAAAGCAGTTTTTCTGGCACAAGATTGTTGCAATGTCATATTCAGTAAAGGTTTGGTGAGCAGAGACTGCGTAGGGACATAGCATAGTACATATTTGGAGTCCTCCTCAAATCTCCATTAGCTCCAAGGACACCCAAACATTTTTTGGAAAATGTATTCTGTGATGCAAACAATATTTTTCTCAATCTTATTTAAAATGTTGGGGAGGAAAGCTGTCTCTTGCCTTTGTAACATATAATTTGTGCAATTATAAGACAAGTCCCCTAAGTACTAACTAGTATGGAAAAAAAATAAATATTTGCAAGCTGAGAAAGAACTCTAAGAGATGTATGTCCAGGGTACAGGTCTCCCCAGGGCTCCAGGAAGGTTGGCAATAGAGGTATTAAAATGAGAGTATCAGGCAAAGTAAAAAGAAGAGGGGCCCAGGCTAAGGGAAGGTCAAGTTCAAAGGCACTACTGTGTGAAAAAAATTCTTCAGGAAAATGAAAGCTGCTTGCTGAGAATAATTGAAGATGAGGCCAAAGAAGCAGGCATCAGCTATATCACAGACTTAGATGCAGGTTAGGGAGTTCAGACTCTACTGTGTAGACCAGGAGTATCAAAGTGACCTCAAAAATCGTTTTTACTAGGCTGGCATAGCTATTTTAAAATAGTTTCAGGTCTGAATGCCTTTAAGTGGGACAGGTCTTTTCCAGGTCCACACTGCCTCGGACTTTGCTGTATTGAACCCCATGATTTCACATATTTATTGATTTATTTTTTATTTTTTTTTAAATTTTTATTTATTTATGATAGTCACAGAGAGAGAGAGAGAGAGAGAGAGAGAGAGAGGCAGAGACACAGGCAGAGGGAGAAGCAGGCTCCATGCACTGGGAGCCTGATGTGGGATTCGATCCCGGGTCTCCAGGATCGCGCCCTGGGCCAAAGGCAGGCGCTAAACCGCTGCGCCACCCAGGGATCCCTGATTTCACATATTTAAATCTCTAGTAGTGAAGGCATCTGAAAATGTCTCAAGAAACCTCTAGGTAGGCAATGGAGAGTCATGAAAGGACTAGAATAAGCCAATGATATGATCAGATTTGTACTTTGGGAAGGTTATTCAGGCAGTACAATGGAGAATGAGTTTTGTGACAGCTGGCATGACCTGGAAGGAAAGAACAATCAGAAAAATATTTAGGAGTGCCTGGGTGGCTCAGTGGTTGAGTGTCTGCCTTTTACTCAGGCGGTGATCCCAGGGTCCTGGGAGTGAGTTTTGCATCGGGCTTCCCGCAGGGAGCCGGCTTCTCCCTCTGCCTGTGTCTCTGCCTCTCTCTCTCTCATGAATAAATAAATAAAATCTTTAAAAAAAATATTTAGAAGGTAGAATCTGCAGGACCTAATAAATAATTATATGTGGAAGATAATGGAGGAGGCTTTAATGGCTTCTAAGTTCTTGCTTTGGTAAAGGGGTAGATTTGGAGTGTGATTTACTGAGATGCGGGCTTTGCAAAAGGAGTAGCAAGTTGGGAGCAATGAAAGGATTTTCAGTTTGAGACCTGGTAAGTCTGGCTGGCCCTGTGGGCCATTTTTGGCAGGCTGTTCAGTGGGCTAGAGATATGGATGCTCTGGGTATTTGGCTTCACCCCCAGTCTAGAACCGAGCCAGGTTGTTGGGTTGTTGAACTATCCGTAGCTCTGTTTGGTTACTGACTTCTTTGTATCCTGAGGAAAAGCTAGATTTCCTTTCTCATTTGTTCCCATCTACTGTAGTTGTCAGTTTCTATCTGTCCTGCAGGGTTTTTAAGGAAAACAAATGTAATTATGTTTCATCTTTTTGTGACTATTGCCACTCTCTTCCACCCATCAACTAACTGCCCTATGGTTGTTTGCACTGTTATTGTTAATAGGTAATAGTGCCTGCATGGTTAATGACCCAGCATCCCATGCCGAGATTTGTGGGCTGCATGTGAACATGAGCTGCTACCAGCAACTGATGGCAGACAGCTAGCCTTGGCCATGAGCACACCTGGCAAAGAAAGCTTTCCTGTCCCATGAACACTGACTGACTTATCTGTAATAGGCCTCCTGGAGTGGGTGGAGCTCAGTCTGGGCTGCTTCTGGGGTTGAAACTAACAGCAAAACCATTCATAGAAGCTGAACAGGACACGTGCAAAGGAATAGCTACTTCTCAGGCCACACAGCACTAGCATTGCCTTCAGTAATTTCAAGCTTTCTCCTCTGAACCTGAAAGGAATTTGGGTTCTATAAATCTGTTTAAAGTATGCCTCAAAATGACTAAATTCTTGGTGTAACTTTGGCGTTTGAAGTTGTCTGAAAAATGAGGCAAATCATCAGTGAGCACATACTATGAATCAGGACCTCCACAAAGAGTGGGACTCCAGTGGTATCCCTTCATGGAAATGTAGAGCACTCTGAAACCTGGTGTGACTCCGTGATGCTTTGGGTAAGTCACATACTACCTTTTGAAAGGGGGAGGTGATACCCAGATTAAGGACAAGAGCGGTTCATTGAAACACAGTAAAAAAAAAAGTTTCTGCAATTTCCCCACCCAAAAATCATCTCCAAATCCTTATCTGCAGGTACATATACAAACATTATTTTTGTTTGATAAATTATATTATAAATATATATATGATATATTATATAAATTATGATAAATTATATTAAAAATTTGTTTTTTTTCCTTACTTTATTTAAATTGAAGTATAATTTACATAGAATGGAATGTATAGTTGCTAAAGGTACATTTTGATGAATTTTGGCAAATGTATACCCATTCTGTCCTCCTCCCTGTCAAGCCATATTCCAGTACTAGAACATTTCCATCACTGTAGAAAGTTCCCTTACCTCTTTTCAAATCAGTCTCTACTCTCTTTACCTGTTCTACTCCTAGCCAACCTCTGTCCTATTGTCTATTGCTGGATTGGTTTTGCCTGTTCTTGAACTTCATATAAATGGAAACATACAAGTACGAAGAGTTTTGTATTTTTTTTAGAATCTAGTAACATGTGAATGATTTTCAGCTCAGAAAAATTTATCTGCAATATCACTTTTAATGGAAAAATCTTACTTTTTCTGAATGCAGTGTACACATATTTACTTGACCAGTTCTTATAAATGGACATTTTAATTTCTTTAATTCCCTCCCTTTCTCTCTTCCTTCCTTGCTCTTATAAATATCCTTGTTATCAATGTCATTATATTGCATATGAGGCAATGTGAGGTTACGTTCCTGGAAGTGGAGTTGCTGTGTCAAATAAATGTACTTTTAAAAAAATGCACATTAAAAGGGATATTGTCAAATGATCTCCAAAAAGACTACCTTAGTTTATTTCTTGGTATTGTCATAACATGTAAACTTGTTTTCTCATACCCTCACCCACGTTGAGAATTGGGGGGGAAATCTTTGATATTAGTCAGCTTCATAGTATAAACCTGGTATTTCATTTTGATCTGTATTTCTTTTATTATTAATGAGGTTGAAGACTTTTTTTTCTGAGGAAGACTTCATTTTCCTTTTGTCATTTTACAGTGGAAATAAATGGTCTTTTCATAAAAAATTAATTTTCCAAATGATCAATAGCTGGTTATGGAAAAAATAGTCCTATTGAAGATGAGAGGATAAAAATAAATCAACGAACAAAGCCAAAAGCCAAATTTTCTCTCTTTTACTTTTAGCCAATAGACTTATTCCATAATGATTGACATTAGCCTTATTCTATAATTGATTTTGCCTAGTTTTTGCTTTTCAGGCAGTGTTTTTTGTTTTCAGTTACTTTTAGAAAGGTTTTACTTCTGCTTGAAAAAAATTAAATTCAGTTTTGGATGACTAGGTTTTTTTTTTTTTTTTTTTTTGATGACTAGGTTTTTAAATAAAAATTAATCCTCTAAGGATACGTTTAAGCCCAGAACATACCTTAGATATTTTAAGAATGATTAAAGGAGAGCCAGATATCCAGTGTTTAGGAAGCCACTTGCTTTTTGCCAAGTTATCTAGCAACAAAGTTAGTAAATGAGGTTTGAAAACATTCCAACCTTTTGTGTCAAATCACAGGATTAGTTGATACCGTCTTGGTAGTATATCACAACTTTCTTTCAAACTCTGATTATCATCATCAATAGGTAAATACAAAAAGATTCATTTTTTCTAACATTTTTCAGAGAACCATTGCTGATTGATTGATGGATTACCATTGCTGTTTTAGTTGTAGCTCAGTTGAACGTGGGATAGCTAAGTTCCTTATTTGTAGAATTGAGGGTGTTGGCTAAATTTACCCTGAAGGTCTCCTTGGGACCTAAAACTCTTAAGATAGAGAAATTTATCATTGTTATAGTAAGTGTTAGTAAAAATCTTTATGATAATAGAGATTAATAAATATAAATAACACTTTGATAAGATCTTGTTTGGGAAATGCCCACAGAGCCATTTAGAGACAGAATTAAGCATGTAGGCAGTAGGGTAGAATGCAGATTCTGGAGTTGGAAGCAATTTTGGGTCTGAAACACAGCTCTACCACTGTCTGGTAGCCTTCAGCTGGTTACTTAATCTCTCAATTTTTCAGTTTGCTCATTTGTAAGTGGGGATAATAGCTGTCTCAAATCATTGCCTGACACATAGGAAATACCCGGGATATGGTAGCTGCTATTATTATTTTTATAATCATCATCATCAACAACACAATCAGGAATGTATAGAATTAAAGAGAAGCAGCCATCACTTTATTTTTCATTAACCTACTGTAATTTATATTTGAAACTTTTAGACTGGTTATTCGTACTGTCAAATATACAGTGAATCTGATCCCCTCATTATAGGATATATTAGCAGAAAACCTTCTCTTCTCCCTCACAGATTCTCCTTTCTAACTAAACCACCCTCTTGAGTTGGTGGGGTTGAAGGCCATTCACTTTGTGAAGGTCTAGCTGGTCTGGAAGGAAGCCTGGAACCCCTTATGGCCTTAATGCATCTACTTCCTAAGCCTCTCCATTTCTGAGTCCCTGCCACAGTGGCGATGGAAAGACCAAATTCCAGATCTCCAGACAGGGTGCAGTTGCTTCCCACTACATATTCCTATAGAGACAAGTATGAGCCATTCCTAGGTGGCCCTGAAACTCCCCTGCAGTGTCCTTCTGCTAAATCATCTGACCATATGTTACTTCACCTGAAAGGTCCTCTCTTGTTTTGGGGACCTTGCAGACTGTCATTTCCAACCCTTCCTTCAGCTTACCTATGTGTTAGCACTTGTGTCTTATAGTTAGTTATGCATGAGTCTGTCTTCCTTGCTAGCCTAGATAAGAAGCCCAGTGAATGTGTATGCAATGAATAATGAACGTATGAACAATATAATTCCCACCCTTGACAGTAAGTTCAGCACTAGTCTAAGGACAAAGTTTTCAGAGATCTCACAAATACTTTAACTCCTTCAAACATTGGAACCTGTCCTACTTGCCCCACCAGAAGGGTTCCCTCATGTCTACCTATAACTGTCATGTCTGCAACTCTACATACATCATCCTGAAGACTGGTTTAATTTTCACCATTTTACAGATGAGGACACCTGAAACTCAAGGATATATAAAGCAACTAGTCCAAGACTCAATATTAGCAAATGGATTGGATCCCAGGTTTGTCTGACTCCAAAGCCCATTGCTCTTTCCACCATATTGCATTGTCTCCAGAAAAAGGATCAGCAGGTAGTGAGGTCTGGCATTTGGTTGTCCATAGCCTCAGGTGTATATAGGTAGAACTCCACAGCTTTCACCAGTAGGTATTACTGTTTGAGGCATGAAAGAATGTGGATGGTGGAGTTTGTTTTGAATGTGGCAGAAGAGCTTGAAATGTCACCACCAGCTTTTCACTAATATTTACATTTCTTTTGGCTCAGGGATTGTTCCCTGGTAAGGCAATTAAATCTATGTAGGAGGAGCAGGGCATCTGTAGTAAGTCATTTAAATCTTATGTGCCTTAACAGTTCAAGCCCAGATGATACAGGCTTGGAAAATGACATGTATGTGACATATATGTCAACTTAAATAAAGAGGTAAAGTGAGACAACTTCAAATTACCAGAAATTGAGGTTATTTGGAAATAGTAGAGGAATTGCAATTTGGAAAATGCATGCTGTGGCAAGCTACAAGCAAGGCTGTTGAGGGTTTAGGGCAGACTTATGAACAAGGAATGCAGAGAGGGAGATGTCCAGCCAGAGTTTATTGCCTCGAAGATGGGGAGAGATTCCTGTTGGATGTTCATTGGTAAGAAGATAAGCCTCATCTTCTGTAAATCAGCTGTTTATGGGAAATCAGTGCCTCAGTTTTTTTTTTTTTTTAATTCACGAGAGACACAGAGAATGAGAGAGAGAGAGAGAGAGAGGAGAGGAGACAGAAGCACGCTCCACACAGGGAGCCCAACGCGGGACTGGATCCCGAGACCCCAGGATCACACCCTGGGCCAAAGGCAGGGACTAAACCACTGAACCACCCAGGGATCCCAGTGTCTCAGCTCTTAAGGTCTGTTCTTCTGAGGGCATGTGCATGAGATTCCTCATTTCATATCCTCCAGTTCAAGTTAAGATTGAAATCCTTTCACATGATGATTTAGAGAATTAATATATATTAATATTAATAAAATATATTCTTTCATACAATGTAGTTATATAAAGATAAATATGTATTTATGGATATTTGTTAATAAAATATTTTAAAATTAAGACAATCTCTCTTGGTATCATTCTCCTAGACATGATCAAGAAATGTATTGTTAGTTTTTTCTGTCTTTGGAGCAAAATTTTAATTGTTCTTGAGCCACTTATTATTATTATTATTCTAAAAATATTTATTTATTTATTCATGAAAGACACACACACACACACACACACAGAGGCAGAGACACAGGCAGAGGGAGAAGGAGGCTCCATTCAAGGAGCCTGACGTGGGACTCGATTCCGGGTCTCCAGGATCAGGCCTTGGGCCGAAGGCGGTGCTAAACCACTGAGCCACCTGGGCTGCCCACTTATTAAATACAAGAAGAAATTACTGTTTAATGGACTCCAAAGAAGAATTTTAGTATTTTAATTTTCTAGAAGATTGATCTGGCAGATATATGTTTTTGTATTTCTCTAAGGGCTGCATTTATATATAGAGTAGCTTTTTTTTTTTAAATTCTAAAGCAATACATTAGAACTGAGTTAAAGCAATGAAATTTCATACTTTTCATTCTTGCTGCCTTAGAATGGTCACAATAGGCTCAATGAAAGATATCTAGAAAGATATAAATACTGTATTGTGTCTTTTTTAGTATTGTCAAAGCTTTAAGTTTTTTTTTGTGCGTTTTTTTTTTTTTTTTCACAGAAGGATCAAGATAAGGGTGATATTATTAGGTTCACATTTATGGGGAGAAAATAGTTTCTTGTTATAAAGGAATTAACAGTGGATTTAGTGTTAAGAGGCTCCAAAAATCAGAAATAGCCTGACAGGAGAACAATGCCTGTCATTAGATGCAATTGCTGCATAAATGGTCTTTCTCTTTTAGAGAGTGCAGTTTATAGTAATTGAAAAAAAAAATCCCATGTGCCATTTTCATTGTTTGCTCCATTTGTTTGCTTTCTATGTAATTGAATTTTACACAAAGGAGAGAATGAAAATGATTTTCAGGTGCATCACTGCATTTTCTACAGATTCTTTATTTTTAGAGCTTAGCTTTTGTTAAGTATTCTCCAGGGAGTATGTATTTGTGTGTGTATGTGTGTGTGTATGTGTGTGTGTGTGTGTGTTATGCCATTCAAAGAAGAACAACGTTTCTTTTGAAACCAACCTCTGATTTGATTGAATGTTATATTTTTTAAAACAGCAAAAATTGGCTTTCAATCATATTTTATTTCTAGCCATTTGCCAGAGCAAGCCTTATTGAAATTAGGAGAATAAATTTTATTTCACATTTCCTAGCACTGTGTTTCC
Organism: Vulpes vulpes; assembly: GCF_048418805.1. Lineage (NCBI taxonomy): Eukaryota > Metazoa > Chordata > Mammalia > Carnivora > Canidae > Vulpes > Vulpes vulpes. The sequence continues at coordinate 71,282,233 of NC_132789.1, read as the reverse complement.
AAAGCCGCAGAAATACTGATATGAAGTACTCTTACCAACCAAATATTATTTAAAAAAACAATATATGGGATGCAGTTCTCAATCACACCACATTTTCCATATCTTTTTGTCAGTGTTTGGGTGTTTATATCTGGGTGAAATAAATTTGGGGAAAAGGCAATAATATGTCCTCATTTTGAAGCAGCAAATCTTTGCTACTGTTTCATTTTGTGAATGATGTGTAGAATTGGCTTGTGGGAGTAAATGGGGAACTATAAGACATAGAGTAACATTCAAGGAACTGGGGGGAAAGGCAATGAAAATGGTTTTCCCTGAGTTCAACTATAAGTCGTGGATATGGGGAACAGAGTAGTTTGCTTTATGTTTAATTTTTGTAACTTGGGGCCTACTACCTAGCATCACAGCAGACAAAAGAAATACTTAAAAGACATTTTTTGAACACAGATCTCTAAATCTTGTTATATTAGCTTTTGATTATCAAAAGATGGTTCTGTGAGACTCAGAATCCCATTAGCTATTGGGAAAAAGGAACTAGTGCAGTTTTATGGGCAAAGACAGTGTTGATGGATTAGAGAGAAAGAACTGTGGGTCAAAATTTTGAATTCTTGTAAGAAAACTGGTTCTAAAAAGAAATCTGCTTTCAATTTGTCTTAGACAAGAGATAATGAGGAAATGGGGATTCAATATTATCCAATCTAGACTTTAAGATTCAGACCTATTTATTTATTTATTTTAAAGAATTTATTTATTTATGGGAGACACAGAGGGGGAGGCAGAGACACAGGCAGAGGGAGAAGCAGGGTCTTTGCAGGGAGCCTGATGCAGGACTCAGTCCCAGGAACCTTGGGATTACACTCTGCGCTGAAGGCAAACGCTCAATCACTGAGCCTCCCAGGGATTCCCAGATTCAGACCTTATTAAAAAGCCTAAAAACAGCATGGCTATTTATTGAGATCCTTTGGCAGTCTTAGCGTAAATGCTTGGATTGTATATTTAAAGCATGTTAACTTTACATTGTGTAAAAACTTTATTATTAAGGTCTTTGTTGACTCATTAGGATCTGTAGAAAATATGACAAACATACTTTTTAAAAAAGGAATAGTCCAAGATCCTGGTGAATAATTTGTTGCCACTATAACATTTATAAGAATCTATATATCTGAGCACGATACAGTCTTCAAACATGCATTCTTCTAATAAGCAGAATGGTCTGTGTTGGACACAATTCCCATGGGTCTCTCACATTTTTGCCTGTCTTGTAAGCAGAGGCACTGACTGTATTCATTCTAGACTATCCTTTCAAGGATGTTTGTGTAGTGAATAGTCTTGGAAAATAGAGGTACTATCTTCTTCTGCAGCAAAGGAGCAGATTTATTTGCTGCCTATTATAAAATATTCAGCATTCCTTTCCTGTAATGCAAACCAGGTGTAGAGATGTTATCTGGCTCCTTTCTTGTCACCTTGTGGGGATTGAGACTCTGGGAACCAGTGCAAGAAAGTGCTGATATTCTGGCTGCTAGCATTGATGTGAGTAATAAAATCCTTTGTGTCTGACTCAGGAATCTCATGTCCTTTACAAGCATGCATAAGACTATGGCAGGCTTACTGGTTAATTTGCAAGTAAGATATAATCTGAAAGACTTCACAGTCCATAATTCATAGACAAATTTCTTCTTTATATATGCCTGTAATTTTTATGGTCTTCCTACATATATAACTAATAAAAGAAATGATCTACATAATACTAAAAACTAAATAATCTGGGGCACCTTAGTGGCTCAGTTGTTTAAGCATCCAACTCTTGATTTTGGCCCAGGTCATGATCTCAAGGTTCTGGGATGGAGCCCTGCATCAGGCTCTACCCTCAGCAGGAAGTCTGCTTGGGATTCTCTTTCTCTCTCTCTCATCCCTCTCCCTCTGCCTCTCCCCCTCCTCGTGCATTCTTTCTCTCAAATAAATAAATAAATCTTTAAAAATAAATAAATAAATAATAAATAAATAAATACCAAAATAATCTTCTAAAATAATAGTTAAGATTCTTAGTGTGGTCTTCCATTCCCACCCTATGCCCCACCTAAATTATTAACTGGAGGCCAACTTTCAGTTTAAGGAAAAAAGAAATCAATTGAATCTTTCACCTCTAAAAATTCCTTGGTTGACAGAACTTTAGACATCACTCATTTCAAAGAAAAAAGAGATGAGAAAGCCAAAGCTGAAATCTACTAAGAGCAATAGACTAAGTAGGGAGCCTAGCCTGGGATGGAAGATTCCTTTTAGTTTAGGTCTCTTCCAGAATACTTGCTAATGATGACTAATACATGTTTTATTTTCTCGTTAAGTAGAAACATTATATTTTTTCCTTAACATTTAAGAATGATAAAGTTGGTCTGGAATGGTAGTGTGATGCCCTGGTCAAGAGTAAGACCTGTAGGGGCTCCTGAATGGCTCAGTTGGTTAGCATCTGATTTGTGGCCCAGGTCATGATCTCAGGGTCTGGGATCAGGCCCTATGTTGGGCTCCAGGCACAGTGGAGAGTCTACTTGTCTCTTTCCCTCTGTGCACCCCCCCCCCCCCCCGCTGGTGTTCTTTCTCACCAATAAATGAATAAATAGGATTTTATTTATTTATTTATTTATTTATTTATTTATTTATTTATTAAATAATCAGACCTCTGGAATCAGCTGGACTGGGTTCATGTTCTGGTTCCACCTTGTAAGCTTAGAGCAACATTTGATTTGGCTTCTCTAGGTCTGTTGTCACCTTTAAAAGGGAATTCAGAGGAATACTCCCTTAAAGAATTATGGTCATGATGAAATGAGGTAATGCAATGTACAGTATAAGGCACCTAGTGAATTCTCACCAAATGCTAGTTATTGTAATTAGATATTTGATAAATATGTGCCTGACAACTAACAAATGACTTAGGAAACTGTTAACAAATAGTGCTATAGCATTCATTGTTCATCCCAAACAAATTGTTTTTAAGATGGAGACCATTGCAGATTGATCAATTTCTCATTCTCACATGATTCCCCTAAGCATATCTGTATTCTTTTTCAGGTCTTGCTGGGTGTTAATTCAAATCCTGGCCATTGGGCACCTGGGTGGCTCAGTGGTTGAGCATCTACCTTTCACTCAGGTTGTGATCTTGGGGTCTTGGGATTAAGTCCCACATTGGGCTCCCCGTGAGGAGCCTGCCTGTCCCTCTGTCTATGTCTCTGCCTCTCTTTCTGTTTCTCTCATGAATAAATAAATACAATCTTTAAAAAACAAAAACAAAAAAAAACCAAAAACAAATCCTGGTGTTCCACAAATGATTTGGTCCTTAGGGTCTCAGAATTTCAGGCAAACTCATATTGATTCCCTTAAATTCTTTTTTTTTTTAAATTGGTTTTTCAAGTCCCAAAGTCTAAGAGCCAGGAATTAGTGAACATTTATGTAAGGCTTACTATAAGCCAGTCTCTGTTTTAAGAGCTTTACATACATTAATTCATTATGTTTTTTTTTAAGATTTTATTTATTTATTCATGAAAGAGAGAGAGAGGCAGAGACACAGACAGAAGGAGAAGCAGGCTCCATACAGGGAGGCTGATGTGGGACTCGGTCAGGGGAATCCAGGATCATGCCCTGAGCCAAAGGCAGGTGCTAAGCTGCTGAGCCAGTCAGGGATCCCCCCATTAATTCATTCTTAATAGCAACTTTATGAGGAGAATACTGATTATACTCAACTTATAGGTAAAGAAACAGAGAAACAGAGGTTAAGTAACTTGTCCAAGTCACATAGCTAACAAATGGTGAACCTAGGGCTAAAATCCAGGATTCTGAAGCTAATCTCTTCCTTTCCTTCCTTTCATTGAGCTAGAAATCTCAACAAACTAAATGTGTGGAGGGCATTTTGGCAGTATGTAACAAAAGGTTCAAAAATATGTCTGTGGTTTGACCCAGCATTTCTAGGAATTCATTCTAAGGAAACAATCAAATAATTATGTTAAAATATATGTACAAAGGTATTAATTATAGTATTATTTTCATTGGGAAAAAATAGAACTAACTAAATGCCAACATACAGGGGATTATTTTAAATAATAGGACAGCCATGCAAAAGAATACTAATAAATAATTTTTAATTGATTCAGGTGTTTAAACTATGTCTCACAAATTCCTGGGGTTCATCTGATTTGCATTAGGGCTCTGCAGATTTAAGAATTTATTTTTGAGAGAGATGAGAGAGAGTGAGGGGTGGGGTGGTAGCATTTAAGTGAGGGGAGGGGCAGAGGGAGAAGGAGAAGCAGGCTAAAGTAGATGCTTAACTGACTGAGCCACCCAGGTGCCCCAGGGCTCTGTAGATTTTTTATCTGAATTCCATAAATTCTGATGGAGATTGATGTATGGTTGTCTCATCATCCTGATTGAACTTTTTTGTGTTTTTAAAACATGTTCTTGGGACACCTGGGTGGCTTGCTGGTTCAACGTCTGTCTTTTGCTCAGGTCTTGATCCCCAGGTCTTAGTCTTGAGTCCTGCATCAGGCTCCCTGTGTCTCTGCCTCTCTCTCTGCGTCTTTCATGAATAAATAAAATCTTAAAAAAAATCCAAAAACAAAACAAAAAAGCCTCCCCAAACCCCAAAAACACGTTCTCATAGATTTAAGATGAGTAAATGCTCTACATTTGAATAGTAGTCCATCTCCATGGGTTGACTGATGCCTTTTTTAATTTAATTTTTTTAATTTGTTTTTTTTATTTATGATAGTCACACACACAGAGAGAGGCAGAGACATAGGCAGAGGGAGAAGCAGGCTCCATGCACCGGGAGCCCGATGTGGGATTCGATCCCGGGTCTCCAGGATCGCGTCCTGGGCCAAAGGCAGGCACCAAACCGCTGTGCCACCCAGGGATTCCTGATGCCTTTTTTAAATGATGAACATTAATCCAATAGCTTGATTTATTAAAATGTAGATATATTTGAATTTTCTTATTTACCCTTAAAAAACTTTATTGGTTTTTATTATTTTTGTAATACATGGAATACATAATATGCTATTTAAACAAAATAAAAACAAGCAAGATAGAACATAGCTGCCCTCACCCAATGTTACCCTAGTACATACAGAGCAACGTAATGCGCTGCCTTCCAAAATGACTGTGAGAACTTATTCTATCCATACAGTTGGATTTGAGTGCTCATTTCTCCCCATTCTTAACAATACTGGAACTTAAACTCTTTTATTTATTCATTTTTAAAGTTTAAACTAATTAACATATAATGTATTACTGGTTTCAGAGGTAGAGGTAATTGATTCATCAGTCTTATATAATACCCAGTGCTCATGACATCACCTGCCCTCCTTAATGCCCATCACCCAGTTACCCCATCCCCCCACCCTTCTCCCCTCCAGGGACCCTCAGTTTGTTTCCTATGATTAAGGAAACCTTCTTATGGTTTTTCTCCCTCTCTGATTTTGTCTTGTTTTATTTTTTCCTCTCTTCCCCTATGATCCTCTGTTTTGTTTCTTAAATTCTACATATGAGTGAGATCATATGATAATTATCTTTCTCTGGTTGATTTAATTCACTTAGCATAATACCCTCTAGCTCCATCCACATCATTGTAAATGGCAAAATCTCATTTTTTTTTTTTTGATGACTGATGCCTTTTTAAAAATTTGTTTTTAATGAGGATGGTATGCAGACTAAGCCAATTTTCAACACCAGCTCTCTAGTTATGGTGTGATAATGAATGTCCCCATTAGGGTTTTCTGGCTGGCCAAACTTGTCAACCTCTCTTCAATATATTTCTTCTACTAAACACAACTAGACCACTTTGCTAAGCTAGCCTGTAATCAGTAGAATTCCTGAGAGGGATATTCTTCTCCATTATATTTTATTCAACTTTATGTAAAAAGCTTTTCTGGTATAATCAACTGGAATTCTTCCTTGAAAGTACTGAAGGAGGTAGGTGTAATTAGTGACTAGTTTTTTTTCCAGTGAAAAACTCTTGAAAATGTGACTGTGTCATGGTGTAAGGGAAGAGGCAGTTGTTTTAACAGAATTGTAAATTTGCTTTAACTGCTCCCTGTGGATGCTGGCAAGTTATTTTATCTTTCTAAGCATTAGATTTTTTGTTAGTAAAAGGGAAATTATTATCTTTCAGTTTGTTATGAGGATTACATAAGATACATTTAAGCACTTAACACCTGTTGACATAAAAGGAGTATGGCTAATTTAGATATGGGAGTCAGGGAAGTTTCCATCAATTTAATTTTTTCCCTTTAGCTATCACCTCAAATACTAGAGGTAATTTTAGACATCTCAAGTAATAGATAGGAATGAAGGTATTAGACTTTTAATTTTAAAATGTTTCCTCTTTTGACCCTCAGAAAATCTCTAGCTTCCATCTATTTAGAATTTTACAACTTATATTAAAGATAATATTATATCTACTCTTTGCTCTGTAATCTTGCAAAGGTCTCTAGCCAAAAGCAATAAATTTCACTCTGGCAAGATCAAAGACTATTCAGATAGTATGATATAAATATTGCACTACTTTTTAAATTTATGGTCTGTTTATACAAAGTCTCATTGCACCACTTCTTGGTCTTTTGGCTATGATCAAGTGTAGTATGCTCATTGCCATAGGAGAAGCATCTCAATTATTTTCTGGTGGTGCCAGTGGTTTTATGGAATTGTTTTCCCATGTTCTCTCTTTCTCTGTCTCTCTCTCAAGTTTTCCTTGATCTTCCTTGTCTGAGTTGGGTGCCCCTCCTATAGGCATCCATAGTCTGAATTCCAAAGGTAATCTAGGGTGCATTTTTTGTCAGTATGTATGGGTTTCCCTTAACAGATTATGAATTTGCAATGGGCAAGAACTCTGAGTGTTTGTGGCAAACCCTCACTCTTTGGCCCCCAACACTCACCGCTATGCCACTGCTATCAGCCCTGGGAGCCTGTGTTAATCCCATCATGCCTCTCTCCCTTTATGTCAGCTCTGGTCCCCCAGGTAATCTCTTATCTTTTGGACTCAGATCTCCACATGGCCTTGTATGCCCCTTTTCTGGCCCTAGTCACACTCCTCCCCAACTTCTGAAACCCTTCTATAGTGACTTCACAGCATCCCCTCTCTACCTCACTTCTTGAATGTTGTCTTCAGCTTCTTGCTATAGGGGTGACCCAGCTCTCCCAAGGACACTGATTGCTTTTCTCTCTCATGCTCTTCATATCACAAGCCCATAAGCAGCATGGGTCCTGCAGACTGAATGTTTGTGTCTCCCCTCAAATTCATATGTTGAAACCTAACCCCCAATGTGATGTTAGGAAGTGGGGCCTTTGGGAGATGATTAGGTCATGAGAGTAAATCTCTTCTGAATGAGATGAGTACCCTTGTCAGAGAGCTCCCTTGCCCTTTCTGCCTCATAAGGATACAGGAGAAGATAGCTGTCTATGAACCAGGAAGCTAGTTCTCACCAGACACAGGATCTGCCAGTGCCTTGATCTTGGACTTTCAGTGAGAAATAAAGTTGTTTATAAGCCACTTAATGTAGTTTTGTTATAGCAGCCTGAATGGCTGCTATACTCATTACTGTTTCCAGAACACTCCCCCCCCCCCCCCCCCCCCCCCCCAGTGCTCCTAACCAATTCTGACTCTCAAGTCATCAGACCGGTAGTTTTCTATTGCCTCCTTCTAACATACACCCTTGTTTCTTAAGATTTTAGCTCCATATCCTTCTCTCTTGGACTATGTCTCCCATACTTCTTGATGATTGTTTTATCCTCATAGGTTATGTTTTAATTATCTAGTCTTGGCTTTCTTTAGATTCTCCTCCTCCAATGACCTTGCCCCACCTCATGTACTTAGTCCCATGGTCAATCCTTGGACTTAGTCCTTACTAATGAATGTAACCTGTCCCCTAATCTCCATCTCAAGTGCTAGATATTATTGCTATTATTACTATTTTTACAGAATTTATTGAATTTGCTCACAATTTGGATCACCACAGGCAAGTGAGTTCCATTCTTTCAGCCCCATTTGCTCTGTTTGGGGGCTATGGTGTGGATAAATTGAGAGCAGATATTGGTGATAGGATACCTGGGGAGAGAAGCAAGAGGAGCTGAATAATGAAGGGATTAAGGGCTTTGGATTAAGCCATGAAGAAAGAGGTAATGCCTGGGAGACAGGAGAGAATAGAACAATATTCTATTCTGGAAGAAAACAGTGGCTAACCTGCATGTCAGGAGGTGAGATGTTGGTGAAGGAACAGTAAATAGATTATAAACTAGAAGTTTGCAGTACCAGCAAGGGTAGACTAGAGAGATTAGAGGCAGCCCCAGGCACACAGGGAGAAGAAAATGTTCCAGAGCACACAGTAGGGGCTGAATAAATATTTGTTGAATAAATGAATAAATTATATGACTCCAGGAATGGGTTTTTGTTGTTTCTCAACCTGTTTTGAGCCCAGAAGTGCAAAGGGTATCACATTTTACGCAGGTATGGGGGTGGAGAAGATTAAGGCTACTGCTAGTGTATTTCTTTTTCTTTTTCTTTTTCTTTCTTTCTTTCCTTTTTTTTTTTTTTTTTTGGTTAAAGATTCTATTTATTTATTCATGAGAGACACACAGAGAGAGAGGCAGAGACACAGGCAGAGGGAGAAGCAGGCTCCATGCAGGGAGCCTGATGTGGGACTTGATCCCAGGTCTCCAGGATCACTCCCTGGGCTGAAGGCGGCACTAAACCCATGAGCCACCTGGGCCGCTCTGTATTTCTTATGCAAGTTAAAAATGACTCCATGTCTGGGCACATAGATTAGAGAAGGTTGCCACTTTTTCAGGTTCTAAGCAGCTTTGTGTTAGCAATGTATGGTCTGGATCTTCACACCCCTATCTTTTAGGATAGTTTAGGGTCAGATGGGTAACGTAAAAATGTGGTAAGGCTCTAACCTATACTCTTTTTTTTTTTTTTAAAGATTTTATTTATTCATGAGAGACACAGAGACACAGGCAGAGGGAGAAGCAGGCTCCCTCAAGGAGCCCAATGTGGGACTCAATCCTGGACCCCAGGAGCATGCCCTGAGCTGAAGGCAGATGCTCAACCACTGAGCCACACAGGCGTCCCTCTAACATCTATTCTTAAACTACCTCCACCCCTAGCCCAGCTCAGTAATCTTTATACTGTGTGAACCTGGGCTCCTGCAGTCTCTGAAGCTGGAAATTCTTCTCTTAACATTTCTGCTGTGGCCTTCCTTTTCAGTCAGTTGAGACCAAGATCTAGTTTAAAATGAAGAGTTGGATGACTAGGGATGTAAGGGATTTATCTCTCTTTGTTGTGGTTAAAAAAAGGAAAATGATACGGATTTATGATGGGACTCCTGTTTACCTTCTGTGTCAGATATTATAGACATGTCATTTTCAGGATTCACAGCCATCTTCCCAGGCAAAAATGAATTCCATTATTCTTACTGAGGTCCAAAGAGTATCTGCAACTTGGGCCAGGTGTGGAGTGAGGAGTAGAGTGGACATTCAGATTCAAGCTATTACTATGCCACATGTTTACTGTGTTTCCTTCTGGTGAAATATATCACTAGCAGTAAACATGCTGAAGTTAGGCATTGTTTTATTTTTTTCACCTTTTTATCTTTCCTAGAGTTTAGCATCATTTCTGACACTAAGAAAATATTAAATAAAGGCCAGTGGGGTTGAAATGAATGTGGATGAGCAAAAGCTGCTGACTACCAGCCTTCCCTGTCTGCCTGCTGACATTTTCACCCTGAGCATCAGTCATCACAAGGTTGTCTTCATAATTTGCCTCTTCTACTTTCCCCTCCGAAGGAAACACTTGTCATTATGAGAATCTGCCTGGTCCAATGATCTGTAGTCGTTTGATACCTGAAGAGATCTGGAGGCATTCTTTTCCTATGGCTTCTGTGCTTACTAGGTGCTGTTTCCCATAATGTCTCCATTTACTTTTATTTGCTTCTTGTATTTGGAGATGTGTCCAAGGATTCTTAAGAAAGGTATATGTGGAATTTTTTTTTACCCTAATACAACACTATGATAGCCTCAGTGTTTTCAGATTATTCAATTTAACTTAATCAATAATTTTCAAATATATAACAATTGTCTGCTTTTAAACTTGAGATGATATGATACGAAAATTTCAACAAACTTTCATTTAAAAATTTTTTATGTGATAAATTTTTTTAATGGAAGTATAGTTGACATATTAGTTTCAGGTGTACAACATAGTGATTCAACAATTATATACATTATAAATGCCTGTCACAATCAGTGTGGTTGCCATTTGTCACCATATAAAGTTTTTACAATCTTATTGACAGTATTCCTTATGCTTGCACTTTTCATTCCCATGAGTTATTTTATAACTGGAAGTTCATTCCTCTCAATCCTGTTCACCTATTTTGCCCATCCTCCTACCCACCTGCCCTCTGACAACCACTACTTTGTTCTTTGTATTTATGAATCTGTTTCTGTCCATTTGTTTTGTTTTTCAGATTCCACATATAAACAAGATCTTATGGCATTTGTCTTTCCCTGATTTATTTCACTTAGTACAATACCCTCTAGGTCTAGTCATGTTGTCACAAATGACAAAATTTCATTCTTTTTTATGGCTATGTAATATTCCATTGTGTATATATATTATCTCTTCCTTTTTTTTTTTTTAAAGATTTTATTTATTTATTCATAGAGATGCGGAGAGAGAGAGAGAGAGAGGCAGAGACACAGGCAGAGGGAGAAGCAGGCTCCATGCAGAGACCCTGATGTGGGACTCGATCCAGGGTCTCCAGGATCATGCCCTGGGCTGCAGGCGGCACTAAACTGCTGTGCCACCAGGGCTGCCCTATATTATCTCTTCCTTATCCATTCATCTATCAATGGGTTGCTTCCTTATATTGACTATTGTTGATAATGCTGCAGTAAACATAGGGATATATAAATATTTTCAAATTAGTGCTTATTTTCTTTGGATAAACACCAAAAGAGTGGAATTACTAGATAATACAGTAGTTCCATTTTTAATTTTTTGAGGAAACTCCATATTGTTTTCCATAGTGGCTGTACCAATTTACATTCCCACCTACAGTGCACAAGGGTTCCCTTCCATCCACATCCTCACCAACACTTGATATTTCTCAACAAACTTTTTTTTTTTTTAACTTGATCAGGGTGTGGGGCAGAGGAAGAGAGAGAATCTTTTTTTTTTTTTAATTTTTTTAAATTTTTATTTATTTATTATAGTCACACAAAGAGAGAGAGAGAGGCAGAGACACAGGCAGAGGGAGAAGCAGGCTTCATGCACCGGGAGCCCGATGTGGGACTCGATCCCGGGTCTCCAGGATCGCGCCCTGGGTCAAAGGCAGGCGCCAAACCGCTGCGCCACCCAGGGATCCCAAGAGAGAGAATCTTAAGCAGGCTCCATGCCCAGTGCAAAGCCTGACTCAGGGTTTGATCTCACAACCCTGAGATCATGACCTGAGCTAAAATCAAGAGTTGGAGGCTTAACATCCTGAGCCATCCAGGTGCCCTTCTCCACAAACTTTTAAATCCACTCCCTGATATTAACTTTCTTTTGTTTATTCAAATTTGCCCAAGCCATAGAATTAATGAATGACAAGGCTGGAATTGGAAATCTTTTAGGATTTGATTTGAATTTTACTCTGTTGTTCTTGGGCTTGCCCAGTTTCTTAGCATCTATAATAAAAATAAAAATAATCCCTAATTTTTGACTACCAGATTCTAGGTACTGTTCTAAGCACTTTTCTAATCTGTAAGTTAGGATAATAATAGCACCTACTTGGTTCATAAGTGTTGTCTTGAAGATGACATGTAAGCATTTGTGTAACATCTTTTGGATGAAGGCTGGATATTATAAATGCTCCATAATGTTAGTCATTGTGATTGTCATTATGAGTAATTTTGTCTGCCAAGAAATATGACCAGCCACAAAAATGTTGTCCTTGCCATTTCCATTTTTTTTTTTAATTTTTATTTATTTATGATAGTCACACACAGAGAGAGAGAGGCAGAGACACAGGCAGAGGGAGAAGCAGGCTCCATGCACCGGGAGCCTGATGTGGGATTCGATCTCGGGTCTCCAGGATTGCGCCCTGGGCCAAAGGCAGGCGCCAAACCGCTGCGCCACCCAGGGATCCCGCCATTTCCATTTAAATGCTACTGTTCTGGGGGTACCCGGCTGGTTCAGTTGGGGAATGTGTGACTCTTGATCTTGGGATTGTAAGTTTGAGCCCCATGTTGAGTGTAGAGATTGCTTAGAAATAAAATCTTTAAAAAAATGGTATGGTTCTGAAGAATGTTTGTAAACATGTCACAAATACTCTTTTTTTCTAAAAATATTTAACTTTTTAATCTTATTTTAGAATAATTTCAGATTTACAGAAAGTTACAAGATGGTACAGAGAGTTCCTCTATATCCCTTACCTGCATCTCACATTAATGTGGTAACTTAATCACTGCTAAGAAGTCAATATAGATACAGTACCATTAATTAAACCCCAGACTTTTTTCATATTTCCCTTATGTCCTTTTTCTGTTGCAAGATCAATACAGGATACCCCACTGCATTTGGCAAATGCCCTAAGCAGTCCCTTCTTCTGTTAGCCTCAACTGTGCTCTACTCCAAAGAAATGCCACAGGGAAGCACCTTGCATTCTCCAATTCTGGCATTTACAGAGTTTGGTCCTTCACCTTTCTGACCAATCCCTTAATACTCTCTGACAGATCCATAGCACTGGTCTGAAACAACGTACTTCCTGGGTGTAGGACCTAACTTAGATCCTCAGTGATAATTCCTATAGAACCTGACACATGGTGACTCTTTCTTAAAACATGTTAATTATAGCTTTTTAAAAATCATTGTGCTCTCCTTTTCAGGTCATAAACCAGCCTCACTCCTGATTCTGCCCATGCTTTTTCAATCCTTTCATGATACCTTAAATGTTACTCAAGTTTAGTAGATAAGTTTGCTGACTCAGAGGCTGCTTAATTGCCAGAGAAATTTGAATGCTTTTTTAAAATGCCTTGCTACTTTCCTTCTCTCTCCTCTTTTTAAATGTTTTTATTTATTTATGCGAGACACAGAGGCAGAGAGAGAAGCAGGCTCTCTGTGGGGAACCTGATGCAGGACTTGATCCCAGGACCCTGGGATCACATCCTGAGCCAAAGGCAGGCACTCAACCACTGAGCCACTCAGGTGCCCCTTTCCTTCTCTTATAGAAAAATTTGGAAAGTAATAGGACAACAAGAAAGAATCTGGTATTTCAGACTTCTTTCAAGTCCTCTTCCACCCTCTATTTTGGTCTTTTTTATTCCTAGAACTCCCACCATACTGCCTGCAAATAGGGGAAGGCCCACCCACCCATCTGCTGTGAGCAGGGAGGGAACAGACCTGGCAGCTGTGGTCCAGGATAAGTGATTTTGAGTATTCGAATCATTTTCTGTGGGTGTGCTTGGGTCACATGGTCTAATCAGAAAATTTCATGCAATCTGACATTTCCCATCAGAGTTGCTTAGAAACCTAAGGAAGGCTCTGGCTCTGAATGGCAGGACAGTAATAAATTAGGCAGTCCCAGGTCCAGCCATCTGCTTTAAGTAAATTAAGAGCATAACCCATATGGGATTTATCTAAAATAGCAATTCTTATTTTTTCCCACTTCTCATTTTTATTCCTCTTTATCTGGGCTCTGTTAATCAGTTTAAGTTTGCATAGAATATCCCAGCTGTCTTTATCCTGTGCTTTATGCTATCTTCCACCCCTTCCTGCCCCTTTCAGGTGGCCAGCCTCAGTCTCTTGCAGCCCATAAATGAGGTCCTCTTGGCTGGTTAATGTTCCCAACATTCTGAGAGCTGCCTGACCCTGAGGTGAGGGTACCTTAGCTGTGCCTCTGCAGTGCCCCCCTCTACCCTCTCACCTGTCCTCATTTCCCACCTTCCTCTTGTCCCTCCCCATCTTGGCTTCCTTTACCTCCCCAACCAGTGTCCCCTCATCCCGCCTCTCACTGTTGTTTTCATTGTCACTCTTTGCCTACTGGTCCTCTTTATTAACTGTCTCATCATGCCACTGCCTTGCTCAGAAACCTGCACCACTTACAGATTGAACCAAACATTTCTACTGTAAATTCCTCATCAAGCTCCAACCTGCATTTGAGCCTCATCTTCTCCTCACTGGCTTTTACCTTCACATCACATAGTTTGTTATTGCCACTTTTTCCAAAGCACATCTACTTTGTCCTACCTCATTTATTTTCGTATTTTAAGATTAGAACCTGCTTCATATCTTTGCTTAACTGTTTGATGTTTCTAATTCAATTGTAAGCTCCTGGAAAGCAATCTTTGACATTTTTGTCATCTCCTATCCCATTCTTATCACAATTCTAGACACCTGGAAGTGGTCAGTAAATACTGAATTAATTAATTAATTAATTAATTAACGAACCGTTTTGTCATGGTTGTGCTTCTAGTAGATGAGACATCTGAGACATGTAAGATATATAGTTGGTGAGATGGTGACAACTGTTATGATAAGAATTAAGTAGAGGAGGAAGGGGTGGTGTAGATATAAATAGGATAATAAAGAAAGGCTCCCAGGGCAAGCACACATGGGTCAAGACATCTGAATTCTGTAAGGCAAATGTTTAGTCCTTAAAGAAAAAAAGTCCTTTCCAGGTAACAGCACAGTAATATGCACATGTTTGATGAATGCAATTGGAATGACATATATTGTGGTGTCACTGAAGACCCAGAATACAATTCAAATGATATTTTAAAGTACAAGTTATATTGTACTAAAGGAAGATAAAGTTACCCATTTCAATCCCCAACTAAAACTAGACATGGGATGCCTAGGTGGCTAAGCAGTTGAGCACCTGCCTTCGGCCCAGGGCTTGATCCTGGAGTCCTGGGATCGAGTCCCACATTGGGCTCTCTGCAGGGAGCCTGCTTCGCTCTCTGCCTATGTCTCTGCTTCTCTCTGTGTGTCTCTCATGAATAAATACATAAAATCTTTTTTGTTAAAAAAGAAACTAGACACAATACAGGAAAAAGAAAGAAAGAAAGCAATGGGTCTGTGACACAAAATTTGTTTAGAATAGAGATGGTTAAACAAAATAGGAAAACAAGACAATCCTTAAGTGAAAATTAAATGGAACACAATACCAAAGATTAGATTTCACCCTCGAGCCTTTGTGGAGGACCAGGGCAACTGAGCTGGAGCTTGATCCAGTGGGGGCCAGCACAGGGATGGCCCAGGGATGCTGGGGAAGGGAGGCTATCTGAGAAGTGAGAGGATTTATGGGTCCAAAGACCATCAAAGAGGGTTATTCCTTCAGCAGGGGGAAGCAGCTGCTTACAGACTGCCAGAGCACTCTGAGGTCTGATTGGGTTTCCATGTGAAGAATCACTTCAATCTAGAAAGTTCATCAATATTGGGTGACACCAGCTGCCTTAAAAAGTGTATTCTATTTCACCTATTAGTTTCACAGTTAGGAATCTAGCCTAAGAAAATCTTCAGAGTTACAAATATAGGGTTATGTGTGGATGTTCAGGTCAGCATTATCCACATATACGGTAGTATTTGTGCATTCATAAAAAATGCTTTAAAAGTGGCATAAAAAAAGTGGCATAGAAAAATACACCCACCATACTGAGCAAAATTTCTAAAAGCAAAATTCTATACTGCATATAATTATTATTTTAAATGTATAAAAATAAAATGATATTTATTTACATTATTACCACAAATGTGTTTCAGACACTGTTGCAGGTGCTGAAGAGATGAATTTATGTGTGTGTGTGTATGTGTGTGTGTTCATAGAAAAAAGACTAGAAATACTCCCAAATGTTGGCAATGGTTCTATGTGATTGTTTTACTGTAATTTAAACTTTATTTTCTGTATTTCCATACATATTTCTAATTTCCATATTTTCTGGAGGGTGTATGTGTTTCCTTTAGAGCGGAAAAAACTAACATGATTATAAATAGGGGCATAGTTAAATTTGGGGGCTCCCAAGTAAATAAAATTCTCCAGACACTCTTCCTTTTGTGAATTGGAAGGTAGAAAGCAACCTACGGTAGGTTGCATTTTCTGTGGGTGGCTCATTACATACCAGCAGAGCATTCTCCTCCCCCCCCCCCCCCCCCACCAGTGTGTCTAAATGTTTCTCCTTTCTGGGAGAAGCTAGCATAAACCAGCGGAGCAGGTTTGTGGCGGTGAGGCGCAGCGTGCAGAGCAGATTTGAATCTGGGATTAGCACACTTGCAGTTGGACAAACGGGCCACTTGAGTGGCCTCACCTATGCCTGCCTGGAGGACAGTCTGTGGTTCTCAGTCAAAGGAGGACACGGAATCTGACACCCCCCCAGGGTAGAAACAAAGCAACGCATGGAAAAAAGATGCTTTTGTGTCAAATGAGGTTTCTAGGCAACAACTCATTTAACTACTTCAATGTCCCTAATCATTCAGCATTGCTGACCTTTAGAACCTGTCTGATAAACTCATCAGATTTCCGCAATGAAAGAGCTGACATATGCAGATGAGACAGATCAACATTTGGCTCCTGCCCCACTTTCCAGCCTCAGAGGCCATCCCTCTTGTTTTTTGTCCTACCAAAAGATTGTCTTGGTGTCCTTTAACTTTCCTGTCTTCATGATTTGTCCAGGCTGGTCTCTGTGCTTGGAATCCCTTTTCTGGACCTGACAGTCTCTTCAAGATTTGGTTCAAGTTTTGCTTTCTTTGGGACCCTTTTCTTGCACCATTATCCTTAATTCTTCCCCACCCCTCATCCAGCCATCCAACTATTCTCAAAGACCTGCTGTGAGCTAGCACTGAGACAGTCATGGCCATTGTCATTGTAGAGATCGTAACCTAAAAGGAAGACAGTATTGTACAAATAATTCTAGCTTCATTTTTCTCCACATTATTTATAATGACTTGAGATTCAGTTGTATATTTTCATTTTTCATCTACTTCTGATGTTAGACTATAATAAATTCCAAAAGGGCAAGGGCTTTATTTTGTTTTCCACTGTACCTAAAAAAGTGCCCCTCACTTTGTAGGTACTTTATTAATATTTGATAACTGAGTAAGCTAGAGTCATATATGGTTACATTTCAAACAACTAAGGCTGTGAATTTCTGGTGTTGTTAGAAAGATGCATTAAAACCACCCCCCTTCAGGCATCTTTCAAATAATAAATGATTAAATACTAAAACTCAATATGATGTGATATGGAGACAATGATTTATACCTCATTCCTGCCTTCAGTTAGAATGTCTGATTCAGTCAAGTTGACACCAAAGTATTTTGTGACAGAAACTTGATGGGTACTTTGCAGTTTTTGATTAATTTTGTGATTCCCCTGGTGATTTTGGGGAAAGGCTTGTTGGAGTCTGACCATGTAATAAGAATATAGGATACAAAATAGAAGGTATTTGGTCAGCAGGGAATAGCCATGGTAATAATCAACCTGTGTGAGTAAGGGGCATACTATATAGCAGCATCTGCCATGCATTATAATTCTGTTTAGTTGACAAAAACAAATCAAAATAAAAAACAGGTGACAGTTCTAATACTGCCCAATTTCGCTTCTCCTGGCATGGCCCTTCCCATCTGGGGGCCTGAGTTGGACCTTGGTGTGCTGGGAACTTGGATTGTTAGTGGGAAGGAGCAAGTGTCCCTGAGGGGATGTTCTCCAAGGTTGGGGAGGAGACTTAAGAGGCCTATCCCCGAGGAAACCAAAACTTGACCAAGACAACCAGATAATTCAGGCTAGGCTATAATCCATGGAAACTGAATAAGGGGGGGGGGGGCGGGGAGTGGCGGTGAGGTGAGGCCTAGGGTTTTTATACCAAGGCACCACAAACTGGGAAAACAACAAAACCAGAGAGATGTATTATCTTACAGTTCTAGAGTACAGAAGTATGAAATCAATGTGTCATCAGAGATAGTTCCATTTGAGGGATGTGACAGAGAATCAGTTTCATGCCTCTCTTTTAGTTTCTGGAACCCTCATGTATTCCTTGGCTTGTAGATGGCATTCTCCTGGAGTCTTCCTATTGTCTTCCCTCTGTGTCTGTTTCTGTCCAAATTTGCCATTTTTATAAGGACGCCAATGAAATGGGATTAGGGCCCATCCTAATGACCTCATTTTGACTTGATTATCTGCAAGGATCCTATTTCTAACTAAGGTCACATTCACAGGAGTTCAGTATCTTTTGTGGGGAACAGAATTCAAACCCACAACAGAAAGAATGAGAAAGAGAAAAGTGGAGGAGTGGAGGGTAGCCTGGAGAGTTTCTAGAGTAGCTGGAACGTAGCATAGTGTTAACACAGGGGCTTTTTATAGATTCTAGGCAGCCTCAGCCAGCTTTGGAAGAGGGCAGGGGAGCTGCTCAGCTTGGACACATACCAACAATAGAACTGAAAAAAATCCCCTTGAAGTGGCTGGAGCTTCTTGGAAAGAAACACATTACATAGCCACAATACTGCTTTATTTCTGAAGAAAAAAAAATTGGGTGTCAAACCTGGGGCAAATCATCAGAAGTAATTTGATGGCTTGGGAAGTATATTGATTCACAGTGGGTTACATACCACTTCTCTAGTAATCTAGTAGTGTGTGACCTTGTTTCACCTTGCAGGGCCTTAGTGTCCTCATCTGTAAAATGAGGTTAGTGAGCTCGAACTCAAAGGGTGTTTGTAATGATTACATGAGATTAGATATGAAAAACCACTACTCTCAGAAGGCGTTCAACAAGTCAGTTCCCCATTTTACCATTTCTTTCTTTCTTTTTTCTTTTATAAAATGATTTACTTATTTGTTTGAGAGAGAGAGAGAGTAGGAGGAGGGGCAGAGGGAGGGGGGCGGAGAGAGAGAGAGAATTTCAAACAGATTCCCTGCTGAGCATGGGAGCCGACACAGGGCTCTATCTCACAACCTTGAGATCATGACCTGAGAGAAAACCAAGAGTCTGACCTCCACCAACTAAGCCACGTAGGTGCCTGCCCCACATTTTCCCTCTCTGAAAAGATTTAGAGAGCGCTTCTATTTCTATTTTTTGTTTTCATTATAATGTCAGACTACAAAACATTTTTACAAAGACAGGGTAGCAGACATCTAAATACCTTATAATTGGTTAGATTCACTGCCTTATTCAGGATGTTAGAGAAAATGAGAAGCTTGAAATGTGGCTAGAACCATCCTATATTACTCTCATCACTAGGGTGGTTGGGATTACAAGGGCCTTTCTGGTCAGTTATTATTTTCAAATGAAGTCTTTGAATAATCCAATATACAGAAGAAAATCTCCACCAGATCCATAGCCCAGGAATCATAAACTGAAAGGTCTCTGTCAAAGTTTATGATCATAAAGAATATGCCTATGAACCTTAATTTTTTAATATAATTCATGACATATAACGTACATTCATTTGTCTAGTTTTGTAGGCCTCAAAAGTAAGGATTTCTCTCAATATGGGTCAGCTGATTCAAGTTTTACTTCATCTTTTTTGTTTCCCCCCACAAACTGTTTCCATAAAGTATTATCCACATTTTCTAATTCTGAGGGTAGGATCTTAGTAGATTTTTCTCTCCCCAATCTTTTAGAGTTTACCACTCACACCTAATCGGACAATATTTTTAATGATAGATTTTTATCAACTTTCCCCAATACATTCAACCTAATTTTTATGAAAACAACTTGTTTTACATTCCTATTTCATCAGCAATACTGAATCAAATTACAAATTATATAGCAAATGCAATGGACATAAATGGGAGCGAGAACAAAGTCCACTGAATCTTAGAACACATACAGCTGAGCTGAAGAGAGCAGAAACATTCAGATAAATGGAGGCCCTTCCAACTGCACCCATTAAGTGAGGATATGGTGAAAAATCAGTGTATTTTAGAGAGGAAACTACAAACTACATTAATCTGATGAATTGGTTAAACGAAGATAGGTTGAAGTGTTTCACCACATCAGCTGATAATGGAAACCATAATGGTTCAACTGTTAACAGATTTCTGTATCTCTCTAGTAAGGTTTTGCTGTCAATTAAGAACCACTGCCATCACTCCAAAAACAGATTCTAACAGATGTTAGAATAATCCTAATTACTCTTCAGGATGCTATCACATACGTATAATTGGGTGTTATTTTTATATCTAAGCATCTCTCATGTTATTCCTAAGTCAGCTTATGTGTTCAACAATCTAACAATCATTAACGAAGTGCTTTTATTCCTGTGTGTTGGGACAAAGTATAGTCCTTGCTTAAGGTATGCTCCTCCTTCTTGGGGAACTTATAATCTGGAAAAGTAGCCAGGTCAGTAAACAGGCAATTACCAAGCAGCTGGTTAGCACAAGGGATAAGCAAGCCGAGAGAGCAACATTCTACATTCCACACTGCAAGTCTCCTACTCCACAGTTTAGTGGAAGTCAGAGGCTAAGTGTGGGTTTGGTGATTAACAAGCATGACCTGTAGGGGACTTAGAGTATGGAGCTGCTTTGCTTTAGGGAGCAGGGTTACAAAGATGAGTAATTCAGTCCTGTATCTGTACCTGAGAAATCCATACAAGTAATTATAGTACCCTGTAGTGAATGTGGTCTTTTGAATGGACACGGGGTCATCGCTTCTTGGGCTTTTGGCTAAGATCAAGTGTGAATGAACACTGGGTCTTCAGTGAGCATCAGGGAGAGACAGTGGGGAAAGGGAAGCTTCCTAGCAGGAGGTGATGCTTCTCTAGGCTAGAAGTTCCCTGAGGGCAGGGCCTGACTTGTCTTGTTCTTTGCTTTTGCTGCCCCCCAGTTCCTGAGACAGTGCCTTATTCACACCGTGAGCTCAATCAGCTTCATAATGAGTGAGTGAACTGCAGGCTGAGCAGGAGTTAACTATGGGCTGGGCCCTGTACAAGATGCTGGGAATGCAAAGATGAGTTAGATGCAGGCAGCCTTTGCCCTGATGTAGGAGATTATAATAAAGTCTCATTTCTGGCTGAATCCTGATAACGTATTAGGCAATGTAAGTGAAACCATTTGCAAACATGGACATGCCTTTCTAACAAATTGTGCTTCACACTGGCTACAGCAAACACTTGCCAAACACTCTGCTGAGCTTATTCCATGGAAGACAATGGATGATTAAGGGAACAGGAGACTGATCAAGGCCAGCTCCAGCCCTGTTATTAAAAAGGCATCATTCAGACTGGCTTGAATCATGGTTGTGTCAGGAAACCATCAGTACTCAACCCTAGAGTGTGGATAATACAGCTGGCAGTAGGCCATTGGGTGTAGTGAGCAGTTTCATCTGAGGATCCCTCAAATGCTTTTTCAAATACTGACTACCCTTTGAAACTTTCCTTTGCATTACCCCCACCTCTAGCCAGGAGAGAAGCAGCAAGAAGTCATTCTCATACCAGCATCAAACACTATCAAAGTTTGGAGTTGCTTGTTGGTGGTTTGCTCCAGGTAACCAGCAATTTCAAGCTGGTCTCTAGGAACAAAGGAGTTTGAATGAGGTCCCTCAGTTTATTACAGTTGCGACTGCCTTTTTTCTGACTCTACTCCAACCCTCAATTCCTGAACCACCACAGGCAGCTGAAGTTGGTAGAGAAGCTAGTAGAACAGGAGACACCAGGCAAGATAGGAGGCATGGCTATGTGATTAACGTCAAACTTAGTATGCAGAAGTGCCAAATCAGTAAGACAGAAAACCCCACATCTGTGTAACTTTTCTCTAATATTATGAAAAGACAAACTGAGATGGAGGGAGGCAAAGATTTTGTCTCAAGGCACACGGCAAGTTAGGGGCAGAGGCACTCCACTCCTTAAGTAATCAGCAAGTCAGATTGCGTGTCTGTCCTAGAGAGAGAAAGGCCATCATCCCCTCTTCTAAGTTGAGCATCTTCACATCTTTGCCATTTTTTCTTAAGAATGTGCCTTGTTTTTTCTCTCCAGATAATAACCCTTTCCAAATTCTCATTGCCATATTTATTCTTGAGAACCCATACATCAGACCCAAGCAGAATTACAGTTCTAATATCCTATTCATGCTCTCCACATGCCTTCAACCCTGCCCAGCCAGAGGGTCACATTCCATTTCAGAAATAGTATCAAAGAGAAGTAACTTTGGGGGTAGAAGGCAGAAGTGTAACTAGAAGTTGGGGACCTCCAAGCTATGACTAATGCAGCAGACAGCCTTCTCTTTGTCCATTGTTAACTGATAATGAATAGATCTCCAGCCCTCTTATTTCCACCTCTAGAGAAAAGAAGAAGGAAGCAGTGGGCAGAGAAAATTGCTTTTAGCTTGAGTTATTGCCTTCCCCCCCCCAGATTTTTGAGGTACAATTGACAAATTGAGTATAAGATGGCTAAAGTGTTCATTGTGATGATTTGACATATGTATGTATTTGTTTTTTTTTATATATATATGTATGTATTTGTGAAAGGATTCCTCTTATTTAGTTAATTAACACATCTATCACCTTCCATATTTGTCTTTTATCCATATTTATCTTTTCTTTCCCTTTTTTCCTGTTTTTTTTTTTTTTTTTTTTTTTTGTGAGAATGTTTTGGGTTATTGGCTTTTCCCCTTTCCTCCACAAGTTACCAAGTCGAGTCATGAATTTTTAGCAAGTTGGAACTCTTACAGATAGATCAGAGGTTTTGGCTCTGATGAGTGTTCTAAGAAATGTTTCAATGGTCTGTATTACGAACATATCCTCCAGTTTTGTATCTTATTCTAGTTCTGTCTCAGGCACTAGACAGCCATGTATAGCTATGGGCATGTTAACTTTATAATACAAGTTTTAGTTTCCTCATCTGTAAGATGAAGGTGTTCTTTGGGTCATATACTTCTTGAAAGTATATATTTTGCTATATAACGTTTTTGTTTTTTGCTTTTTGTTTATTTGTTTTACAAAATTTGCACTAGTGTCAGTCATTTAAAAGTTACTATGGAAAAGAGTATGGAGGTTCCTCAAAAAAAAAAAAAAAAAGAATTACCATAAAATCCTGTAATTCCACTTCTGGGTATATACTCAAAAAGAATTAAAAACAGAGTCTTGAAGAGGTATTTGTACATCATATTAATAGCAGCATTATTCACACTCGTTAAAAGAAGAAAACAGGGCACCTGGGTGGCTTGAGCATCTGCCTTTGCCTCAGGTCATGATCTCGGGGTCCTGGCATCTAGTCTTGCATCAGGCTCCCTATTGGGAGCCTGCTTCTCCCTCTGCCTATGCCTCTTTATCTGTGTCTCTCATGAATAAATAAAAATTTTTTTTTAAAAAAGGAGAAAGTAACCCAAGTGTCCACAGATAGATGAATGGATAAAGAATTGTGGTATATACATACATGGTATATTATTCAGTCTTAAAAGGGAAGGAAATTCTGACCCATGCTACCACATGGATCAACCTAGAGAATATTATGCTAAGTGAAATAAACAAGTTGCAAAATGAAAATACTGTGTGATTCCATATATATAAGATACCTAGAGTTGTCAAATTTGTAGAGACCAAGAGTAGAATAGTAGATACCAGGAGCTAGGGGAAATGGGGAATGGTGAATTGTTTCATGAGTACAGAGTTTCAATTTTACGAAATGAAAAAACTCGTGGACACTAGTTGCACAACATGAATGTACTTAACATCACTGAACACTTAATAATGCTTAAGACAGTAAATTTTATATTATGCGTATTGTACCACAATTTTAAAAATTGAGAGTAGCTCATGAAAATCTGAACAATCATCTTTTTGGGGAAAAAATATAACCAGATTAGGCACATTGGACCTTAGATACCAGCTGGCAGCAGCCAGCTTGAGCTGAGCATCTTGCCCTCCTCTTCAGCAGAGCCTCTTGTTTGCTGTTCTCCTTAGGCCCCAACGTGCTATCTTCTTAAACAATCTGGCCACCAAAGGCCTTTGGGTTTGCCAGCCATGGATTAAACTATCTCTATGGTCTTTTCTAACAGTAATATCTATGATTCTAGAATCTTAGTCATTATGAGCACTCTGTTTAACTAAACACGGTCAGTGAATATGTAGGCAAAGTGACATTCAAGTTACCTCCTTGGCATCTCTTCTCTCAGGTCCCTGGGAAGTTAATACCCACGTCCATTATGGGCAGTAAACACAATTGGCTGGTAACATTGGTTACATTGCTCCCTGACCTTTGGATAACCTCAGTCAGTGGCTGGGGTTTATGCTTTAGGCCTGAGCCTCTAGGATTACTCAGGGTATTGTGACTTGCTAATATCCTGATCCAGGGGAGACTATTGTCACCAAGGTAGATGAGACTCTTAAATGTTACAAAATGGATGATCCTAATAGCATGAAAAAAATCATAAGAGAAATAACCTAGACAACTGGAAGATTTGCTTCTGACAAAGAAGATGACTTAAAATTGTCTAAAGGAAGCAAAGAAATAATGAATCTGTCCCTTAACCTGCCCTCCTAGTTCAATATCGGTATGCTGTGTATGCTGTGTGTGACACCATAATGTACGACTTACTTTTGATCTAGAGAAAGAACAACTTGATTATTAGAAGTCTAGAGTAATAGCAATTTTGAAAATTCTCCCCATCCATTTATGTGGAGAGAAATGAGGTCAACTTAACTAAGACATTAGAAAGTTCTACTTTATGAAGATTATCCCTGTCTTGGTCCCTCATTCATTCACTCACTCATTCATTCATGTGTTTATTCATCCATTTTTTCCACCAATATTTATTTAGCATCTACTAGTACCAGTCCCTGGCTAATAAGCAAGACAGTTAATGTTCCTGACCTCATGGTATTTAGATAGTGGGGGAAGATCGATAACTAAATGCCAGCTTGTTGATGACTGATCAATAATTCCCTAGAGTATGTTATTTGGTGTTCTTTTTCCACTCAGTATTTACAAGGCACTTTGGTAGGTGCTCTGGAGTCAGCTTAGTGGACAAGACAGGCACTGAACGAGAATGATAGCACAGAGTTTTATAGTTCTTGTTAGTTCTGAGTGCAAAGGATCTGAGAAGTTGCTACAGAAATGGTATTAGTATCTGGTCTTGGAGGATGTCTACATTCTTAGTAGACAGTGGATGGGAGATTTATTGCAGGCTGAAGGCAGAACAGAGCCAGAGGCAGGAAGTATGGAATGATAAGAATGTTTGTGGAGAGCAAGACTTTCTGTGGAGCTGGTCAAGCTGTAGTTCTTCCAGTAACCCTGAATATTGTACCAAAATATAGTTATAAAGAGAGTTGTTCCCAAGGGTAGCTTCTGTTACCACAGTGTCTAGAAACCTACCTAAGAAGAGGCAGTCACAGGCTTAAGAGTAACTGAAAAAATTTTGTGTTTTTTAAGTTTGTTTAGGATTGGGGATGAGTAGTTGTAGTGTGCACAATGACATAACTGAAACTTCTACACAGTGTTTTCACCAATTCATGGACTGCACTTTATCTACTGGAAACTAAGATTTTGGATTATATTAAGTGAATTTCTGAGAAATACTTTACAAAATCATGAAAAAGAATAGATGGATAATTATCTCACCATCTGCCAGAAGTATCTGGTGACCTTAACCTAGACTGTTTTAAAAAGCTAAGTATCTTATGTTTGGCAGGAATATAAAATACATTTACTTCAAAAAGATGAAGTATGCTGCATGCCATTTTGGGCAGTTAATAGAAGAAAGTTTTGTGACCACTTCATGCATATATACTTTACAGATATGTACAGTAATAATAATAGCTAATATTTATGCAGTTCTTACTGTCCTAGGTATCCTTCTAAATAATTTATATATATTAACTTAGGTGACTGTCCTGATAACTCTTTATTATTATCTCTGTTTTATAGATGAAGAATTATAGGGAGGTTGGATAGCTTGCCGCAAGGTAGCCTGGCTAGTGAAAGAGGAGGCTGGGATCTCAACCCAGGCCTGGCTTCAGATTCTGTGCTATGTATAGTGTCTCTGAAAAGTAAATTAAAAATAAGAACAAATTTAGAAAAATGGTAAATCTTGGGATATTGGAGTTAGAAAAAAGGTTGTGTTGGATTTATACATTTTCTAGTGTTTATTGAGCACTTATTGTATTATGTGAAGCACTGTCTATGTTCTGGGACATACAGAGGTGCACAAAGCAGATGAAAGCCCTGCCCTCAGGATGCCTATGTCCCAACATGTCCTTTGATTCTAAAGACATTGATTCTTTATTTGACTGCTTTTCAAGCTGTGTTAAAGGACCAATTTTTAAAAATAATTTCAATTTGTGAGCAAACTTTAATGAAGTGCAATAAAAATCAATTACTAGACAAATGAAATTTAAAATTCCTAAAACATACAAAACACACAGCCGATTTTTAAAGTATTATCTTTAACATATATAAAATTACTCTGTCAATTTTATATCTTTGACAACTATCTGGACAGTTGCTGCCCATAACACCATGTGATCTGAAAAATAAAGATGAATTGGATTGGCAGTATGATAGACTTTTTTCTGTAAAGGTCCAGATAGTAAATATTTTAGGGCCCCATGGACCAGACAGTCTCTGTCACAATCGCTCAACTCTACTATCTAACTTCCCAGGAATCATAGATGATATGTAAATACATAAGTGTGGCTATGTTCCAATAAAACTTTATTTATAGTCAATACTGTCTGGATTTTACATAATTTTAATGTACCTCAAAATTTTATTCTTTTTTAAAATTTTTTTCAACCATTTATAAATGTAAACAATGTTCTTAGCATGTGGGTCAAACAAAAACATAGCAGGCTGGACTTGGCCCATGGGTTATAGTTTTCTCATCCCTGCAATGAACCAATTCTGGACAATAGAAATATCCTAGAATATCTAATTTCCTTGACTTTGCTAAGGAATAAATGTAAGCTACCATATTTTTGTACTTTGTAATGAATATCAGTGGTAGTATCTATAAACACAAAACATCTGAAAAAGCCAAAACTGCACATTGTAAATGATAATTAAAATCTAGAGAAGATTAGAACCCTCATATATTGCTAATGGGAATGTAGAATGATGCAGCCAATCTAGAATACAGTCTGGAAGTTCCTTAAAAAGTTAAGCCTAGAGTTACCATATGATTAAGAATTTCACTCCTAGGTATATACACAGGAGTATCAAAAACGTATGTCCATATAAAAACTTGTGTATATATGTATTTTGGCAAATAGAAATTAAATAAAAACAAACAAACAAATAAACAAAAACTTGTATATGAAGGTTCATAGCAGCAT